>NC_137169.1:109037486-109552486 GCF_951394435.1 Stenella coeruleoalba
GGCACGTCTGCTTGAGCTAGTGTGCACACGTGCGTATTTGTTAGTGTTTGTTCACTGGCTGCCAGGACCCCCCTCTCTCCCACTGAGCTCACTATAACCTACCTCCCCGCTCCCTTCACTGTGGTTGGTTACTGGCCCCAGGTTTGCCCCATCCTTGTCAATGCCCACAGGTCTCTGCTGAGTTTCAGGGACCAGGCATTGGCCTCCCCCCAGCCAATTTTTGAAGACACTGGGCAGAGCTGGTGTCCCTTTCATCACTCCTAAGGGCATGTGGGTCTCTCCTCTGCCATTGCTGACCTGCTGCCTCCTCTCCGAGGGGGCATGCCTGGGGTGGAGCACGTCATAAATTCGTCTAGGACCGTAGCCCCTTCTCATCTCTGATCCCAAGGGTCAGAGGAAGCAGCAGCCTGCCTATAGGGCAAATCCACAGTCCTGTGAACTCTCCTCTGGTCCAGGCCTGGACCCTGGTTGCGTGTAGGACCTGCTGATGTGAGGTGGGGAGGGTGACCATGGCTCCGTGGCACTCCCTGAAATCTTGTTTCCATCATCCTTAAACCGTCATCCCCTCAGGCTAGCCTTGAGCTGGGTCAGAGTAAGCAGCTGCCTTCTCACGGGGGACGGGGTGCATAGGTGTCTAAAGTCCCTCCGTTAGAGCTCGAGGCTTCTCCTCATCCCCAGCCCCACTAGTCTGCCAGCACCCACACAATAGGCTGTGATCATCCAGGACAGACAGCAAGGGAGCTTTGAGCTTCTTTCCAGTAAATTAAGAGCAGATTGGAATGAATGGAGGGAAGAGAGAACAAGCGGGGGGGATTGGGTGCCTGGAAAAGGGGCAGAGAACGTGGGGGCACATGCACATCTGGCCACTGGATTCTCTGGGTCTCAGTTCCCTTGCCAGTAAAAGGTAAGCATAGCCTTCACCGCCTGTCCAGGGGGTGACGGGCGGTAGCACCGTGGGTATGTGGTATCACCTGTGGAAAGCGCTGCGTGGCCGCGAGCACTGTGTGTGCGGGCTACCACCATGCACGGCAGTGGGCGCAGAACCCAGAAGGCATTTGAGGCCCAAGAGAAGTGCTTGTGCCCTGTGGAGTCTGCTCTTGCCTCTCCCCAACGCGTTTCCTCTCCAACACCGTGGGATCTCCCTCCTCGGTGGCCTTAAGCCCAGAGAGGGCAGAAACCAACATGGGTCACCCAAAAAAGTAAGCGGGAGGGAGACTAGGCCAAGCCACAGTGGGAACTCGGGCTCCAGCCCAGTCCTCAACCACAGGCCTCCCTGCCTCTTCCCTTCTCCAAGAGCCACATCCGTGTGCGTGTGTGAGCTGACCACACGGGTAACTCAGACACATCTCTCTGCCCCACAGCCTGACTCACTGCTGGTCCTGGCCCTAGGAACCTCACAACAGTGTCACCAAGACCTCGCCCTTCTCATAGGATGATGTGGCCAGCCACAAACCACCTTCACAAATACCCATGTTTGGGGGACACCAGAGTTTAGACCCCAGCCACCAGGCCAGCCACTCCCCCATGCTCCCCAACCATAGTCAGAGACAGAGGCACACAGTGAGGTAGGCACACAGGCAATGAGACAGGCACATAGGATCAGGGGTTTCAGGCTAGAGGGTCAGACCCTCTAGCCTCTGAGCTAGAAAGACCAAGCGTTTTGGGACCCGGAGACAACAGAGACAGACCCAGAGAGAGAGAGAGCCGCAGAAACACAGAAAAACCCACACTCGTGCCCTGGGCCCATGCCCAGCCCCTGGCCCTCTCAGCACTGTCAGGCCCTCTTATCCTACTCCTCCCTCCTGGCCCTGCCACCTGTCCCCCCGCAATGCCATCTACCCAAAACCTCAAAGAGAAAGTACCGGTGCACATGAGTGTGACTTGTGGAGGAGGGGAGGGGAGAGAACGGGAAGAGGACTGGCAGAGGTGGAGGTGGGGTGAGCCGGAGCTGAAAAACACCTCGGATACCTCACCTTCAAAACCTCCCCCTTGAGCCCTGTCCCTGAAGCAGCAGGTGGTGGGAACGCAAATTGGGGAGGGGAGCTGAGTAATCACAGGATTACTCAAGCTGTTTCCCGGGAGCCTGGCCTGCCAGGAACTTACCATCTAAGGGCCTGACAGTGCCAGGAACTAGAACCAAGCCGAGGTCAGGAACGTCTAGGCCAGCCCCTGCAGCACGGCTCCCGCAGCAGCCCTCTCTGCCCAGCCTCACCTGCCGCTTCGGGAAGATCTTTGTAGCTCACACGGTAGCTCTCTCCCAGGGCCCACCAAAGGAAACCTTCCAGTTCCAAGGAGGGAGAAAGGCCCCTGTGCACACGATACCTCCTGAAACCACCTAGTGACTGCGTGACTCTAGACCTCTGAGTCTTAAACAAGATCACCTAGCGAGCTTGTTAAAATGCAGGTCCCCACACGGCAGGTCTGAGGGGGGTCCAGGCTCTCCCATTTGAACAAGCTCTTGGTCGGTGCCCAAGCTTGCTGGTCCTCACCCTACCTTTCTGAGTAGCAAGAATTTAGTCCCTCTTCCTGTTTATGCCTCTCTCTGGGGCATAAGGGTGGGGTTGGTGGTCTCTTCCCCAGCTCATTCTTGTATCTTCCCTGCCATCCAGTGTGACCTCTAAAACTTTATTCTGACATGGTACTAGGTAAAGAAAATGAATCTCTTCTGGACTGCTTCGGGGATTGAAGGATCCCCAGGGAGCTTCCTCTGAGCACCTCCTATGTGGGGAAATATGGTAGAGACAAAGTAGGCTGTCCCCCCTCCCTCCAGCCTCCTCTAATCTCACTGTTCTCGCAGCTGCGAGATTCATTGATAGCGCCCTTTGAATGCATCCAGAGCTTGGCCCTGTGCCACCTTAGGAAGCCAGCCCTGGGCCCTGTCCAGGTGCCCTACACCACAGAGAGGAAGTGGTGGGAGCAAAGGAGGGGCTGCAACCCAGGGGGATCTCTCCCCTCAAACCCCGGAACCACCCCCCAGCTCTGGTAGAGAAAGGATGCAGCCAGAGGACCCAGATTGGCTGGGGTCCTCATCTTCTCCTGGTGCCCCAGCAGTCTAAAGCTAGGCTTTTCCTCTTTTCTCTTTCTCTCTCCTTTTCTCCAATGGACATCGATTAAGGGGGACGAGTAATAAAGATAGACATCAGCACTGGCTGAATTCTTATTCTGTGCCAGGCGTTACATACATTTTTCATTTAATGATCACAGCAATCCTGTGAAGTAGGTACTATTTGTATTGCCCCCATTTTACAAATGAGAAAACTGAGTCCAGGGGAGAGTAAGCGGCTTGACTAAGTAGCAGATCTGGCATGTGAACCCAGGTCTCTGTAACCTGAGAGCCAGTGTCCCCAACCATTGAGCCATATACTCTACAAGGATGAGACGCCCAAATGCATGGGGCGGAATGGGATGGGGGACAAGGTTACCGGCTGCAGGGGAGAGTGTGCAGTGAGGGGGTGGGCTAGGAACGGAATTCAGGGGGGACACCCATGGAAGATTCATGCCAAGATTCACGTCTAGTCTAAAGATCCAGAGAGACGTTATTCCCTCTGTCCCACACCTTCTGTGGTACCAGCCCCCTCCTGCTTTTACCCTTGGCTTCTAAGGCCAGGGAGGCAGGGCTCGCCCATCCCACCAGAGCTCCTGACTTGGGACTCCTCGGGAGACCACAGCTCCCTTGGGGTGTGGACTGGCTTTCACACATCTTGGTAGGTCTCTCTGCAGGAACGAATGAGTGAGTGAGCAAGAGGAATGGATCTCTTTTCTTAGCTTAGGGCCCCCTCACCCCACAGCCCAAACTAGTCCCTCTCCTCCCACGGAGACCACAGCTCCGGCCAGGGAACCCCTGTGTACCCCAGCCTGTCACCAGCTTCCCTCCTTTCTCAGCTCTCAGTTCCCACAGCTTCTGCAAAGCTGGAAACCACGGCGGTGGGCTCCGCCACAAAGAGCAGGAGGGGGAGGGTTGGGTTGGGGGTCAGGAGACAAGCAGTTGTACCTGGTGAACGCTCCTCCCTGCCCATGGTGAGAATTTTCTGCTGATACACCCAGATCCCAGGCTGAGAAAGTAGTGAAGCTAAAACTCAGGTGGGCGAGGGAGAGTCTGGGGTTTTGAAAAGCCACGAAAGACAGCCAGCCACCTGAAATCCCCCCCTTGGTGCCCTGCCACCCCCGCAGTCTGGGACAGGAGAAAGGAGGGGAAACAAAAAAAACGAGTGAAAACAACCAGTGGCTGGGGGGAGGACATGAATCACCAGGAGGAAGCTGTGAGGGGTGGGAGCCCAGACGCCACAATCAGTGGCCTTCCCGGCCTCCGGGCTGCATCTCCTCTCCAGAGTGCCTCTGCTGGTGCAGACACCAGTGGACCCAGGAGAACCCTGGCTCTGGCCCCGAGGCCCTGCTCTGTTGCCGTCCCTCCTCCCAGATAGACATCTCCATCCTTCCTGAGCCCAGAGTCCCAGGGAGGGGCAGCATTGCAGCAGCAGAAGGAGTGGAGATTAGATCTCAGAAAGGACTAGTCACTGGAGGAGGGGAGGAGACCCCAGGGCTGCCTTTCTTGGAGAGCTCTTAGCATGGGAAAGTCCCCGTTCCCTGTTTGAGGCAGTGGCCTGGGGGCAGGGGAGGGAGAGGGAGCCCCTGGGAGGGGCAGCCACGCCAACACCCACATTTCATTGTGGTGGGACGGGCTGGGATGCTCCCAACATCTAGGGCCTTGGGCTGGGGGTGTTTGGGAGTTCCGTTAGGCATGGGAAGAGGGGAAAAGGCGAAGGTGCAACAGTGGTGCGAGGAAGGAGGGGGCCCTTTGTAAAGGGCTCTCAGGCTGAGGTCTGTGGCACCCGGGAACTTGGACTTCTTTCTGGCCCACGGCTCCTCATTATCATGACCAGACTGGAGATAGATCAGGGCACAGCAAAGACAGGCATGCAACTTCGTACCCCTCGTCCTCCCACCTCCCCATCCAGGCCGAATGCCGGGGCCTCATGTCTCTTGGCTCCACACCGGCCGCACCCCAGAGTGAGCTGATGGGGCCACCCTCCCTCTGGCTGGCTGGGGAGTCTTTCTGGCTAATGGACATTTCCTCTCTACTGACCAGCATGTTGCCATGGCAGAGAGCCTGTATCATTCCTTCAGAACTTCTAGAAATCCCATGCCTCCCACTTTCTGCCTTCCTAGACCCGATCAATACTCAGTGTCTCCACTCTCCTGCCAGCTTTCTTTCCTCTCTGTCTCTCCCTGCGTCTGTGTGCCCTTCCATCTTTGCACTCCAGTTCTGTCTCAGGCTAGACACCGCAATGTTTTGACTCTCCTGGCATTTCTCTAGTTATATCTCTATCTGGACATCACTCTCTCCCCATGTGTTTCATAGATCTTTCGTCATTTGAGTTTGGCCTCTGCATCGCTCTTTATTTCTTGATCTATTTCTGCTCCTTGTGTGTCTGGCCCTTGGGTCTTTGGGTGTGTCACAGTCCCAAGACCCCAGTGCTCTGCCCGCCCCAGCTAAGGTCAGAGAACATGGTGATGGCTGGTACTCACTAGGGGGTCAGGGCAGTCAGATAATCTGGGGCTATGAGATACCCGAGGATGTCCTAGTGAGAAGGACCAGTGGTACCAACCCCCAGATTGGAGGAGACCCCTCTCTTGCCTACTGCGCAGGGGGATATCATGTAGAGCTGACCAAGTGTCTCCCCCGTCTAGTCCCAGGAGCTCCTGCCCTCCTGCCAGGCTCTGAAGCACATCTGATCATTGCTTCCCAGGGTGGATTTGCTGATTTGAGACCATTTCTGGGAAGACCGGTTTGCTAAGCTTTGCTGCTAATGGGAAGAAGCTAGAAGGGAAACTGAAGCCCCAAGAGGCCCTTCTTCTTGTGGAAGATTCTGGCTCTTCTCCTCACCCCTCCTGACCTGCCCCAGCTCATACACATGCACTGGAGTCTCCGTCCCAAACGTGGAAATGAAGTTCTTTCCTTTCCTTGGTCGCCTTTGTGTACCCTCTGGGAGAGCTGAGTTTCCTCCACTACCCTTGGAGGTGCTTAACTCAGAGACCAGCGCTCTCTCTTTGGTCCTGGGCCCTCAGAACTGGGAGCTTCCCAAAGTTGGTTCTGTTTTAAAATTCAACTTACTTGTTTTAAGGAGACAAGCGCCCAATAACTTGCCTAAGGCTACAAGGCTAGTCTGTGAGAGGCGGCACCAGAACATGGTCTTTAGACTCAGCCCACGGGTCTTTCCAGGATCTAATATGGCCTCTCTTTTGTGGGTTGTGGGAAGACCCCAGGTTGAGGCTGGGGGTACCTCAGGCCTCAGGCCACAGGGGCATAGGACTTCCCTTTTCCTCCTTCGCCCTGTGCTCTGAGAGGTCCTCTGGCTTCCCTTACAAGGGCGAGTTGCCCACCCCTGCTCTGCTAGATGGCACAGGGACCCCAGACATCTGCCCACCAGCTGTTGGCCCATGGCTCTGGGCCAGGAAACGGGTGAAGCTGAGGGCTTTTTGCTCCCATCTCCACTGTGTGATCCTACTCATCAAACAGGCATCTGAACCTGGGGTGGGGTCTCTCTCTCTCTCTCTCTCTCTCTCTCTCACACACACACACACACACACACACACACAGCACCCTGGCCGGATTCCACTTGGTCATCATGTTCCTGCATTGGGCAGAGAGTGATGGAGAGGCCTGGATGCTGGGGTTCTGACCGCCTCTGCCTGCTGACCTGGCTTTACCCTCACTGTCCCACCGCTTCAGGGTACAGCAACTCCTTCGGACTCTTTTCTCACCCTACTCTCAGGCCGTTTGGAGGCACGGAGGGAAACACTGCAATGGGAGCCAGGGGAGTGAGTACAGGCTGGCTTATAATTACCAACCTCCACCTACTACAGCTGTGTGATCTGGGGTGAAGCACTGGGCCTCTCTGGGTCTCAGTCTCTTTTTGTAAAACGAGGGGCAGGGTACCTCAGATACTCTTGGAGATCCTTTTCAGAGCCCATGACACAGGAGTTCCTCAATAGGCCCTTTACTGGGGCTGCTCTAAGAGAACTGCTCGGGGAGCCAGACTCCCCGACTATTCCACCCATCTCCCAACAGACTTGGCCTTGACCGGGACACCCCCTGCCAGGGAAGAGCACTCAGCTCTGCTCACACTGTTCCCAAGGTGCCTGTCCTTTCCAGAGGGCCCCAGGCTTCCCCTCTCCCGGGTGGCCCATTCACTTACTTCTCATGACTGAGTCGTGGGCTTTGCCGCCTGGGCTCCCTGTCCTTCTCAGCAGGGGTGTTCCAGGGATGGGGCACAGATGGCAGTGGGGCTGCGGGCCGTGGCTCTGCACCTAGCTCTCCCCCAATGCTGCTGGGCAGGGGGTTTAAGATCTGCACCCCACAGGTGGCCGAGTGACAACCCCCCCCAGCTCCACCCCCCCACCCCTCTGGGGTGTAGTGGGTAGGATGACAGGCGCCCCATGTGGCCAATCTGGGCCTGGGGCAGAGTGTGAGGGGCGGGGCAGCCAATCGCAGGGGGTGTTGGAAAATTCCAAAACCACAGGCGAAAGACACACGCGGTAAAAGCTGTTTCCACCCGCCAGGGTAGTTCTGGCTGGGGAGCCGGAATGGAGCTCACACGAGCCTGGGGCCAGGTCCCTACTCCCCCTCCCCCCGAGGATCCCAGAGCCTGACCCTCTTTGCCAGGTGACTCCAGGGACAGGGATATTTCCAGAGGTAAGTCACAGAATGTCTGCCTGGGGCCACCTGCGACCCTGTGGACTGCCAAGAGCCGAGCTCAGTGAGATGCAGTCTGGGAGGCTGCCCCACCACCTACCATGCTCATGCCCTCCCTGCAGACACGGTGCATGCCCTGGGCTAGGGAATAAATGATAATAGTAGCAGTAATAATCATCAGACAAATGCCACTATCTGTAGGAAGGGTTAGTCCATCAGAAATTTCCTCAGGAGCAAAACTGCTGAAATTGGAATGATGATGACGATGATGATGATAATGCTTAGCCATATGCCAGCAATGGTTCTTAACGTTTTATGTGGATTAGCTAATCCTCAAAAACTACTTTATGTGGTAGGTACCGTTATACCTATTTCAAAGATGAGGAAAAGGAGACACAGAGGGGTTAGGTATCTTGCCCAAGGTCACACAGCTAGTAAAGTGGTGGCGTCCGGATTCAAAATCAGGCAGTTTGGCCCCAGACTCCACTTGAGGAATGGGAAGTTTTCTCTGGTTCAGGTCTGCTTACGAGGGTCTCCTGGTGTGCAAATCTCTCTGTAGAGTTGCTTGGCCTTGGGAAGGCCAGTCAACTTCAGAGGCTCTGTGAGCCTCATAGCTGCTCCGTGGGGTACCTCAGCCTCGGGGTTCCCTCTTCAGGATCCCTTAGGAATCAGGCCCCCTCTTGGTCTGGGGGGTCCGTCTCGGGTTCCTCCCTCCTTAGGGTTGTCTCGGACCCCCTTTGGGGGGCTGTCTCAATCCTGGAGTCCATTTTTCAGAGCCTCTGGGCCTGGGGGAGGTGTTCATCTCTCCTGGATTCTCTGGGCCAACACTCCTAAGAGGTCTCTGACGTTGCCGGGACTCCACGACTCCTCAGCCTGGCACAAGCCTTTCCCCGCTGGCCTTCCTCGGGCTCTCAGGAGCTGGGCAGTGGGTTGGGGGAGGACACTCATCGGTGGGGGTGGGGTGAGGGGGTGGCTGCACGGGGCCAGTGGGTTGCGAAGGGGTAAGGGGGTGTGGTCCTGGCCGAGGTTTCTGCGGTAAGGGGTTAAGGGTAGGAATGGAGCTGAGCCTCTTCCAGTTCCAGATGCTCTGAAAGTCCCCCATCTCCCCCCACCCACATATGGTCCCTGGTCCTCACCTCCCCCACCTCCCCCACGTCACTCCTTGACCCGCTTTCCTCCCAGGGCCCTGCTCAGCATTTCCGTGGGGCCCTGTGGCTAGGGGCAGGCGAGGCACCGATCAGGATTGTGCTGAGCAAAGCAACCCCCCCACCAGAAGGATGTAGCCTCCCGGTGGGCCCCCAGCCCCTGTGTGACCAGCTCAGGGAGGAGGGTGAGGCTTTTGCCCTCTGAGATCTCTCTGCTTGGAACAGGGAGCTCTAGCAGTTTTGACAGCAGGAGGAGTCGCAGTGAGCTCTCAGGGGGAACTGGTAGGCAATCCAAGAGAGGGCCATAGAGAAACGCAGGTGGCCTCTCCTACCCCAGAGTTGTCCTCATCAATTCAAGGATGCTTAGAAGGCCTTCCTCAGAGTGCCCTCAGGCTGGTAAGGGCATGTGGATGGGACATGAGCTTTGAGACCAAGGTGCAGTGGGTGCATTTTCTGGGGGACTAGCCTCTCCCATGAACTAGGAGGATAGATCTGATGTGCTGAGAGTTCCCTAGAGAGGATGTTACTTGCTAGAATCCATTGGGAAGTCTTTCCTGAGCTCTAACCCCTTTCTCACATGCTGTAGCCTCAGTCTTTCAGGGCCCCAGGACCCAGAGTGTTCCTATCTATGTGTTTCCTACAGAGATGAAGGCTTTCCTGCTCTCTAGCCCTGCACAGGCTGGCCCCAGGCTTGTTCACACCTCGGGATGTGTTAACCACCGAGATGAACACCAAACCTGGCTCTGCCTCCACAAAGCCTGGTGCAGGCTCTCGGAGTCCCTGAGGCCACCCTGCCTCCCCGTCTCCCCGCTGGCCCAGCGATCTGCCCCACCCCCTTGCGTCTCCTGTGCCTCTGTCCAGCAGCTTCCTCTCCTTCTACCATGGCCCGCTTTCACTGTTCTCTCCTTGTTTCTTCGCGATGTTCCCTCTCACTCTTCAGGCTTCTTTCTTACCTCTTCCGATTGCCCTAATCTTGAGGTTTCTTCACCTCTGCCCCTCCTTTCCCCATCTCCCCATCTCCCCCGTTTTTCTAGGCTCCACCTCCCTTCAGGCCCGGACATCTCTGCCCAGCTCCTCCATCTCTGCACAAGGCACGTGCCTTTCTTTTACACGGACCTCCCTGGAACCCTTGCTAAATGCTTTGCCATCTCTCCACGCCCCAGCACCAGTTCCTACCCCAATTCTCTACTCACAGGTGTGGGTCTTCTTTGCAGCCAGCAGCTCTGTGAAGAGAAGAGAGGGGGTCAGGGCCAAAGGTTGAGGACCACGGAGGACCGAGAGACACTCCCCAATTCCCAGGCCCTCATCCCCACCCCATTCCTTCCCAGCAGAACCTGCCATCTGAGGAGAAGGTAGGACCACCCTCCAGTGCACCCTTCTCTTCACTCTCTGCCCTACAGTCACACGAGGCCTCTTCCAGGTCCTCGGAAGTGCCGGGCTCCTGACTACTCTGGGACCGCTCCACACTATTCCTTCTGCTTGGAATGCCCTTCCCTTGCCCCTCCTCAATCTAGATAACTTTTCATCCCCCAGGTTCCTGATTATGTCTTTTCCTTGGAGAGAGCTCCTCCTGCCTTTGTGCTTACACACTCAGCACGAGCATTTGAGTTCCTGGTACTCACCACATCATCTCACTGCTGTAACTGTGAAATCTGTGAACCGGGGCTTTCCTGCTAGACAGTGAGCCCCATGGAGGCAGGGACCATGTCTGCCTTGCTCATCTTGTGATTCTGTTGTGCCTGCCCCTTAGAGGTGCACAATAAATACTCGCAGCCCAGCCGGAGGTCAATCTCTTGGTTGCTCATTTGTGCCTGAGAGCAGCTGGGAATTCCAGAGGCGTGGTGGTTGAGGGTAGGGGAGTGAGGATGTTAGGGGGAAGAGGAAGGGAGAGCTGCAAGCACAGACCCCTGCTATGCCTCCTGCAGGCTCTGGCTCCATTGGCTCCCCAGCCTACAGAGGACGGGATCCCCCCCACCCCGCTGCTGTGTGTGCCTGGTCCAGGGGGAGGGCAGGCAGTAGGGAGCACAGGCGGGTTGGTGCGGGGTGGGCAGGGAGGCACAGACCTCCAGAGGGGCAGCTGCTGAGGGGAAAGCCTGGAGCATTGTTGGAGTGGGGAGGAGCGCGTCGTTCATTCATTCATATGGTTAGCTTTTATTAAACACCTACCAAGGGAGCCCCTGAGAAGAAGCTTCCCCTGCCAGGCCTTGGTGCATTTCTTACACCCACACAGCGGCTTCTCACAGAGCACAGGGCCAGTCTTTCATTTCAGAAAACCCTGCAGGTCTGCCTTATGCCTCTTATAGTTTCCCTAACCTCTGACTCTGCTGTCTTGTCGTTTTTTTCCTTCTACTTGTCCAGTCCTTGACACCACCCACCCCCCCCCCCCGGCTTCGGTTCAACCCACCCGCGCCCCCCACCCCCACCCCCCGCGCGCACACACACACACACACACACACACACACACACACACTGTCCCTCTGCCCAGGAGATGCTTCTTACAAGCAGGCTTCCTCTACTGGTCTGGGTGGGGGCGGGCGAGTGGACTTGAAGGCCTGGGTTCTGCTGGGGGTGGGGTGGGGGGGAGGACTGCCCAGAGAGGGAGTGGCTCCATCCGGCCCCTCCCGCCTCCCCACCCATCCTGCCTGGCTCCACCCAGCTTCCTCCCTGACGTGGCACCGTCTCTTTGGCCTCCAGCCTTGCGCCTCAGAGCAGGCCTGGGGTAGGGGTGGTCCCCGTGCTTGCCCCGGCAGTGGAGTTCTTCCTACACCAGGTGGCCCTGCAGCCTCTCCCCCTCAGCGCTCACACCCTGACCTAGCACATGGCCCTGGGATCCTGCAGAGAGAGACTCTGAGTTAGACCATCTGCGGGCCCAAGGACCGCCTGACTCTCCGTCCCCCGCTGCCCCGGCTGAGTGCCCCACATTTTCTGCAGAAATGAGACCCCATCCCCCAGGGCAGTGGGGAGGAATGTGCTGGGCTGGTGGGCAAGGGCGGTGGACAGGGTTCTATTGCTTTCTCGCCGACCCTTTGTCATCCCTAAAGGCAGGACGGCTTCCTCCGTTGCTGAATGAACAGAAAAAGGTGGAGTGGTCAGCCTCCCACTGCTGCCTGGGGTCCCAGCCAGATGAGCAGTGTCTGCCTTTTCTCCCAGGGGGCGCTCACACTTGGGACGTGGACCCTTCCTCCCTCCAGCTTCCCTGACTCTGCTCCCCTCTCCTCCCCCGTCCCAGCCATCTCTTCCTTCTTCAGCTCTCCCCTTCTTTCTCCTCTCTGTGCTTCCTGTCTCTCCCCCTTCCTATTTCTCCTCCTCTGTCAGGTCCCCAGCCCCTCCTCCCATTTCTCCTTCAGTCTCTATGGAGACCTGTCCTTTCTCACCAGCCTGCCTTCCCCTGCCGACTCATCTTTCTCTCCTTCTCTCTTTGCTTGCCCCTCCTCCCTCCTCACTTCCCGACCAGTCTCTTGCCATCTCTCCCTCTCCTCTAAACCTCCTGGCAGCCCCTTCCACCTGCCTGCAGGGCCCTAGGGCCTCTTACCCTGCGAGGCTTGGTGGTGTCTCTGTGGGGCCCTGTCCATGGGGCAACTCCCTTGGTGCCGTCCTTGCTGCCCTGGCTGCCCAGGAGGGCAGGGAGCAGGGCCCAGGGGAGGGAAGAGGGAGGAGGGAGGGAGCACCTGGCCCAGCATCAGGCAGGGGAAAGGAGTGGCTGGCAGAGCATCCTGGCATCAGGAGGGGACAAGGGGAGAGACGGGAGGAACAGAGTTTGGAGGCTTGAGGAGAAACAGGATAGGTGATGGGAAGGGGGCTAGCATTCATCGATCACCTTCTGTGTGCTGGGCCCTTTGCCGGTCACTTTATGTAAATCCGTGATTTTCTCCAATCCTCCCAACATCCACCATGAGGCCGGCATAGTCGCTCCAGATAACTATGTGATGCTTATAAGGTAAGTGATGCTCAAAGATAGTCATGAGTTGCCCAAGGACTTGCACAAGGACAATAAGTGGCTGAGCTGTGATTTGAACCCAGGTCTTTGTGAGTTTAGAATCATGCGCTTTCTACTTGACCAAGACAGGTGACGGGAACAGGGGAAGTGGGGAGGGGAGAGATGAAGACGGGATGGCTTATTCGGGGGATGGTGCCTCTTCTACAGGATGAGGTCAGACTCATCTCCGTGGTTCTTGGGTTCCTTGAGGCCTCTGCTTAGCCTCTGCCCTTTGCTGCCCTTTGCTGCCCTTCCCTAGAATTCCCTGGCTCCCTGGTGCGTCCACATCCTCCTGGTCTGCTGGGGCTGTGGGCAGGCCTGGAGGCGTGTGCTGAGGCAGAGGAGCCATGGGACAGGAGGGGAGCCACGTTGCACCGCACTAGTTGCGGGAAGGAGACCCCCCCCAGATTGGGCAGACCCACGCTGAGGAAGGGCTCTGTGGAGAGCTACAGGATACTGCTTCCGCGGGACCCGGATGCCACTAATCTCCTGCACAGACTCGGCCCAGAGTTTGATTAGCTGGGCCTGGCTCTCCTGCTTACCCAACAGGCCGGCTGGCCAGAGGCCAGGCTGCAGTGGGGAGGCTCCCTGGCACCTCCTCCGGCTCTCACTCCCAGCTGGTAAACAGCAGAGCAGGAGCCAGCCACGCCTCAGCCTCGTGACTGCAGCCCACTCCTCCCCGGTGCACGTGGCATCTGGCGTGGAGAGGGCAGGCAGCTGTCCCTTCCCTCACCTGCCCTCCCACCTCACCATCCTGCGCTCGTGCCCCACCCTGGAACCGCACGCTCCGCTACCATCAACACCTCCGTTCCTGGGTAGCTCCCAGAGACTCCGGAGGGCTGCAGCTTACGGGACAAAGGTTAGAAGTAGAAAAGGACTTTCCAGCTCCCAGGATGGTTGACAAGGGTGCAGGGAGTGAGGAAGAGTGGAGTGGAAACTTTTGGGGACCTTCCTGTACCGAGAGTCTGAGGGCGTGTGTCTGTTCCTCTGAGACTCTGATTATCCCCGTGTCCTTTTGGTAAATGCATGGCCCACGCGTCTGTGTATACTTCTCTGCACAGAACAGGATGTTGGTCTGTTTTGGGGCTCAGCCCCTTGGGCAAGCTTGGAGTAAGAAGTAAAGCTCTCTAAAGCACCACCCAGGCCAGTGCCCAGCAGAGAAGTAGAGCCAGCAAGAGGCAGAGGGGCAGGGTGCAGGGGCTGCCGGGGCAGAGTGTTGCTCTGCTGTCCCTTTCCCTGCCCACGATTGGCTTTGCTTCCTCTCGGTATCCTCTCTCTGTGTCTCTGCCTGCCAACCCCTCCGTGCCTATGGCTCTTCTGTTTTCTGTGCCTCGGTAGCTCATCCCTCTTTCTGTTTTCTCCTCTTTCAGCCTCTCTTCCTCTGTGACTCTGGGTCCCTCAGGATCCTTCTTGACCTACCAAGCATGGGCATGGAATAGAGGCCGTGCAGAGTGCCTGGGGATGGGCACTTGGCCCTGGCATCGTGCCAGGCAGCCCTGCCCACCCCAGATACGGTAGGTCTGGCTGCCTCTCTCAGCCGTGCCACTTTGTGCCACTGTGTAAGGTGGGGAGGAAGTGACTGGTGGTTGGGAAGACAGGGTCCTGGCTCTAGGCCTAAGCTAGTCTCATGCTTCCCAGCGTATCTCTATGCCTTCCTTACCCTAAGCATGGATGGCTGGTGTTCTTTCTCCCTGGGGCAAGTAGGTACCCTGATCATCCTTTTGGGAAGTCCCCCCCTCATGCCTACACTTCCTCCCTCCTGCTCTAATCACAGATTCTTTTCTGGAGGAATCAGTCCTTTCAGAGCAGGGCAGTGGTTATTTCCTCCCCAAATACATTCTCACATTCTTATGCAAGGAAGAGGCTGATAGGGATCAGAGAATCAATTCACCCACCACGTGCCCAAGTTCCCTTATCAGGGGAATCTGAACGCCAGGGGCAAGCAGCCTGGGGGTGTGGAGGGTGGTGGTGGTGGCTTGGAACTGGGGAGCAGTCACCAACTTCTTCTTCCCTTCCTTTCCACCCCCTAGACCACAGAAACCACTTAAAGCTCGTGCAAGCCTGCCCCTCCTGGGAGGGCCTGGGGTGTAAAGGTGGAAAGTTTGTGGGGCCTGGGCTGACTGCATGCTACATACCACCTCAGCTCCATCCTTCGAGGGCCACCCGCTCTGGGAGGCCTGATCCAGTGGTTAAGAGTACCTTCCTATGTGTCCTTTCTAAGAGGTCCATGCCTGGGGGAGACCTCAACCCACCGGAGGGACTCAGGGAGGGGGCACAGTCCCCTCAGCCATTAAAAAAAAGGACATCTCCGGCTCTATAAACATCTGTAGATCTCACAGTCACCACCCCTCCCCTTTCCTGTTACAAAGGCCACTGTGGGTGGAGGGACCAGTGGGAGTTTGACCTCAGCTCCTGGCCCTGAACTCTCCGTGTGACCCTGCCTGTGGCACTCATCTGTCAATTAACATCTGTGGTCATTTAGACTTGGACGTTGCAAGGAGGGTTGAAAAGCAGGAGCTCTGATTTTTGGAGCCGAAAGACGGGTAAGAATGTAGCCTACTATTAGTCCTCAATTACCACATTGTTAAAAAGGGGACAGTAATATCTGTCCAGACTTGTGTCTGTGAACATGCTTTGAGGCCAGAGCAGTCTGCACACAGGAGGGGTTCTTACGACCTTATTTGCCCCAGGGCATGCTTCTGTGGCTTTAGCTTAGCCTGGAAGTTCCTCCAGGGACATTGTGGTCCCCATGGGGGGGTGGGGAGGGGGAGGGTCACAGCTCCTGACTGGAGTGGACTTGAATTCTCACCTTGCGAGCCTCCTCTGAATGGCAGGTGAGGTAGGAGGTCTGGATGGAGCCACAGTCCTAAAACTTCCCTGCAGTCAGGGCTGATCCTCAGGCAAGTTTACTTAACCTCTCTGATCTATCTTCTCCGTAAAATGGTAACAGTAGCCGCCTTACTGAGTGGTTGCAATGATTAACTGGCATAACAATAAAGTACAGAACCTACTGGTACAAAGTACTGTGGTTAAAAAGCAATGTTTCGGTCCCTCCCGCCCTCTTTCCATTCTTACAATCTTCCTTTCTTCTCTTTGTCTGACTCCCTTCCTAATCTCTCTCCTGCTTTATTTTTCTCTAGAACATATTACCAGGTGACGTTTCTACATTTTACTTATTCATTTTGTAAATTGTCTGATACCCGTGTCTGTTTTTTGTTTTGTTTTGTTTTGTTTTTTGCGGTACGCGAGCCTCTCACTGTTGTGGCCTCTCCCGTTGCGGAGCACAGGCTCTGGATGCGCAGGCTCAGCGGCCATAGCTCACGGGCCCAGCCGCTCCGCGGCATGTGGGATCTTCCCGGACCGGGGCACGAACCCGTGTCCCCTGCATCGGCAGGTGGACTCTCAACCACTGAGCCACCAGGGAAGCCCCCCGTGTCTGTTTTGATCACTGCTGTATCCAATGCCCAGAACCTCCTGGCCTTCCCTAAGTATTTGTTGAAGGACTGCATGAATGAAGGGTAAATGGCCTCTACTTCTCTTTCCAGCTACTTTCAAATGGGCGTCAAATCCAGTTACTCACCAAAGGTTGTTAGGGGAGGATTTGGGACTGAAGTAGGACAGTACTAGGGATGGAGCTGGATCTATGGGTGGACTTCACAGGCTGAAAAGATCGGAGAGCTGTCATCCTGGGGAAGGAAGTGACCTGACTGGGAAGTGGCAGCTGGCACTTAGGGATATTATAGTGAGGTGATTAAGAACCCAGAGTCTAAGGCCAGACTGTCTGGGTTTGAATCCTAGTTCTACCCCTCACTGGATGAGTAAAACCCAAGGTCACACTGGATAAAAATATTAGCAATAGTACTTAACCCTCAATGGGGTTGGTGGCAAGTTGTTGGAACGGTTCCTTGCATGGCGATTATCTTGGCGCAGCTGTTAGCACCTAATATTATTTGATCAATGCTACCATCTAGTGGACATCTGGAGCAAGATTTCCCTGGTCTGGGGGGTTGAGGGTGGGGTGAGGAGGGACCTAATCAGGGGAGGGAGAAGGAACCGAGGGGTGCTCTGAATGCAAGTGTGTGTGTGTGTGTGTGTGTGTGTGATGTTAGCATTACACATGCTGAGGTTTATCTAGATCCAGCAGGCAGGCTTGGCCCTGGTTAGGGCCACCGGGCAAAATGAGAAAGCGGGGAGGGAGAAAGAAGTTGGGTTGGCACAGCGCCTCCCTTCCTCCCTCCCTCTCCCCCTCCCTTCTTTCCTCCTCCAAGCCTGGCCTGAGCCAAGAGGAACCAGCTCCAGGGAAGGTGGGGGAGAGAGAAGAAGGTCACTGCTGACGTCAGGGACATTCAGGTAGGAGGTAAACACAATGTGACCTACATTTATCCATTTTCCACATTCTGCCCCTACTCACTGGGGTAGCGTTTTCTGGGCACCCCTGAGAACAGTTCTCACAGTCCAGTGGGACCCCCTCTTCCCCCAGGACCTCAATCCCTGGGACATTCTATCTTGGTCTTTCATTACCAAGCACTGTTCTAGCTCCTGGCTCCAGCTTTACCCCCAAGGGTGGCACAGGTGTGGGAGGGACAGGCAAGAGAGAGGACACCTAAAGGCATAGCGTGCTGGTCTTACATCCACTGACTCACTCCCAAGACACGGAAATTTCATGTCTCTTCAGAACAGATGGGGGGGTGGGTAGATGGGTGGGGTAGTGCTGCTTTCCCCTGTGCAGCCCCAAGGAACCCCCAGCGGAAGGTGGCTTTTGTTGGTTTCAGTCACAGAGTTTTTTTCTGGAGTGACTCAGTGATTGGAGGGCCCCCTGAAGGGGTAGGGACCTGGTTGAACAGGGAACCTAGAACCTACTCAGGCCAGACCTACTGAACTAGTGTCAGGGTCTCTCAGGAATGGAGCCCAGGATTCTTTCTGCATGTTTACCAAGCTCATCCAGGATTCCTGATGTCTTGTTATTGTGATGCTCATTCAAGTTTGAGAACCACTGCTTAAGGTCTGCTCCAAATCAGACAACTGAATGAGCTTCCTCCATCCCGTGTACGGCCAGGGCAGAGGGAGGAGGGTAGGCTGCAGATCTGAGAGCGTAGGGTGCCAACAAGTGGGAGAGATACCGCCAGAGACAAACAGATATTTTATTAGCAAAAATAAATACATGCCGGGCAGATGGAAAGAATGAGGACTGCAGACCCGCTGGAGACCTCCTGAGGAAGAGGCAGTCTCTCAGGCTACAGGCTGAGATGGGCAGGCGCCAGGGAGGCTCCGGGACCTAGCCCACCACGCAGGGTGGGCAGCAGGGCAATCAGGGGCGTCTCACACTCCCCCAGCAGCACGTCCCTGCGGAAGCCTGCTCTCCTGTCCAGCACCTTGGCCCTCAGACTGTGGGCGGCCAGGTCAGGCGGGCCGAGCCCGTCGAAGAAAAAGTCCTCATTGAAGATGGGGTTGGCGCTGCATTTGACCACGCGGCTCCGCTGGCCCCGCGCCCGGGCGCGCGGCCGCAGCCTCAGCACCACGCAGCAGCCGCCGCCGCCGCTCCCGGGGCCGGCCCGCGACCCGGGCAGGCCCTCGGCGCTCACCAGGCGCAGCCGCAGCCGCCCGGGCCAGGCCTGGTACTCGGCGGATAGCCGCAGCTGCCCGCCCAGGGGCTCGAGGCGCAGCACGCTCTCCTTGGCCGGCCGCAGCTGGCCGCTGTCGAGGTGGAAGAGCGGCGGCGTGGGCGGCCCCGCTCGGCGCGGCGCGTACGGGCTGGTGTCGGCCGAGCTCGCCTCCTCTGGGGACAGCGAGCGCGGCCTGGGCGGCCGGGGCCGGCCGGGGCCTGGCCGCGGCGAGCCAAAGGGCGACGAGTCGGGCGACGAGGCCGTGTCGCTGTCGGGGGCCCGGCAGAGGCGCAGGTCCGGGGAGGAGACGTGCAGCCTGAACTGCGCAGGGGGCAGCCCCCCGGCCAGGGCGGGCGGCGGCGAGTGGAACAGGGACTCGCGCCGGCGCGTGTGTGGGCTCTCGGGCAGGAAGGCCCAACCTTCGCGGCCTGCCAAGTGCGGCAGCGAACAGGCCTCGGGGAGGCCGCGCCCGTCCACGTCGCGCCCGCTGAGGGGCTCGGCGCCGCCTGGGTCGGGGAGCCGAGGTGGGATGAAGAACTGCGGAATGCGATCGGGGGTGAGGACGTTGGGGCAGGCGCGAGCCAGCGGGCACGGGGTGCGGCGCTTAGGAAACAGGCCGGAGGGCGCCCACCGGGCCCTGGGCTCCGCGGCCCCCACCCAGTAGCCAGCTTTCTCCAAGAGCCACATGCGGTGGGATGGGGGGGCTGAAAGTCCGAGTTCCACGAGGCCGAGAGGGTCCAAACCCAGCGTCTCAGGTGGAGGCCTGTACAAGGAAAGAAGGAAAGCCCAAGGTGGGTGATGCTGCAAACGAGCATCTGGTCTGCCGCCGTGCCCTTCTTTACGGGCCCACGGGGTGCACAAGCCCCTGTTTGAGCGGGGTGGGGGGAGGATGGGGAGGGACAAAGGGCGGCAAAGTCGGGGGGTCCAGGGAGAAATAGAGGGAGCCCAGGGCTAGACAAGTAACATTTTCGGATCAGGCCTCGGACATCCGAGTACACAGGCTCTCCCATTGCTCCCGCTGGTACTGAAGATGTACACCCACTTCAGAGTTAGAAGGCCTTACACACCCACTAGGAGAATAGAGTAACACCCTCATTAACAAAAGGTCTGTAGCCGCAGACACCGACCCGGGTTCGGAACCCCTGCTCCTATACACTCTCCCCCTGAAGAGACACCGCGGCCCTTGGAGGGTTCACCCCCTTCTCTCATGCCCAATCCAGAAGACTAAGGCTCTCCTCCAGTGTCTGATCTGGCGCCCCTTGGGACTACCCCCCTTTCCCAAGCACCCCATCCCCGCAGGCTGCATTCCCGGGCGGCACCGCAAGCTTCTCCAGGCTGAGCCATCCTTCGGCCCTAGCCACACCTGCCTCCTCTCGCGCCTCCTTCGCCTTCCCGAGCCGTTCCAGGCCAGAAGCAGACTCGCTGCACACTTGGCTGCTGCTGCCCTGCGAGCGAGCACTTAGGGCCGGTTCAAGGAGACGCACCTCTCGGGAGCACAGAATCCCACCCCTCCTAAAGCCCTGACTGTCCCGCTCCCTGCGTCCCAGCCCTACCGCATCCCGAGTTCTGCCGCGAGGGCCCAGCCGTTGGGCCGCCCCTCCCACTCCCCACTCCCTTTCTCCCTAGGAAACCAGTGAGCACAAAGACAGCATTGATCCTCTGCCACCCCCTGAGCTGACTCCGGGAGGCCCCGCCGCCAGCGCGCGCTTACCGCACCCCCTCACCGCACCTCAGGGAGCGCGAGGTTCCGACTTTCTGCCTGGGAGTCTGAGCCCACGGCAGCAGGCTCGGTCAGGCGCCCAGAGTGCAGGCCTCACTGGTGGGCCGCCTCTGGGTCCTGGCCTCTGGCCAGGAGGCGTTCAGAGCCCCGGGGTGGGGGAGCAGCTTCCTCTCCAGCTTGCTACCCCAGCCCAGTCCCGGGAGGAGCTGGCAGGGGCCTCCGTTGCCTACGTACAACCTCTTTTCCTGGATAAACACAGCTCTGTCTTTGCGGCCGTCAGCCCGGCCTTCTTAACTCCTCCCTTCAGGTTGCTAGCAGCAGGCCAGCCCTGTGCCCTGGGGCCTTCTCTGCTGGGCCCTGGCTGCTTGGGAGTTGGGGAGGGCTGCAGTGAAAAGGGAGACAGCCATTAGTGGGCAGTGGCCTCCATCCCTTAATGCTACGCTGGCCCCACCCAGCCCTCCTAGGTGAAAGCCACAGGCACTGCGACACAAATGGTAACTTCTGCAAAGCCCTCCTTGCTGGAATCCTGCCTTGGCCCCCGTTGTTCAGTTCTGGAGACATCCCAGTTGCTCCCAGACAGAGTGATTTGTAGTGACTGGTTCTCTCAATTACACTGGACTAGGGAAAAGGGACCAAGCTTGAAATTTCTGGACATAGAGACACTGAGGACAGAGCTGTTTCCATCAGTGAGTCAAGGTCAGGCTGTGTCCACCCACCCCCCCAACCTTGTCAGAAGTGTGTTAAACTGTAAACATGGAGGATGTCTCCCCCTTCCTTCCCCTCCTTGAAGGCAGATCCTAGGAGACACAGGCCACCACTGACAAGATGAGACCATCAACTGTATTCCAGGCACACTCACTATCCTTCATTCACTCCTTAGGATGTTTGCATAAGCTACTTTCTCTTCTAGGACCACTTCCCCTTCACTCTTCAGATCTGGAGGCCCTCACTGACATGCTCCCCTTGAAATTAGGGGGTTCTCTTGTCTACTTTCACAGCATCCCATACTTTTCCTTTATGGTACTGTTCACAGTTTTGTTTTGTTCTTTTCTGTGATTTATTTCTGTGATTATTTAATGTCCTCCTCCCTTAGCAGACTGTAAGCATCACAAAGACAGTGCTTAGAACAAGGCAGGTGCTCAAGCAGGATTGTTGAATGGATGAATGATATTAAGCAGAATTGTGTCTGAATTAGTTCATTTACCCCTTCATGGTGCTAGGTGCTGGGGAGACACAGAATGGGGAAGCAGACAGGCAATAACGACAGCAACAAGACAAATTGTGAAACTCAGGAAACAAGATGACTATTCTGACATCTGATACTTGAGGGTTTGGGGGGAGCAAATGTTTCTTTTATGGAGATCCCTGGTGGCACGCAGACCCTCCAATCCTGTGGCTGCTGACTCAGCTCAGCCCTGGTGTCATTTCTGGGGAGGGTGGTCTGTGTGGAGTGCTGCAGCCGAGAACTCACAGCTGTGGCATCAGTCAGGTGGGCTGGGGATCTGAGCTCTGGGACTTACCAGCTGTGTGATCTCTGGCCTGTAACTTAATCTCTCTGGGGTTCACCTTTCCCATCTGAAAAATGGAGAGAAAATACCTAACTCTCAGAGTTGGCATGAAGATTAAATAAGCTCACACATGCGCATCAGTTAGGCTGACTTCTGCTAAAAGTACATGAAAAGAGAAACCCCACTTCAATCTGACTTGACAATAAGGACATTTTTGTCTTCTGTGATAAGCAGTCCAGAGGAAGGGTAGGATTTAAGGAAGTTTGATTCTGTGGCTTCATTCATTCATCCATAGTTATTGACGACCTACTATGTGCCAGGCACTGTATACTGCACTCTGGGGATATAGCAGTGAGAAAACTGAGAAATCTTCTGGCTAGATACTTTAGTGGGGGAAGAAAGACCACAGACAAAAATAACTGAGGAAAAAATACAATTTATTAGATGGAAATCACTGTTGGGGAAAAAATTAAATTAGGGGAGGATCATAGAGGGTGTCAGGAGAGCACGCAATTTTACATAGTGTAGTCAAAGATGGCCACCTTGAGAATGTAACATTTCAATAGCGATATGAAGGAAGTAGGAAGGATACCTGAGGGAAAAGCATTCTAGGCAGAAGCAATGGAAATGCAAAGGCCCTGAGGCAGAAGTACGCCTGGAGTGTTCAAGGAGGCGAAGAGGCCAGTGTAGCTGGAACAGAAGGAGTGATGGGGAAGTGAGGTCAGAGAGAGCGGGGCCAGACTCTTTGGGGGCTTGTAGCATTTGTAACAATTTTAGCTTCTTCTTGTGGTGAGCTGAGGAGTGATAAGACTTGACTTATGCATTAAAAGGGTTGCTCTGGTGGCTGCGTTGATAATAGAATAAAAGGGGTAAGGCTGTAAGTAGGGAACTCATATAGGAGAATATTGAAATAATCTTGGCACAAGATGATTGGGGCATGGATCTGTGTTGCGGTAGTCAGTTTCTGGATATATTCTGTAGATAGAGTCAGTAGGATTCCCTGATGGATCCATCCCCATTTAAGAGAAAGAATTATCCAAGGTTCTTGGCCTAAACAACTGGAAGAATGGAGTTGCCATTTACTGAGAGGGGGAAATATCAGGGGCTCAGTTTTAGATCTATTAAACGAGGAGATGTCTGTTAGACATCTAGATGGAGATGTTGAGCAAGCAGTTGGATATATGAATCCGGAGCTCAGAGGAGAAGCCCAGACTGGAAGTATAAATGTGGGCACCAAGAGAAATGTAGATGGAATTTAAAGTCACCAGATTTGATGAACTGAAGGTAGAAAAGAAAAAGGATCCAAAGACCGAGTCCTGAGTGCCCAACAGTTAGAGTGGGAGAGGAGGAGGAACCAGCTGTGCCAGATGCTGTGGGAAGGTCCGATAAAATAAGGACTGAGAGTTGACCATTAGATTTAGCCCTGCAGAGTCATTAGTGACTTTGCCAAGACCAGTTTCAATGGAGTGGTGAAGGCAAAAGCCTGATTGGAGTGGGCTTGAGAAAGAATAGAAGGAAGAGAGCAAAGACAACTCTCTGGAAGAGTTCGCTAAAAGAGTAGGGAGAAGTGGGGCAGTGGCCAGAGAGGGAGTAGCATCAAGAGAAAAAAATTTAAATGACAGAAATATGGTATGTTTGCTGATGGGAAAAATCAAATAGAAAAGGAAAACTGATAATGCAGAAGAGAGAAAGGAGAATATTTGGAGCAATATTGCCAAGTAGACTAGAAGAAATAGGTGTCATGCACAAGAAACAGAGCTAAGGGTGGCCCCCTGCCTGCTGTGTGAACAGTTCACCCACAGTTACTGGAGGGGAAGTAGAATAAATTGGTAGAGGTAGTAGGTGGAGAGGTGTGGTAGTGGGAGCTTGCTCTTTCTGAACACTTCTGATTTCTCAGTGAAACAGGAAGCAAGGTCTTTAGCTGAGAGTGATGATGGGGGAGGAGGTGGTGCTAGGCATTTGAGTAGAGAGGACCAGGAAAGAAACAGTCGCCTAGGAAAGCAGGAGAGTGAATGATCTGCAGGGCAGGATGATCTGCAGGATGACTGCAGGGCAGTATTACGGGCCCACTTTAGGATAACGATCTAGGCTTTAAAGTGAGACCGGACAGCAAGGTTGTGTGGGTTTTCTCCAGCTGTGTTCAGCTGTGCAGTGCTCTGGGGAAAATGGGCAGAGATTTGGATTTAGCCAGGGTTATGCTCAATCTTTGACAGTTCATTGTCCTCCTTTCTCTTGCCTTCCATTTCCTTCTCTTGGTGGATATTAAATTAGGATGCACACAAGGGTGTACAGCAGTGGGATTGAAAACTGACCGCAGATAATCCACAACCTGGCTGTGTTAGTTGGGGTCTGGTGAGGAAAACAGCAGTTGTTAGATGGTTCAACAGAGGGAGTTTGACACAGGGAATTTGTTACCAAGGTGGTGGAAGAACAAAAAAGGCAAATAGGAAGATGAGGGCTGTCTAGCAGGATCTGTAACCATGGAGACACAGCCACTACTTGAGTTGCCTCCCAAAACAGAGAAGGGGAGAAATACCCTGACATCTCCTTACTTCCCACCTTCCAGTCTTCCACCAGCCTTCCAAAGCCAGATGACAAAGGAGACTGGGAAATGTATATTGCAGGCACTAGCCCTCTGCAGTCTAAGGCAGAGTAGGGGAAGGGTGGGGATCTGAGAGCCATCAAGCAAATGACTGACACACTGGGTAGCCAAACAATAAGACATCAGACCAGGAACTTGGAGATCACCTCATCTACCCTTTCATTTTTATAGAGCAGGAAACAGACCCAAAGAGAAATGATGGCAGAACAGTAGCAGAGTTGAGACTAGAACCCAGATCTTCTATCTTAAAGAGCATGGTTCTTTCTTGTACCCCAGGGGTCTTCATAATTGAGCAGAGCTTCTCCCTTGAATGAGGGCCCAGGGTGTGGCCTCCGCACCTCTTCCAGCACCATTGCTGCCACTCAAGAACTATGTAGGTGGGCTTCCCTGGTGGCGCAGTGGTTTAAGAATCTGCCTGCCAATGCAGGGGACACGGGTTTGAGCCCTGGTCTGGGAAGATCCCACGTGCCACAGAGCAACTAAGCCCGAGCATCACAACTACTGAGCCTGCGCTCTACAGCCGCAAGCCACAACTACTGAGCCCGCGTGCCACGACTACTGAAGCCCACGCGCCTAGAGCCCGTGCTCTCAAACAAGAGAAGCCACCGCAGTGAGAAGCCCGTGCACTGAAACGAAGAGTAGCGCCCACTCGCTGCAACTAGAGAAAGCCTGCGTGCAGCAACGAAGACCCAATGCAGCCAAAAATAAATAAATAAAATAAATTTATTTAAAAAAAAAGAAAAGGAAAAAGAACTATGTAGATGACCCAGGGCCTTGACCTCCTTTTTCTCGTCAGTGCCACTGTAGAGGGACACTTAGAGGACTGGGCAGTACAGAGTGCTTTCCTGGGTTCAAGCCAGATGAAGAGACACAGAGGGGACAGACCTTTCCTCCAGGTCAGCAGACAACTGCTACAAGACTCCCTGGGCTTTTCGGCTAAATTGTCCTGTGTCCTTGAGCGGTGGCCTCAGGCAGCATGACTTGGCCACCAATGCTCACTGTAGGTGCTAGCAGGTGATAGGGTTGGTGATATACTGTGTCTTGCAGCTCTGGCTCCTTACCCAGGACCCGTGATAAATGACCTAACTCTGTGGTCTTAGTTTCAGGAAGACCTTAGGGGCCCCTTTTTTAAGAGCTGGTATGAACTATTGGTGTCCCTTGCCGTCTGGAACTGGTTGGTCTTACAATTGCCTTATTCACTCTTTGGTTTCTCTTGGCACTTGATTCAGACATTTGGAGAACACATATCCTTCAAGCAGAATAAGCTGATTCGAGCAGAATAACCTGCCACATTTGCCTGGATGGCCTGTTGGATTCCACCCCATCTGCCTATGTAGTAGCTGTAATTCCAATGAATGCACTACACATGGAATTGGTTTTTAAAGTGTGGAGGCAGAAACTCCCCTTGTTTCTGCCTAGAAAGCTGCAATACTTGGCCTCCTGGGAGAAGAGAGGCATCTGTCAAAGCCCTCGACACTAGAGAAGTATTCCAGCAGCTGATGACCTCATTCCCCTTACCAAGATCCCTGCCTGCCCACTTGGCCTTCTCCAGTCAAGGCTGACACTCCCAAACTGGCTGTGGGGCCTTGCCTGAGAGCCTCCTACCTCTGTAGATTTCCAGCTTTTGCCTGTTTCTGTTAGAAGCTGGCCCCAGTAGAGAAGTGACAGTGTGCATCCAACCTCTGCCATCCTCAACACATGACTTCCAAAGTCATCCTGGGTGTTGACATCCAGTTTCCAGATGAGAGAAGAGAGAAGCAAGCTGTACTTGAGTTTCCAAGTACCACTGTTTCGGTTTCCTTCGTTTACTTGACTGCATAGGAAGGATAGAATATATTTCCCTTCTTCTCTTGGGAGTGTTTAAATGAAGATTAGGTCCTTTTTGACCGTGAATAAAGGACAATATGTTTTTGGTATACACTGATTTAGACTCTGGGCTTAATAGGTTATCAAAGGCAACTGTGAAAGCACAGGAGGAAGAGTTTTTATGTGAGTATATGGGGGAGGGCATAGTTGGCTGCCACAAGATTTCTTGTTATGGCCTCTAGTAAGTCTCCCGTTTTTGGAGGGCACTGGATCAAGTGCCTTCAAATCCACGTCAACCCATCTTTTGCTCGTTATTGAAGACAGATGGCTTAGGAAGTGTGTGGTCTAGTTACTAGAAAGAGAACCTGATCCACCCACCTCTCCACCACTGCTGAATTTGGGTCCAACTCTCTGACCCTGTTCCATGCCACAAAAACTTCCTTCTCTCTGATCCCCTGAATCCCCAGCCCTAGTCTCAGGTCCTGGACTCTTAGCTGAGGCCTGAACTTGAACTCTTCACTTGTCAGGATGAGGGTTTGGACACAGACCCATCCCTCCTCTGCCTATCTTCCTTTCAAACTGAGGCAGTGGCTGCTAGCTACTTACCAAACCTATTTCTCTTTCTTCTACAACATAGAGTTACATCATATTTTCCGGCCAACCTCCCTTGCAGTTTGGTGCGGTCTTGTGACAGAGGAAACACTTTGAAGTTTGGCCCCCTAAACCTCCCTTGTTATTCTCTCTTCTGGCAACTGGATGTCAACACCCAGGATGACTTTGGAAATCATGTGTTGAATCATGCTTGTCAGTCAGGTTCCTGAATGACTGCTAGACACCAAAAATTGGACTTTGTGTGAGTGAAAAGTACAGTCTATTTAAGATACAGGTTAGATTATGGAGATGTAAAGGTTTATCTGTGTCAGCACTTGGCATTACCATACCTAATAATAAAATCCTTTATGACATGTCACTTGGAGCTCTCATTCTTTGGTAAAACTCCTCTAATCTTTGACCTCTCCCTGGACATCCCCTCCACCTACTGGGCTTGATGGAATCCTGCCTATCCCTGTGGAAGCTGCTCAGTTTCCCACCCCTGTCCTCTGCAGGCCCAGAGGAGGTACAGTCTTCTCCTGGGTGGCCATTGCCTCCTCCAGTCCATTGTTCTTCCCCCTCACATCAAACCTTTCCTCCTTAGAAATGGGCACCCCTTCCTCCGGGCCTCTTTCCCCACTGATGGCCTTGCCTCCTATTTCACTGAGGAAGTCGAGGTGCTCTGGGATAGATCCCGGCAACTTTCCATCCTGCTCTGCACGCCCCACTTCTTCCTTTTGGTCTCAGAGTCATGTTTTTGCTGTCCCGTGACTCCTGTCTCCACTGTGCTCTTGATTTATCTCTAAGACCATAGAGCTGTTCTGTTGGAGGACACCTCTCTCTCTCCTAGGGTTTCAGCCTCTCTCCACTGGCTCCTTCCAAAACAATTTATAAATATACTCAAGTCTCTTTCTGTAAATAACATAACAGCAACAACAACAACAAAATTCCTAGAAAGAGTCATCTAGCTTCACTCTGTCATTCCCATTCAGTTTTTCATCCACCATAATCTGGATTTTGTTCCCACCTCCTGGCAAAGAAGACCACCACCTTCCTCTCTGCCAAGTCCAAAGGCCTCTTTTTAGTTCCCATCTGCCTTGCCTTCTAGTTAGCATTTGATACTGTTGACTTCGCCTTCTTAAGGATGATCCATCCTGTCCTATTCTTAGCTTCCTTAGTGGGTTTTTTTTTTTTTTTTTTTTTTTTTGTGGTACGCGGGCCTCTCACTGTCGTGGCCTCTCCCATTGCGGAGCACAGGCTCTGGACTCACAGGCTCAGCGGCCATGGCTCACAGGCCCAGCCGCTCCGCGGCATGTGGGATCTTCCTGTATCGGGGCACGAACCCGCGTCCCCTGCATCGGCAGGCGGACTCTCAACCACTGCACCACCAGGGAAGCCCCCTTAGTGGGTGTTTGATTCTCTGCCCCAGCTTTAAGCCTTAGTGTGACCAAAGGTTCTGTCTTTGACCCTTTTCCCTGTCCTTCCTTTCTCTCCCATCCTGTCACTCTCCTCTTCACTTTCATTCTGCATAATCCACTCCCAGGGATTCGATGTCAGTTTTGATACTGATGACTTACAAATCGAGTCAGTATGTCATCAGTTCTGAGTTCCAAATTACAATATCCAGGCTCCTGCTGGGGATCACCATGCGATGGGGGTTCCATGGGGTTCCATGCGTGTGAAACTGAGCTCATTATCTTCCCCCACCTCAAACCTGCTCCCCTGTATTCCCAATGATGCCACCTGGAACCACCAAGCTGGAAACTTGGAGTCATCCTTGAAGGCTCCCCTTCACAGATCCACTACATACTATTAGTGGCAAAGTTCTGTACTCTTTTGTTTGCAACATATTCCATATCTCTCATCTTCATGGCTTTGAACCATGTCAGGTCCTTCCTATCTCTAGTTTGGAGCCCTGCAAGGGTCTCCTAACCAGTGCTCCCACCTTCAGTCTTGCTGACCTCTTATTGCCACCAGAGTCATCTTTTGAAAAAACAAAACTTTATGTCACTCCCAAACACTTTAAAGGCTCCCTGTTGCCTACAAGACACAGTTCAAGTTCCATTGCAGGGTTTAAGGAGCCTTCCATGGCCTGCACCTGCCCTGACCCCTTCTCTTTCCCTAAACTCCTGCCCCACTCAACACCTTGCTGTTCTCCAAAGTCGCTGTGCTCTTTCATCCCTTTGTGCCTTTGCTCACAATAGTCCCTCTGTTTGGAATAGTCCCCTGCCTGCCTGGTGGATACCACTTAACTTCTGAGACTCCGTTCAAGCACAGCTTCCTCTAGAAAGCCTTCTTTGATCGCTTTCCTAGAGTAAAATTGACCGCCCCCCCCCTTTGTGTCTGCACTGCACCCATAACCAGAGCCACGGTGAGGTGGGAAGAGCTGATGGGGCACTCTGCTCCCGGACCACAGTTGTGCATCTCGAGGCCAGGGGCCCTGTCTTTCATCGCTGTGTGCTTGGTGCCTCACCCAGTGCCTGGTCCCTGGCAGGTCTCAGTACATCGCTTCTATTGGTGCTGGATGGGAAGGTGGGTATGTGGAAGGCCCTGGAAGGATTTTCATTTCCAGCTGCAGAAGGGTCTTGGACTGCGAACAGGGCTGTGAGACTTTATTTATGCAAAGGAAAGTGACTTCTCCCTCACTTCACCGGTTACTTCCCGGATACCCCCCGCTGCTCTGGAGTGTGTCCCAGGTAGGCAAGGCGGTTGGCAGTAGGCTCTCCTGAAGGCATAGTGTATAGTATTGAGATGAATCCTCTTCCAGCTGCAGCTGGAGGAAAGTACCTGCCAGAGAAGGGGGAGCCACGTGGCAGGAGCCAGAGCACGGATGGTAGGAGCTTGATGGGGTGCTCAGAGCATGTGCACCCAGTTACTCAGTACCTGGGTCCTCTCCTGTGGTACAGGTTGGGCCACTCATACATAGAAAAAAAAACCCTAGTTGGGTTTTCCCTCACTTTGTCTGTGTCTCCTGCAAGTACCCAACCCCACTCTAAAAAGCTGGACCCCTGCTTGGGACTGGATCCTTAACATTCCCCTTCTGTTTGTTCTGGGTGTCGGGGTGGCAGGACAGGGCCTGGGGCTGAGGCGCTCTCTACCTGAAGCTTTGGTGTAAATGGTCTGCTGGTCCGTGCTCTGGGCGACGCAGGATATGTAAAGCTGCTGGTCCTCAACCTTTTCCACGCCAACGTTCAGCACAGCCAGAGAGCCCATACGGATCAAGCTGGGAGAGGAGGCGGCTTAGCCCCTCCCTCACATGAACCCCTGGCCTCCATCCCTTTACCTCTCTGTCCCCCCATCCTTCTCTTCATCCCGCCCTGCCTCAAGGACTAAAGCGTTTCTGGGCTCAGGGCCCATCTGCCAGCAACCAGAGTCTGACAGCAGAGGTTGCATTCCGGCCGGGAACCAGAGGACTGTGTGGCTGGGGAAGGAGAGTGACAGGCAGGACTTCTACACCTCAACTGCCACGCATGGCTGTCCCCTCAACGGCCAACACCCCAAGGATCCGTACTTACTTTTTGAACCTGATGTTGAGATTGTGTGTGAACAGCCCCTCTCCAGCCAGGTAAGCAGTTTTAGAGACGGTCTCGTCTATCATGGCTGCCAGTGACCCTCCGTGGGCAAACCTAATGGTGGCGGCAGGGGGCAAGGCCAGGGCTGGAACAACCCCACCTCCGTCTTTCCCCAGGAATGGAAAGGAAACAGATCTGGATCCCGTCTGATCAAACCAGTCAAAATCAGCTGATTTGTCTTCCATGTCGCTACAGCATGTGTTAGCAACCACTGATACCATGATTTTATTTCACCAGGAAAAAACTTTTTTTGTTGTTAGAGTTAATGGAAAAACCTTTTTCAGATTCATCAGCTAATTACCGGCGGCCACTACCATAATTTGGAAAGGTGCACTCCTACAGGGAATGATAAAGCCCCTGAACTTTTGGGCTTTAGTCTCTAAACCATGACCTTGGGCCAGCTCTCACCTCACTAGTCACTATGGCCAGTGTTGAGCCCACATTTTCAAGGTGGGTAAACGTGGAGCTTAACTTAGGACCTATAAAGTGCTGACGAGAAAGACCCCCGAGCAGTGCTGCCGGTGGAAAGCCGAGAGCCGGCTTCAGCAGGATGATGCCAACACTTGCTTTATGTACAGCACATAAAACTCTCATTCTCACTTGTGTAAGCTGACCTTCATGCCAAAGCTCCATTGCTGGTTAAGCTGGGGACAATAGAAAGGCACCCAGCTGGGGGCCATGCAACCACACCCACCTGGTTTGACTCCTTGCCTCCACGTTCACTACATGTTTGATCTTGTGTAAGTTGCTAAACCTTTCTGAGCTTTAGTTTTCTCAGTGTGAATTGTGAGTAAAAATAATTTCTATCTCATCAGATCAAATGAGGTAATGTTTACAAAACCTCATGTACGCTTCTAGTCACCTCCCTTCTCCTATTGCTTGAAGGAGGGGAAGAGTTGTTGCCAAAGAACCCTAAGCCTGCTCTTCCCTCGTTGTCCTCACTGGCCAGGCAGGAGACCCATCCGCAAGTGTGTAGGTGCTTCAGGGTAGCTCTTGGTCAGCCAGAAGCCTACCCGGCCTCATTGCCTAGGGGCTGGGTGGGTACTTGTCAAGATAATAGAAAATACATATATTGGTCTCTGTCCTTGATTCCTGGCACAGAGCTCCTGAAACCCTCTATTTCCTGGGTGATAGGAGTGTCTTTTCTAATGAGGCAACTCCCGGCTGGCTCCTGGTTGAGAGCTGGTCACCAGAAAGACCAAGCCGTGATTGGAAGCTTGGAATTTTCAGCCCTGCCCCCTGCCCCTCCCCCAATTCTCTTGAGAAGAGAGAAGGGCTGAAAATGGAGTTCATGATTGATCATACCTATGTGTTGAAGCCTCCATAATAATTCCAATTAGTATGGGTCTCAGAGAGCTTCCAGGTTGGCGAACACATCCACACTAGAAGAGTGGCGCACCCCAACACCGCAGGGACGGGAGCTCCTGCGCTTGGGATTCTCCCAGACCTTACCTTACGGGTTTCTTCCACCTGGATGTTCATCCTTTATCATATCTTTAATAAACTGGTAACTATAAGTGTTTCTCTGAGTTCTGTGAGTGGTTCTAGTAAATTAATCCAACCACAGGAGAGGGTTCTGGGAACCACCAACTGTAGCCAAATCAGACAGAAGTTGTGGGTAACCTGGGGACCTACACTTGCCATTGGCATCTGAAGAAGGGTGGGAGCTGTCTTGTGGGACTGAGACTTTAACCTGTGGGATCTGGCACTACCTCTAGGTAGACAGTGTCAGAATGGAGTTAAATTGTAGGACACCCAGCTGGCGTCACAGGGCATTGCTTGTTGTGGGGAAAAATCTGCGAACATTTGGTGACCAGAAGTGTCGGAAGGGAAGTGTTCTATATGAGAGTAAAGGAGACTCACAGGAAAGACAGACGTAGCAGGGAAGAACTGGGTTTTTCCTTACCCAGGAGATAGACTGAACTGGGTTTTTCTAATTTGGCGCTCATTTCTTCTCTGGACCCCCTCAGTCCTCTGGCTTCAGTGTTGGGTGGTCCTCTTCTGACTCCACGGCCCCACCTCCATGAGGCCCTAAATAAAGTCAGCCACACTCCATCCTATCCCTGCCTTCTTGGGGGTGTTCCTCTTCAGAAGGAAGGGGACCCATGGCCTGGGTAGAGCTCTGACCTAGTCCCCCAGTGTCTGCCTGCACTAGTGTGGAAATCAGTGTCCCCATGGAAGATACCTTAAGGATGGCCAAGGTGACAAAGGGCTGCAGTCTGAATCCATGGCCTGTAGAGGTGCTGACATCTATTAAGCTCTTTGAGTTCTGTTTAACTGCAACTGAGTCTCTCTCAGGCCTTGGGACCCTAAAGCTTCTCCTTCCCCCTCCTCCCTCTTCTCCCTTGCAGGAATTCTGAAACCAACAATAGCATTCAGTGAGTGTCTAAAGCAGGAACAAGGATGGAGAAGGCAGACACCTGTGGACACGGTGACCCAGTATTCTCGGGCAAGAAGCTCAGGGCCAGCCTGATTTCCCTCGTGAATGTATTTATGTCCAGTGTGAGTTCTTTCCTGGGTCTATTGCCAGTTTGGAGGCAATGGAGTACAGTGGGAGAAGCAATGGACTTGGAGTCCCAGCTCCTGGATTAGAGACTGGTCCTGACCTTGATGGCCTGTGCTACCTTGGGCAAGATGACTTACCTCTGTGTGCCTCAGTTTGCCCATGGATAGAAGGTGAAGTTTGGATAGATGGCCTGATAGCTATATTGTGCTTTATGGTTTATGAGCACATACCTATAGGCCCATAATAGCATATCTATCAGCTATTCTGGAAGGTAGATATTATTGCACCGAGATTTAGGTAAGGAGACCGAAGGCTGGAGGTTAAATTGCTTGCTCGGGATCTCCAAGCAAGCCTGACAGAGCAGGACTGGGAGCCTGGCTCCTAATTCCAGATCCTGTCTTCTTCCAAGTCCAACACATCCTTCTCAAAGTGGCTTCTAAGACCCCTTCTTACTGGAAAATTCCCAGACCTGAATAAGGAGGCTCTTTTTTATCTGCACAGTGGGGACTGAACCAGATGACAGAATATCCTTCCAAGTCTGTGAGACTGGAGCCCAGAGCTTCCCACTCCCAACCCAGCTCCTTAGAGAGAGGTACAGACTCCAGAGCCTGGTTGCACCCAATCCAGCTCCTGAGCCAAGCCCAGGAAGCAGCCAAAGGTGTCCCCCGCTGGGCCTGCCTGTGGCCTTACCCTGGGGGCCCCTCCAGGTAGGGGCCTGGTTGGAAAAGACAGACAGACTTCTTCTTGGATGGGTGGAAAAAGATGACATACTCGTAGCTTTGTCCTTCCGTTTCAGTACACCTGGTGAAGATGTGACAGTCACTTTTGTCTGGGGAGAGATGGGGAGTGACAGCTGAAGAAAGGAGTGTGTGAGGGCATGGGGCCCAGTCAGGATGAAGGGCCAGTCGTTCAGCAGCATGGATGGAGCCCGGCCTCAGGTATAGGGCTGAGGAGAGAACCAGAGGACATACAGGCTCTGCTCTCAGGGAACCTTCAATTGGAGAGCAAGGTACGGACCTGTCCTCAGGGCCCTCGGTCTGAGGGGGACACAGCCCTGTCCTCAGGGAGCCCTGGGTCTATGGGGACACAGCTCTGTCCTCAGGGAGCCCTGAGTCTGTGGGGACACAGCCCTGTCCTCAGGGAGCCCTGGGTCTATGGGGACACAGCTCTGTCCTCAGGGAGCCCTGGGTCTGTGGGGACACAGCTTTGTCCTCAGGGAGCCCTGGGTGTGTGGGGACACAGCCCTGTCCTCAGGGAGCCCTGTGTCTGTGGGGACACAGCTCTGTCCTCAGGGAGCCCTGGGTCTGTGGGGACACAGCCCTGTCCTCAGGGAGCCCTGGGTCTGTGGGGACACAGCTCTGTCCTCAGGGAGCCCTGGGTGTGTGGGGACACAGCCCTGTCCTCAGGGAGCCCTGGGTCTGTGGGGACACAGCTCTGTCCTCAGGGAGCCCTGGGTGTGTGGGGACACAGCCCTGTCCTCAGGGAGCCCTGTGTCTGTGGGGACACAGCACTGTCCTCAGGGAGCCCTGAGTCTGTGGGGACACAGCCCTGTCCTCAGGGGGCCCTGGGTCTTGAGGAAGAAACACCCATGAAGTTCCCTGGCTGAGAATAGATGTAGAGTCGGGGCAGGTCAGACTTTAAGAGACCTTAAACATTGAAAATTAAAGTGTACGGTATTTAATTCACATATAATTCAAAATAACAATACTGAACAGAAAAATAAGTGCAGAAGAGTCCCCCAAAGTTCTGATTATTTTTCTCAAGGCGACTATAAGAACTATATCCTTTTCGGATGGAATCCAAAGTCTTCAAAAAATTTTGGTGCACCTGCTTTGTTTTTTCCCTAAACCCAATGTACCACCCATTCATCACTGGGCTGGAAGAACACATATGTGAATGAGAGAGACAAGTTAACACACACGCATGCTCACACACACGCACACGCAGAGAGATCAAAGTGGAAAACTCTATCACTCGGATCCGTGGGTGTTTCAGGAGAGCCTCTGGGCCTAGCAGAGCAGGGATGGTGTGCGGAGGTCTGCAGTGGTCAAGGGAGAGTCCTCAGACCTTTGTGGGGTGGGCAGGAGGACTTGGGATAAGGCTTGAGAGTAAGGGAAGCAGCCCTGGTGAGAAGGCAGTGGGGCAGGGAGCTGAGTCAGCAGTTCTCCAGTGGGTGCACTCTGGGCTGGAAGCACAGGTAGCTGCTAGGGTGTGCTCTCGTCCCCTGGGAGGAGGGGAGCCAGGGGCCTGAGAGGACGCTTTTCTCATCCACCTGCCTGGGGCTGCAGCGGGAGGGGCGGAGTTAGCAGAAAAAACTTCTGGCGGAGAACTGGCACAGAGCTTGTGAATTTCCTTTTTGAGCGACTCTGACCACAGGGAAGGGGGCTGGCTGATCTGACCTTGGTGGGCTGGGGTGCATGTGTGCCAATGGGCCCTCTGCGCCCAGGCCTTACCTGAGGAAACTGTTAACACTAATGGGAGCTTGAGCTCCTGGATGTGGTTTCTGTTGGACTTGAAGGAGGGCAGTCTGATCCAGCCATCGGCCTTAGTTTTCTCCAGAAATTTGTGGTACAGGTTCAGCATGTCTGGACACCAGCTGGCATTGGGGAGGGCATAATTCTTCAAATCTGTCTTCTCCTGACAGAATCTTGAGACCTGGGCAGGAAAAATCAGGGAGACTAGACAGCTTCCTGGGAGGTGGGCTGCTGCTTGGGCTTCGGGACCTGTAGGTAGTGTGCTCCTGGGTTCCTGGGCTCTTCAATCCCTTCTGCCAGTGTTGACTTGAAGGAAATGGCCCTTGGGGACTCCTGTGGGTGACCAGGGAAGGGGACACTAATGTGCAAAGGAAGGGAAGGAAAGGCATGGGGGCTGACAGAGGCATGCTGCTCTGTGGTGGCGCATTAAAATTGTCCTCTTTTAAAGCCTGTGAGCTGTTCTTTGAGGCTGAGAACGGCTAGTATTAGCCCCACCTTGCAGATGGGGAAACTGAAGAAACACAGCTAAGCTTGCCAAACTTGTGAGTGTGCGAGCTGATGGTCAGACTAGAGCTCATCCTGAGACACTGTCTACCCTGGGGGTGTGACCACAGGTGAGGACCACTGTTATCACCCCCTCACTTCAGGGGCTACTCCAGCTCTGTCCATAGCCGTGGGCCTGCCCGGGGAAGGGGGGCTCCTTTGAAACCTGTTTTGGGTGCGGTACCTTCGGTGGGATGAGGAGGGGTCCTCTGTGATGCCGGATGCTCACGCACCAAACGCACCCATGGGCAGTCGGCCGCACGCAGGGTCCTTTGTCTGGGGGTGTCGCAACTCAGCTGCAACAGTCTGAGTGCCATAGGAGGAAAGTGAGTGGTGGTCACACAAGATTCAGATCAGGTTGAAAGTAACCTGGTAGTCTTAGTTGTGGATCTGGGCTACTTGGTTTCCTTTGCCAAATCAAATAGCTCCCCACAAACTGCTCACCTGCCCCGGCCACAATCTGGGAAGAGGAGATTTGGGGTGCTCCCTACACCCGCGGCCCCCAGGAGAAGGGCTGCCCATCTGGCTGAGCGGGGCACTCACTCACCAGGGAGTCCATGGAGGATCCGAATGCTGAGGCAGGGCTGAACGTGGGCAGGATGTAGGGGCCGCCAGGAAGGGCTCCGTGGTGGCTGTCTTGCTGCCACCTGGAGGCCTCTTCTCATCATGGCTGAGCGCTGGGATCGGGTCGGCAGGGCTGCGGCAGCGAGGCGAGTGAGTGCACTTTTTCGGCTGCACCTTGGGGCTGTCGGGGCCGCCACCTCTGAGAGAAGCCTCACTCTTTGTCACAAGGCTTTCATTAGCAAGCTGCCACTGCAGATGATTAGGCAAGGCTGGGCTGGTTTGATACAACACCCATAGATGCTTGGGGACTTTACCTGGTCCAGCGTCACCCCCCAACCCCAGCACTTGGGGAGGGGCAGATGCTGCTTGGGCATGAATGCATAGCAGGATTGGCCTGAGTTCAGAAAGAAATATTTATTAAAGGAGCAAAAAAGTACATAATGAAATAGTATAGCGTATGTGAAGCTTTGGAGAGTCGCCCCGGAGTTTTTCTGGGGAGAACTCAGTAATATTCCCAGAAAGATAAGGGAGGTCTAATCCTTGATTGGAGGCTACTGGTGGAGTGTCTGTGTGTGTTGGTGGAGTGTTTGTGGCAGGTGCTCTGCAGCAAGACTCTGAAACCTCTGGTATGATCCTGGGACTCAGAAAACCAACTCGCAGCCCTCAGCCACTCCCTTCTTCTATCTCATGCAGAGGGCAGCCCAGGCAAGCCTCCGCCTGCTGGTCCCTGGTGAGGACAGGGTGGGGAGGCATGGGGTGGGGTGGGGGGAGGCCTTGGAAGGGGAGGCCAGAAAAGCATTCAGGGAGGGAGCCGCTTAGCAAGGGCATTCTGTGCTTTGGGAACCCCAGGGAGCGGGTGATGGCAGCAGACAATGCTGGGAGTGAGGCAGGGAGCGGGGCAGAGGAGGCTTTGCTGATGACGAGCCTGGGAAAGAGCCAGCTTTGAGTGGGGGAGTGGGGAGGAGTGTTCAGTGAGCATCTGCAAGGGTGCGTGGTATTTCTTGTACTGAATTAAAACTGCCAGTTTTCAACGAAAAGTCCCAGATTTTAATGCACTAGAATAAAGTGTGTTCTAAAGGTCAGAACTATGCAAAGATGAAATTATAATGATGATGATGATGATGATGAGTTTGGTAGGTTCTGAAAGATCTTACTGATTTAATATGGAAATTTAAAGACTTTATCCCACCTCCTGTAGTTAGCTGTCCTAGAAGACTAGGATATAAATATTTTCCTCATCTCTTGTCAAGGTTTCAAGGAAACTTCTTCAAGGACTGGGGGAACCCAGTTTTTTGGTTGATTTAGTCTCTGGGTCTAATCATAAACATTTGAGTTAGTTGTCAACATTTAAAAACAGGGAGTTGGGACTTCCCTAGTGGTCCAGTGGTTAAGAATCCACCTTCCAATGAGGGAGACGCGGGTTCCGTCCCTGGTCGGGGAATTAAGATCCCACATGCCATGGGGCAATTAAGCCCGTGCGCTGCAACTAGAGAGAAGCCCTTGCACCACAACTAGAGAGGAGCCTGTGTGCCACAACAAAAGATCCCACATGCCGCAACTGAGACCCAAAGCAGCCAAAAATAAAATAAAATAAAACAGGGAGTTTCATACAAAGCAGAAGGCCAAGGACCTCCAGATAAGTGGAAAAATCTGGCAACAGGATCTGCATTCCTTTGCAGTAGCTGTGGAGAGGATGAGGATGCCCCGTGTCCTCTGGTTTGCCCCACCCTCCCCTGGTACTGAGCATTCCTTCATTCCCTCTGCCAGCCTCTATGTGTGATACTTGATTTGGGAGATGGGACTCGAGGAGGAGACAGGAGTGAAAAGAGGAATCTTAGAAAGGGTAGACGGACTGAAGGGGAGGCTGAGGAAGAGGGAGTAGGGAGAAGGAGAGGGATCCACAGGGGGCCCCGGAGGCTGGAAGCTGATCCCAGGAAGGTTGTCCCAGGAGGAGGCAGGGGCTGTCATCCCAAGAAGAATCAGTAGCTGAACCTGGAAAAGGAAATCCTTGTTTCATTGCCTGAGTTCATTGTCTGCTTCCTGACACAGAGCTCCTAAATCCCTTGAAGTTTCCTGGGTGACAGGAGTATCTTTTGTTCCAATGAGGTGACTCTGAGTGGACACCAGATAGCCTCAGGAGTGGGGGTGGTCACCAGAAAGACCAAGCCATGATTAGAAGCTTGGGATTTTCAATCTCACCTCCCATCCTTCAGGAAGGGGAGGGGGTTGGAGACTGACTTAATGATCCATTATCCCAACGTGATGAAGCCTCCATAAAAATCCCAAAATTTAAAAAAATTCCGGGTTGGCACACCCCACCTCCATGGGGACAGAAATTCCTGCACTCAGGATCCTCCCAGACCTTGCCCTATGTATCTCTTCATCTGACTGTTCATGTGTATCTTTTATCATACCCTTCATTAAATCGTAAGCTGGTAAGCGTAAGTAAGTGTTTCTCTGAGTTTGGTGAACTGTTCTAGCCAACAATCAAATCCAAGGAGAGGAGGGCTCATGGAACCTCTGATTTGTAGCCAAGTCAGACAGAAGTTGTGGGTACCTTGGTGACCTATTACTTGCGACTGGCATTTGAAGTGGGGCACAGTCTCGTGGGACTGAGCCTTTAACCAGTGGGGTCTGCACTAACTTTGGTTAGTGTAAGAATTGAATTACAGGGCATCCAACTGGTGTTGCAGAGAATTGCTTGGTGAGGAGGAAAACCCCACACATCTGACATCAGAGGTGTGTGTGAAAGTAAAGGGGAAACACAGGAAGCTTTTCCTGTAGGCACCCTCCTACTTTACTAGTTGTTTTGCAATTTTTGGTTAAGTCAACTTTCAAATCCTTACATCATCATGATTACAAAAATTTTGTTCTCAGCCTTGCCATATGCTATAGTTAGTTTTTATTTCTTGTATAACTTTTATTTTCCTTGAATTGATAATATCTAAGGTTCAACTGGATGCTGTGGTCCAGGAGAATACAGGGAAATTAAAGGACAGTGGTTGAGATGACCAGCCTCCATTTCCCAGCTGGGAGGGGGGAAGAGTGAAAATAAAAGAAATGAAGATCTGGCGATGTCTGTGATATTTAAAAGCAGGAATAATAGGATCAAGGGTATGACAGATGGAAGGTAATTAGAGAGAAAGATATCTGAGGAGAACGTCTATGGGGATGGCAAAATCGTATGTGGGGTGCTGAATTCTGGTGGCTGGCATAAGATGGAGGAAGTTGGTTGTCCAAGGCCATCTAGGAAGAGAAAGATTAGGATTGTGAGGAAAGCGCTGTTTTCCCCCTTTTGGACTCCTTTCCCACCATTTCACACATCTTGTGGATTCTTTCTGCAACACAGAGCTCTTCCGACACGTGGGCTGGGAATTCACCTACCCAGGGAGGTGGAAAGGTGCTTGGCTAGTGTCTCGAACATGGTCTTTGGCCACAGCCCTTCTCCTTCTGTGTGAACTCAGCTCAGAGAGAACAAAGAACACTCGGCTCAGAGAAAAAGCTTCTCCCCAGACCTGGATAAGCAATTAGAAAACAGGGAAGTCAGTGAAGGTTCGGCGTAATTCAGAACTCCTGTTGGATTCTCATTTAGCTTGTTGTCTGCCTGGTGCATTTCCTGTTTGGGACCTTGTGGGGGAATGTTGAGTTTGGGGCTTCTCTGGCTGAGACATGACAAATCCCCAGAAGCACATCCTGGGCCTGACCTGGCAGGTGGTGCCCAGAAGAACCAGCAGTGGTGTGCTGGTAAGTGGTAAGGGATTAACAGCTCCTGGTGGGGCGGAGAACTCTAATTGGTAGCATTTGCCAGCTTTTGTTGTGTAAATATTCCCATGGTGGCTGATTTCAGGCTACCGATATGATGCCACTGACCCTGACCATGAGGCTGGGAAGAGGTGTGCTCAACCAGCTCTTGCAAGCTGGTAGGCACTGGCTCCGGCACACCACTGAACTGGAAAATTCTTTGGCTTGGAGCGAAGCAACACGGGTAACCAAGGCCGTGGTAGGTTTGGCAGGTCACTTCTTGGTCCCGGGTCCCCCCAAATGTAAACTCGTGCCCTCTTCTCTCTTTTCAAGTTCCCTTCCCTCACAAGACTGACTACGCAATAGCACTTAGTCTCCCCAGCCTTCCCTCCTCCCTTGCTGCCCGCCAAACAAGTTCATAGGACATTTTTTTGTTTAAAGATTTTTGTGTTGTTTCAAGACATTTAAAGAGGAAAATTATAACATTTCCAGAAATCTTACAAAGTCCTCCTCATCTTGGGGGGAGCTGGAAGTCTTCTCAGATCATTCTGGACATGTGGTGGATCTCCCCTGATGGCCAGCAGGGCTGGCTGGCTCCCTGCTGTGATGGGGGATTCCCAACACTTTGGAGGGGTTCTGTCTGGGATGACACCCATCTGGCCTTTCTGGATGAGGAAGGAACTTCCCTGGTAGCCTTCCTAGACACCATTGCTATTTAGTGCACTGTGAACTGAAATCCGTCCTGAAGACTCGGCCCTATAGGCTCACACAGGGCAATTTCTGGAGGGCTCCCCGACTGCCCATCTCCCTATCAGTTCATGGCTGATCTCCAGACTCCCGCCCAGGCTGGTCCTGCCCTCAGGGACACTTGGTTTCTTGACCTTCTTACGAGCTAAGCGTCAGGGGGCAGGCTGGACCTGAGCCACTGTGCACTCAGAGAGCGATGGGCAAACTTGAGGGCCCCAAGAGGGGGCTGTGCTGGCCATGTTCCATTCAGGAGTTGCCACCATAGAATCCAGGCCCAGTTGCCAGCTCTTCTCATTTTCCCAAAAAAGCCAGCACAAATCCAGATTTTTATGTGAAAACTTCTAACGTTTAAATGTTGCAACTAATGTATAAAAATTTTGCATGAGCCAGACTCTAATTGGATCTTGTCTTGCACGCAGCTGATCATGTCCCCTGGTTCTAAGCTCATTCTTGGGCCTTTCTCACATCACTCTTCCAGAAGTTTCTTGCTTGTCTGCCCCAGATCTGTCCTCTCTGAGTCCTCCTAGGTCAGCTGTCTTTTCCTGGTTCCCTCTGGGAGGGACTTTCCTGAGATTCATTTTATACTCTGGTGCCCACAGTGGGCCCTTTGGAAAGGAAAATATGTTGGAACTGATTAATCATTTGGCTCTACGGTGCTGCAGGGTTTTTGCTTTATCCAGTTTCTAAGGTTCTTGGTCTTTGCTGTGGGTGGGAAGTGCTAATGGGAGGCTCGGCCTCAGGCTGGTCAAGACAGGAGAAAAAGCTGTCTTCACCGAACCTGGGACACCGGGTGGAGTTAAAAGTAGTTGTTGCTAAGTACTCTGCCCAGAGGGGCTCTGGGTGGGCTGCTGGGATGCTCACCTGGGAGAAGAATAACACAGGGAAGGCAGGGCTATGGCAGAAGACCCCATGCCCAGGGGAGCTGGGGAGCTGATGGGCAGCTGCTGGCTCCAAGTGCTGCTGCCTGGTGTGGTCACTGGGCTGAAGGAGGGGGCCCCCCGGCAGAGTACAGGGTCAGGGAACTAGGCCAACCGAGGGAAGCCTGAGCTCCTCCCAGAAACGTGAGAGCTCACCCAACTGCTCAGCTGTAACTGATTTCCTATTTGTGAAATGCTAAGAGGCAGAGAGAGGCAGGATCTCTAAGCTCAGAAAGTGACAAATCCTGAAGGTGTGTGTGTGTGTGGTGTGTGTGTGTGTGTGTGTGTGTGTGTGTGTGTGTGTGCATGCACATGTGTGCTCATAGGCCTGGCCAGGCCTGCACCTGAAATTCCCCCTTTCTCATACCCAATCACTTGAGAGGTGGTACCTTCAAAACCAATGGGACAGTCACATCTGTTTTCCAAGTGTGGGGTACAAAGTAAGGTCACATTCATTTTATTTATTTATTTATTTAACATTTATTTATTTATTTGGCTGCGCCAGGTCTTAGTTGCAGCCCGCGAGATCTTCGTTGCCACGTGCGGGACCTTTAGTTGTGGCATGTGAACTCTTAGTTGTGGCGTGCAGGATCTAGTTTTCTGACCAGGGATTGAACCTGGGTCCCCTGCATTGGGAGCACAGAGTGTTAACCTCCTTGTGGCACAGTGGTTAAGAATCCGCCTGCCAATGCAGGGAACACGGGGTCGAGCCCTGGTCTGGGAAGATCCCACATGCCACGGAGCAACTAAGCCTGTGCGCCACAACTACTGAGCCTGCGCTCTAGAGCCCGCGAGCCACAACTACTGAGCCTGTGTCCCACAGCTACTGAAGCCCACCTGCCTAGACCCATGCTCTGCAACCAGAGAAGCCACAGCAATGAGAGGCTCGCGCACCGCAACCAAGCTGCTCGACGCAGCTAGAAAAAGCCTGAGCACAGCAACGAAGACCCAACACAGCCAATAAATAAATAAAATCATATTTTTGCTTTTACTAGAAACACCTTATCATAATAGTATTTTAAATGAGAGCAATGAAACAGAATACGTCAGTCAGTTTTATGCTTGTAATGTGACTGACAAAGGACTCCTGGAATGTAAGTGACAGCTCTGCTGTTTTCTTGTGTTTGCTCTTCAAAAGTTTGCCTTACTCAAATTTGATTTTACAAAAGACCTATATTAGTACCTGTTTTCACTAACTGAAAGGTACCTGAAGAGGATTTTCGCTTTTATGAAAAAAGTTGAAAAGCAAAAGTAGCATTAAGCATTTTACAGCCAGCCTTTTATTTTTTTTATTTTAAAAAATTTTCTTGGCTGCCGTGCTGCATGGCATATGGGATCTTAGCTCCCTGGCCAGGGATTGAACCCACGACCCCTTCCATTGGAAGCACGGAGTCTTAACCACTGACCGCCAGGGAAGTCCCTACAGCAAGTCTTTTAGATGCAGTGGGTACCCTAAGCAGCAGCAAGAGTGGCACTGCCAACTCCTTCCCAGGGAACTACACTCAACATCCCAGCAACAAGCAGCCACAGCTTTGAAGTGTGTCTGTGAGCATCTGTGCTTTATCTCAATTTACTTGCAAGATGTGTCCTTAGGTAATTGCTTCTTTGCTTTACACTATTTCAGTTTATGAAAGGTTTCATAGGAACACTGTACTTTGGGATAATGGGGGAAACATGTACTTGCAGTTTTCTCAATTACTTAAAAAAATTATTTATTTGGTTGCAACGGGTCTTAGTTGTGGCAGGCGGGCTCCTTAGTTGCAGCATGCAAACTCTTAGTTGAGGTATGCATGTGGGATCTAGTTCCCTGACCAGGGATCGAACCCATGCCCCCTGCATTGGGAGCACACAGTCTTAACCACTGCGCCACCAGGGAAGTCCCTGTACTTTTATTTTAAGTATTACCTTTTTCAACAGCTTTGTTGAGATAAAATTTAACATACAATTCACATGTTAAAGTATATAATTCAATGCTTTCTGTATATTACATTAAATTTTAAAAGTTGTGGTAAAAAAAATATAACATAGAACTAGCCAGTTTAACCACTTTCAAGTGTACAACTCAGTGGCATTAATTACATCCACAATATTGTGTAACTATCACCTCTATTTCCAAAACTTTTTCATCATCCCGAAAAGTTCTGTACCTATTAAACAATAACTCCCTATTCCTCCCTCTCCCCAGCCCCCTTTTAACCTCTATTCTATTTTCTGTCTCTATGAATTTGCCTACTCAAGAGACTTCACGCAAGTAGAATCATACAATATTGGTCCTCTTTTGTCTGGCATATTTTGCTTAGCATGTTTTCAAGGTTCATCCATGTTGTAGCATGTGTCAGAATTTCCTTCCTTTTAATGGCTGAATAATATTCTATTTTATGGGTTTTACTTACCCATTCATCTGCTGATGGACACTTGGATTGCTTCTACCTTTTAGCCATTGTGAATAATACTGCAATGAACACTGGCATATAAGTACCTGTTTGAGTCCCTCTTTTCAATTCCTTTGGAATGGCTGGGTCATATGGTAATTTTATGTTTAGCTTTTCGAGGAACTGCCAAACTGTCTTCCATAGTGGTCACACCATTTTATATTCCCACTAGCATTGTCTGAGGGTTATGCCAACACTTGTTATTTTCCACTTGGGTTGTTTCCACCTTTTGGTTATTATGAATAATGCTGCTATAAACTTTTGTGTACAAGTTTCTGTGTGGACATATGTTTTCATTTTTCTTGGACATATACCTAGGAGTAGAATTCCTGGGCCATATAGTAATTCTATGTTTAACCTTTTGAGGAACCACCAAACTGTCTTCCATAGCAGCTGCACCATTTTATATTCTGACCAACAATGTAGGAGTGTTCCATTTCTTCATATTCTCGTTGACACTTGTTATTTTCCATTAAAAAATTATAGTCATCTCAGTGAATATGAAGTGTGGTTTTGATATGCATTTCCTTAATGACCAATGATGTTGAACATATTTTCATGTGCTTGTTGGCAATCTGTATACCTTCTTTGGAGAAACGTCTAATCAAGTCCTTTGCTCATTTTCAAATTGTGGGCTTTTTTTGGGTTGAGCTTTAAGAATTTTTAATATATTCTGGATATTAAACCCTTATCAGATATATGATTTGCAAATATTTTCTCCCATTCTATAGGTTGCCTTTCTACTTTCTTGATAATGTCCTTTGATGCACAAAAGTTTAAAATTTTTATGAGGTCTTGTATGCTGCAACTTTGCTGAATTCGTTTATTAGCTTTAGTTTTTTTTGTAGATTCTTTGGGATTATCTACATATAGACCCTGCCCCACCACCCCAATTCATATGTTGAAATCCTAATGCCCAGTGTGATAGTATTAGTAGGTGGGGCTTTGGGGAAGTGCTTAAGGTGGAGCCCTCATGAATGGGATTAGTGTCCTTAACAAAAAGGATCCAGAGAGATCTCTAGCTCCTTCCACCAAATAAGGACAGGTGAGAAGGTACCAGATATGAACCAGTAAGTGGGCCCTCACCAGAAGGTGACCATGTTGGCATCTTGATCCTGGACTTTCCATTTTAACTGTGAGCAATAAATTTCTGTTTTTTATAAGCTACCTGGTCTGTGGTATTTTGTTACAGAAGTCCAAATGGATTAAAACACTTAGGAAATGAATACAGGCTCCTTCCAGTGATGCTATTACCAATACTATGCTATTGGTAAGATACAATAACACAGCCTATGTTAAAATGGCACAGTAGTTTAATCCTTAGAATCCAAGACAACAGATGTGAGGTATCCAATCCTATAGGAACTAGTTGTGTTTCCTACTGTAGCCAAAAAGATTTGTTTAGATACAACAAAGCTGGTTTTGTAATTTATAATGCACACACACACAACACACACACATACACACATATTCGTGCACCCACATATTTATTCCTTCCTTTGGTTTTCTGGCATTTCCAAGTTTGTGGTAAAAGTTTCAATATGATTTTTTTCTCCAGAATGCAATGGATCAGACATCACACCTATGCAAACTTAAGGAGCCCATTCAAATTTTAGGAGAACCAGACACTTATCCTAAGGAGACAGAAAGAACTGCTGATACTCTCACAGGGAGTGTCTCTGTGTAAAAAAGTTTGGAAGGTGGAAATGGAGCTCCTGGAATTGTATTCAAAAGACTTGTTTAGGAAGGTCCGTGTTAGCAGACTTCACCCGATGGGGGATTCAACAGTGGGTGAGTAGAATAGGACTGAAGACAACTGCTTCTTCTGGAGGAGGGACAGCCTTACGCAGATTGGTATGGAATTCACCAGAAGCTCTTTTATATCAAACTTTTTTCAGGATCCAGCTTTATAAATAAGCCTAAACAACAAAATAACAGAAGATGATTATAAGTCAACTGACTTCAATCTATCTGATGGGACTTCTCTAAGTAGAAATACATATATACACACACAAAAGCACTTTGATTCATATTGGTACCTTCAGGCTATCTGCCCACTCTCATTTTTCAGCCAAATTAAGAATCAACTTTTGGGGACTTCCCTGGTGGTCCAGTGGTTAAGAATCCGCCTTCCAATGTAGGGGATGCGGGTTTGATCCCTGGTTGGGGAACTAAGATCCCACATGCCGCAGGGCAACTAAGCCCACGTGCCGCAACTATTGAGCACGCAGGCCACAACTAGAGAGTCCATGTACAGCAACTACACGGCCCACGTGCTCTGGAGCCTGTGTGACACAACTAGAGAGAAGCCCCGCTCCACAATGAGGAGCCTGCGCAGCACAGTGGAGGATCCTGCAAGCTGCAATGGAGATCCTGTGTGCCCCAACCAAGACCCAACACAGCCAAAAACAAATAAAATAAAAATAATAGAATTTAAAAAAAGGAAAGAACCTTAAGAAAATTTATTAAAAAAAAAAAGAATCAACTTTTGATTCTCACAATACTGTATTAGCTCTCCTGGGTAACCAGGTCCTCTGCCACTTGGTCATTTCATGGTTCATTACCACTTCCATTAGAGATAGTCAAGGAAGTGAAAGGAAGTAAAATTACAACTGAGCCATCTGTTACCTTTATGATACTGAAAGGTTTAGTGAGACAGAAAGTATAAACCACAGCCTGGAATAGGATTTTTACATTGACTGTGGATTCAAATTATTCATGATCTTCCTCCTGCTTCTTTTATCTATCATTCCAGCAAACAGCTGACTCTTAAGGGAAAAATAAATTTCTTAAACAAGATACAAGAAGCATTAACCATAAAGGAAAAAATTTAATAAATGTGACTATATTTACATTAAAAACTTCTGTTAATAAAAAAGATAACTTAAAGCAAATAAAAGACAACTTATATACTAGAAGGAGATATGTGCAACTTATATAGCCAACAAAAAGATTCGTTTTATAAAAAATAAAGAATTCCTATAAATCAGTTAAAAAAAAAAGAGGATAAAAAACCAATAAAAGAGGCTGAGAAAACAGGGATTTCACAGAATAGGAAACAAATATGGTCAATAAAGATATGAAGAGATTCTCAGCTCCATAGGTAATCAGGGAAATGCAACTTTAGATCAAACTGAAATACCATTTTATAACCATTTGATTGGCAAAAATCAAGAAATTTGACTTTACCAATTGCTAGAAAAGATAGGGATCAACAGAATGTCATATATTGCTGGTGGGAATGTAACTTGGTACAGCTTTAGAAAACAGTCTGGCATTTCCCTGTAAGGCTGAACACTCTTATACCCTCCAACCCAGAAATTCCACTCCTAAGTATATGCCAAGCTCTTGCCCATATACACCAGCAGGAGACATGAATAAGAATGTTAATAGTAGCGCCATTCATAATAGTCAGAGGCCCACCATTAGAGGAAGAGATAAATCCATTGTGGTATAGTCACACAATGGAATATCATACTGCAGTAAATGAGCAAACTTCATAGCCAACAACATGGGTGAACTTCAGTAACATGAAGCTGGGTACAAAAAAAAAAATCAAGTCCCAGAAAAGCACATATAGCACAATCTCTTTTCTACAAAGCTCAAAAACAAACAACTAAACAATATATTACTTAGGCACAAATATATTCTTTTTTTTTTTTTTTACAAATATATTCTTAATCAAACTTTAAAAAAAACCCAATAAGGTATAAAGGAATGAAAATCACAAAATTCTAGATCAGAGTTACCTCTGAAGGAAAAATAGGAGGATGAGGTGGGGAAAAGTAATTAGGTAGGGATATAATATTATTAAGATTCTGGTTCTTGTTTGATTGTAGGTTTCAGGATGTTTATTATTAAATTAGAAAAATAAATACATTAGTGAATGAGTAAGTAAAAGATTACCATTCACGTACCAATAATGGCTCTGTATCCTAAATCAAGGATTCTGAGTAACCCAAACATGTGCATCTGAGGTCCATTAAAATAAAAAATAAAAACAACAAAAAGGGACTTCCCTGGTGGTCCAGTGGTTAAGACTCCATGCTCCCAAAGCAGGGGGCCCGGTTCGATCCCTGGTCAGGGAACTAGATCCCACGTGCTACAACTAAGATCTGGAGCAGCCAGATTAAATAAATAAATAAATAAATAAATAAATAAAACAAAAAGCAGTGGATATCTAAATTAACTTGTCTAAGTCTGAAGCTACTGAAGGTGAGGCTTCCAGGACCCCTCACTTGCAAAGGCCCTGTGACAGCTGACGATATACAAAGTTACTCATTACAACAGTATTTGCAAGAGCAAAAGACTGAGAAAATATCCATGTCTAGTATCTCCAACTCCAATCCAACACAACAGTGCTCATTCTTGTTAACTCTTTTTCCATATCTGGAACTCCTCTGATGTGAGAAACCTAGCTCCCGTCACGGCTGCCAGCCTGTGCAGACGCCACCCTCTCCCTGTGGGCTCTGACACCCACGCTGCTCCCCATGGGGACTCCTTCCTTCCCATAGTTGGGCTCTGACATCCTGTGCTGGGCCACTCCCCTGTGCAGACACCCTCCACTCCACACAGGCTCCCAGACAGCGATGGGCTGCTGTAGCCACCCCTCCCTGTGGCTTCCCCCTTATCCCCCAGCCCACCATGCCCGACTCTATCTAATAGCTTTAGAAATATTTAGGAAGGAAGGAAGGAAGGGGTGAAATGGAAGGAAGAAGAAAAAGGCAAGAGAATGGGAAGAACCTCTCTACCTTTTCTACACTGATGATAACATAAACACACTCACTGTCCTGTAGCCTGTGTTTTTCACTCAATATATAGTAATGACATATAGCTGCATATCATACAAAAAGGAGTTTCCTTATTCTTATTTATGGCACCACAATATTCCACAATAGTTTTTATGGCACACACAATATAGTTTATGGATGAACTGTAGTCTCTTTACCTGGTCTCCTATTGATAGATATTTATGTTTTGCCAATCTTTTGCTAGTCCAAATAACATTGCATGAGTAGCACAACTACTGGAATCCTAGAGCAACCTTACACATTGTAACGTTGCACACATGTTAGTATACCTATGGGATAAAATCCTGAAAATGGGTCAAAAGGAACATGACTATAAGTTTGAGAGATATACCAGCTCTCTACCAGCAACCTTACACATTGTAACATTGCACACATGTTAGTATACCTATGGGATAAAATCCTGAAAATGGGTCAAAAGGTACATGACTATAACTTTGAGAGATATACCAGCTCTCTACCAGCAATAAGTAAGAATACCTTTAACTTGTTCTTTGCATGCAGGGAATTAAGAATTTCTTGGCATGTATGGGTTATAAAACCAAACCAAAACAAAACGAAAACCCCCCAAAACAAAAAAACCCAAAATAAATTAAACCAAACCTAAAATAGAAAGTGGCAGCTCCTTACCTGTTGCCTCTGAGTACAGGATCTTCTCATCAACACTTCGAACAGTACAAGAAAGAAAGAATTTCCTCCCCTCAATTTTATCAAGTTGGCTATTTATCACAACAACAGAACAGAGGGGGATAGGTCTGCAGAAAAAAAAAAAGAAAAAATCCAGCTTTTATCAGATTTATGTAGCATTGAGAGATGATCAGGTGCATGACAGGGGTGGAAATTTATGATACCTGGTATCAGTGGGTGCTGTTTTAGATAAAATGCTGACACCACCAGTTGCTCACACCCCCTTCCTCCCAAGCACCATTGCTCTCAGGTGGCTCCTGGGCACCCAGTCCAGAGACTGCTGTTGTGGGTTAGGTTCAAAGAAATCACCAGATGATTCCAGCTCTGCGATGGCAGAGGCTGTCCCATCTGAAGGGAGCTGAAATCCTTTAAAGAAATGAAAATAGGACCATGGGATGGTCCCAGTCAGCTTCTCTCATTTTCTCTGTCAATCTCTGTCAATTTCTCACCCAATCCCCTTTAGAGTAACTGTCACTAGAAAGACACTGAATAACAAACTCCTGGTAACAGCTTAATGTGCTAATTCAGTGCTGTCCAACAGAACTTTGTGATGACAGAAATGCTCCACAGCTGAGCTGTCCAATATGGTAGCCACAGATGGCTACTGAGCACTCAAAATGTGGTTATTGTGAATGAGAAACCGAATCTTTACATTTATTTAATTTCTATTAATTCAAATTTAAATTTATATAGCTATATGTATCTAGTGGTTACAGTCACCTCTGGGAATCTTAGAGATATAGTACTATAATGAAAAAGGTATCTCTTTAAAGGTATAATTTTAGTTGGTAGAAACATAATGTAGAGTAGGGAGATGTGTTTTATGTTCCTATAGTACCATCATGTGGGTGAAGGAACTACTCCATGTGGAAAGGAAATTAACACTCTGATTACCCCTCTGTCCAGTTTTTGCTCCCAGTAGATTTTCCTGAACTTCTCGATGGAACAACTGAGCTTTGCCAATCCAGGATTTGCTAAGACCCGGGGGACATTAGGTGTTCTTGCCTGCTCAGCATCTCCCTTTCCTACTAATGTTGTGTCTTTCATTTATCCATCTGTCCTACCCCTCACCACACTCTCTCATTCACACACCTACCTTCCCCTTTCTTTGGGGAATCACCTCAATTTTCAGCCCATGTAGGTTAACTAGAGTTGACAGCTGATTCTTACCCCCCATGCCCCCCGCCCCCCCCGCCCCCCCAGTGACTGGTTGTGCAGGTGGGCATGGGTTGAAACTGTCAATCCTGGAGCTTGTGCTGCAGCCCTTGGGGCTGGGTTCTTTTTCTGCTGGAGTTGCTAGGCTTGCAAGATACAAGCCTGCCTGGTAGCTGTAGCACTACATTGGGAAAGGCTACCCGAGGATGAAGAAGACCTAAAGGAAAAGTGTGGCTGAGACACAGGCACAGATTCCTAATGGCATCCTTGAATACCTGCACCCAGCCATAACTGTCTTCTCAACCATGTAAGCCAATATGTTCCTTTTTTCCTTAAGCTATTGTGAATTAAGAGATCTATCTCTGGAACCTCCCTGGTGGTCCAGTGGTTAAGAATCTGCCTTCCAACGCAGGGGACACAGGTTTGATCCCCGGTTGGGGAACTAAGATCCCACATGCTGTGGGGCAACTAAGTCTGCGTGCCACAACTACTGAGCCCGCGTGCCTCAACTAGAGAGCCTGCGTGCTGCAATGAAAGATCCCACATGCCGCAACAAAGATCCCATGTGCTGCAACTAAGACCTGATGCAGCCAAAAATAAAATAAATAAATAAATAAAATAAATATTAAAGGGCTCCCCTGGTGGCAGAGTGGTTGAGAGTCCGCCTGCCGATGCAGGGGACATGGGTTCGTGCCCAGGTCTGGGAAGATCCCACATGCCGTGGAGCGGCTGGGCCCGTGAGCCATGGCCGCTGAGCCTGTGCGTCCGGAGCCTGTGCTCCGCAATGGGAGAGGCCACAACAGTGAGAGGCCTGTGTACCGCAAAAAATAAATAAATAAATTTTAAAAAATATTAAAAACATTATCACCACTACCGATACATTAAAAAAAAAAGATCTATCCCTTACAATGAAAAATTCCTTGAATAATAAGAGAAAGGAAAAATACAAAATAATATAATAACTGTTTATAGAGTATAATTTTCTAAAGTTCACATGAATCTCAAGGGACCCTGAATAGCCAAAGCAATCTTGAAAAAGAAGAAAAAAGTTGGAAGTCCCACACATCTTGATTTCAAAACATATTACAAAACTACAATAATCAAGACAGTGTGGTACTGGCATAAAGACAGACATATAGATTAATGGAATAGAACAGACAGCGTAGAAATAAACCCTCTCATATATGGTCAAATGAATTTCTACAAGTGACCAATACCACTCAATGGGGAAAGGACAGTCTCTTCAAAAGTGGTGCTGGGAAAACTGGATATCCACATGTAGAAGAATGATGTTGGACCCTTACCTTAAACCATATACAAAAAATAATGTGAAATGGACTGAAGACCTCCATTGGGGAAAAGCTTCATGACATTGGGTTTGGCAATGATTTCTTGGATATGACATCAAAGGTACAGACAACAAAATAAAAAAAATAGACAAATGGGACTACATCAAACTTAAAAACTTCTGTGCATCAAAGGACACAATCAACAGAGTAAAACAGCAACCTAAAAAATCGGTTGCAAATCATATATCTGATAAGGGGTTAATATCCAGAATATATAAAGAACTCCTACAATTCAACAACAAAAAAACTCACAAAAATCTGATTTAAAAAATGCTTCTTCAAGTGAAGGACTTGAATAGACATTTCTCCAAAGATGATATACAAATGGCCAACAAGCATACGAAAAGATGCTCAATGTCACTAATCATTCAAAAAATGCAAATCAAAGCACAGTGAGCTATCACCTCACATCTATTACGTTGGCTACTATTAAAAAACAAAACCAAACCCAAATAACAAGTCGTGGTGAAGATGTGGAGAAACTGGAACCCTTATGCATTGCTGGTGGGACTGTAAAGTGGTGCAGCAGCTATGGAAAACAGTATAGTAGTTCCTCAAAAAATTAAAAGTAGAATTACCATGTAATCTAGCAATCCCACTCTGGGTATACATCCAAAAGAACTGAAAGCAAGATCTCACAGAGATCTGCACACCCATGTTCATTATAGCATTATTCACAATAGCCAAGAGGTGGTAGCAACCCAAATATCCATCAACAGATGAAAGAATAAACAAAATGTGGTATATACATACAATGGAATATTATTCAGCCTTACAAAGGAAGGATATCCTGTTATATGCTACAACATGGATGAATCTTCAAGACATTATGCTAAGTGAAATAAGCCAGTCATAAAAAGACAAATACTGTATGATTCCACTTATATGATGTAACAACAGTAGTCAGATTCACAGAAACAGAAAGTAGAATTATGGCTGTCAGGGGCTGAGGGAAGGGGGATATGGGAAATTATTGTTTAATGGGTATAGAGTTGCAGTTTTGCAAGATGAAAAAGTTCTGGAGATCTGTTTCACAACAGTGTATATATACTTAATACTACTGAACTGTACATTTAAAAAAGGTTAGGCCACTAAATTTTATGTTATGCCTTTTTTTTAACTATAGCTAGAAATTTAAAAAATATTTTAAAAATATAAGGCATGAAAGATGTTAAATCTAAAGTATCAAAGTGAACTCATGACCTTATTAAACATTAATAACTTTCCAGCTCTGACACTGTAATAGCCTAGCAGTAAGGTCATCCTGCCCACCATGAGAATACATGTGGAACAATCTAATATTTTTCTGGTCTTTAGCACTATTCTCCATTAAAAGGAATCAGGGATCTTTGTAGACTAGCTATTCTATGTCTTGGCACAGATGAACCTTACTGTTGTTAGAAGTAAAAGTAATGATAATAACAACAATGTTAATGATAAAAATAACAAGCAGCTAACACTTACTTAGTACTTGTTATGAGGCCAGATTCTGTCCTAGATACTTTGCATGGGTTAATTCATTTATTGCTCACAATGACCCTATGAGGAAGGTATTATTATTCTCTTTTTAAAGATGAGGACATTGAAGCACAGAGAGGTTAAGTAACTTGTTGAAGGTCACACAGCTAATAAGTGGCAAAATGGGCATTTGAACCTGTTCCAATGTCTGTCCTCTTAACTAGTGATTATACTGTCTCTCAGGAGACAAGAGTACTTAAAAGCTAGCACAAGGAGTCAGATAGCACAAGGAGTCAGTCTAAAGAGACTTCTATTGGCCAAATGTAACATAAGCATAGAAAAGAGGGTGATAATTGTAGTTAACTACATTATGGAAAGTTCCTAATGATTCTCAAAAAAAGGAAAAGCTAGCTCAAGGAGTATAAAACCATAGCTATAATTCAAGGACAACTATGATAGGATAAGTTTAATTTTTTAAGCAGTTTACACATAGAGAAGAGTATTGACAAGTAAGTGTTTCTTCTATGAAGTATGTATCTGTCTTATATGTATTTTACTCTGTAGAAGTAGGAAATGGTAGACACAGAGTAAGGGGTGTACAGGTAAGGTTTGGGGAGGCTGTATTCAAAGAATTATGCTTACACACACCATGGCATAAGCAAACCAATAGTTTTCTTAGCTGTAAAGTGTGGGTAGAGGTATGTAGAGGATACCTATGTTCATCAAGGAGTCTTTCACGTGTTTGTCAAAAAGGCTTGAGAGTCTGCATGAACAAGGCAAAGACTTGTACAGCCCTTAGCATCTGCATCAGGACTGTTACCTCTTATGTTCCCCCAAAGTGTGTGAGGTGCAGGTGAGCTGACAGGTGAAAAGAATATTTATGCACATTCAGTGGATTTACATCCATGGATGTATGCCATTTGGGTGTTCAAAGTCCTGCATAATCTCCATAAGAACCCCCAATAATCCCCTCCTCCACACCAATAGGCAGAGAACTGTGAGGAAGCCAAACAATTCTGGAAAATGCAAGAATTATTCCCTTAACAAAATGCAAGAATTATTCCCCTAACAGAAAGGACTGATTACAGAAAAGAACCAGCTAGAAAGAAGGTGAATGTCTTGCCCAGTTGAATATCCCTGAAAGAAAACTACATAGACACTTGTCCTATCTCCTGAGAGATGTTACCTCTGCCAATTAAATGAGATGCATTTAATTGTAGGTAATCAGTAAACCAAGGCAGAATAAATATGACTAAGACAAGTAGATTTAGATACTAAATAAGGGGAAGTACTAGGTTGTAAGGACAGGTGTAGATTTGGAAAGTCCCCCGACACAGCAAGGAATCCTCAACTCCAAGAGGAGCTCAGCCTCATGAATTCAGGCTCATGTTCCAATCATCTTCAAAGGCAAAATCCTGTCATATCAAGAATCACCAGGTTGACGGATTAGAACCTACAAATTTCGCTGATATGAGTTGGTTTCTTTACAGTCTGACACAATTGCCATAAGCCTGGGGAGTTTATAAGAATGAGTTATTCCAACCTCAGGAAAATATAGGTATTGACAGCCTGAAGAAATTAATCAAACCCAGAATGAAAAAAATTTAATAGGCTAAGTGTAGCTGAAATAATAAGTTTTGTAATCACTGAGATAATTCTGCTTAGAAAAAACTACCATACTAGGCTTGTTATTTTCTTTACTGAATTAGTTAAATCTGATTATGTTTTTAATTAATGCCTTAGTATTTAAAATAATTTATGTTGTATTATTTATAAGCATGGATTTATTAATACGTCTGTGGTTGTGTTAGCTGCTGACAATGAATTTATTTGAGGTGATAGTGATAGCAGTTAAGGGACCACTTTCCCAATCTCCCTTAATGCTAATGAGATTAAATGGGTGTGCTGTGTAGTACTTCCAGGAAGTCTCTTTGAAAGAGAGAAGACAGCTCTTCCCCCCTTCCTCAATCCTGCTGTGTAGGACACGTGATGATGGCTCTTGCTGCCACTCTGGACTGTAAAAAGATGAGCTACAAAGAGCCTGCATCTCTGGGAACCAGGGAGCTGCCATACTAGATTTCTTTCACATGATAAATTTCTATCTTAAGTCATTTTTATTTTGAAGTTACTAATATTGGCAGTTGGGGAGGAGGAAGTTAAAGCAGCTGGCCTCCAATTTATTCACTGTGTGTGTGTGTGTGTGTGTGTGTGTGTGTGTGTGTGTGTGTGTGTGGTGGGGAGCAAAGAGAAACACTCCTGGGAAAAAAAAGGAGGCAAATGACCCTGTCTAATTTTTTCTCACTGGGCCTGCAGGTAAATAGACCAGGAGTTGGCAAACTATGTTTCACTGGCCAGCTGCCTGTTTTGTAAATAAAATTTTACTGGAACACAGCTATACCCATTTATTTATATATTGTCTGTGGCTGCTTTTGTGCTACAGTGGCAAGTTGACTAGTTGTGCCAGAAACTGTATGGCCTGCAAAGCATAAAACATTTATAGAAAAAGCTGTGATGACCCCTGAAATAAACTAATGATATTTGCTAGGGGGAAGAGTCCTTTTCTATAGAGTAGGATAGTAGCCCTGAGTAGGATATGCCTGGCTAAGTATTACTTAAAATATTCAATAAGTAAACCCACAATCTATGAAGCATGGCTCCCTGATGACTGCCACATAAGCCATACAACTCTCGGGTATAAAATGGAGATGTTCCTACATGCCTCCTACTGTGTGAAATAATAACCCACAGAACCTCGTTTGGAGATCTCTACTGAACTCTGTTCTGAAACTCTGTTCTGCCCTATTGCTCTCTTTCTCTGTGCCTATGCCAGTCATACTATTTGACTTAGAGATATAGCTGCATAATTGAAGAATTAAATAAGCTCATGCTGAGCTTTGTTTTTGATGGATACCAAACTTTTCTTGCTGCCCTTTTACTTCTTTGTGCGAAGTTATGTAAAACTTACGTTTTGTTATGTAGTGGATGTTGGTGCTTCACTCAGATCCCCTTCAATCCTTTTTTCACCTTTGTTTTTTGGATATTTTTCTTACAGCCTGCTTTGCTCAAACACAGTGAGCAAGAAGTACCTGGGAATTTATAGTCCCCAGGATAGCCCTTATCCTATGACAAACGTGTGAGAGAATATGAGGACTCCAGCTCCCTTGCCTGAGGTAGGGAAAATACTGAGGCACACATTTCACTCCAGAGTTCCTTACATGATCAGGCTGAAGCTACCCTTTGCAGGACTGAGCGCCTAACCTTGGGTGGCTTCTTCCCCTTCCTTGTCCTTCTTCTCCTACACCCTAGATAGTTTCCTCTGGGAGTACTTCCTTTCTTGCATAGAAATCCTTTTCTCAGTGTCTGCTGCTGGGGAACCTGACTTACGACATCTAAGAAGCAAAGAATACCCATGACTTTACCTTTTAAAATTGATGTTGAGATTGGCAGTCATGACAATTCCCCCAGGTATAGCTGCACACATACCAACAGTAGCATCAATCATTGTTGCAATGGCACCTCCATGAAGGAATCTAGTTACAAGAGGAAAAGAGAAATGTGTTCACAAGTTCTGAAAACAGCCCCTTAAGAGAGAAAAATTATCCAAGCCTCCCATATAATCTACTTCTGAAAGTTCCACTTAATTCATGTTCAATGTACTGAATGTCAAATTATATCCATGTTCTCACCTTCATTTTGTTCATAGCATAACACTGTAGTATTTGTAACAAAGCCAGGACCTAATGATAACCAGGTCACAAGCAAGCAAAAAGCTAAAATCCAATTTAGAAAATTTATATTATGTTTTTATTAAACTAACTATACACATCATTGTTTAAAAATTTAGGAAATGAAGATAAACAGAAGAAAAAGAAATTAAAAATTATAAGGCTATCTAGTGACAAACCAATATTAACATGTTAATGATACTCTCTAAAATTATACTCTTTTGCCCTATGTCCTATACTTCTGTCATTTAATAATTTACAGTAAACATCTATCCATATCAATAAACATAAATCTACATTACCACTTTAATGTCTTCATTGTAGTCCATGGATACAGGGCGATACTATAAGATAACAACCTCTTAGATCCACATTTCTAGGCTATCATTCTTACCCAGGTACCCCTTGCAGATAAGGACCTCCTTGAAACAAGCAAACTGTCCTTTTCTCATCATCATTATAGAATATCACATATTCAAAGCCCAGGCCATCCTCATAGCCTCTGGTGAAGAGCTGGGCCTGTGACAGTTGTTCTTTCACAAGCTTTGAGTCTGTAAGCAAATGAAGTGGATGGGCACATGAGAAACAGGTATGAGAAAAATACCAAGACAGAGACAAATATCTGTACCCTGCAAGAATCACAGGTCAATGGATGATTGATTAAAATGCCAACCAGGTGCAAAACTGAAGGGGCTGGGAGGGTCCCAAAGAAACAGAATACAGGATCTTTGCTCCAGTGGAATTAGTCTAACTGGGAACATAGTAAAAATAAATGAAATCAAAACAAAGTAATAACACATGGCAATCATGAAATATAGTACATAAATACAAAGGGTATATGGAATAAAATAGTAAGGTATAGACAGAAATCCTTCTTAGAATAAGTGTGATTTAAATGAAATTTAAAGAAAGTGAGTAATGTAACAGTAGAGAGGTTTTCCTTGCAGACGTGAGTTTAGCCTGAGCAGAAGATAGTTATCATACTGAATCAGAAACAGAGGCAGGTCAGTCCAGTATTCAATGTGATTATGACTCCTGAGTCTCCAACTCAGGGTTAGAACCATTAGGGCTCATGAAATCAAATTAGTGGGTTGTAGGCAGACTTTAAAAAGAAAATGAATGCTTCACATATATCCTGGATAAGTACCAGTGTGCTTATTTAGATATGTTTTTTTCAATTATACAACTGTGCACAAGTTGTGTGTTCTGGGTAGTGAGTCAAAATGTAGGTAACTTCAAAATAAAGACTGAAAGCTACTGCTGAGGGAAGGGCATGTTTGTCCTTTAATACCCGTTTTAAGATTTAATTCCCCAAACTCTTAGCTTTCTTTCACAGCTCATCATGATTTGCCATGTATAACGGTGATTCTTTTATTGATACCAAATTTACATTTACAAACTTGGAAAAGGATATGAGATGAGAAGATCTGGGAGAAGTGGGGAGGACAAGGGAGGATATTATTTAGGCCTTGAGCATCTGGGGGCAGGCACCCTGTCTCTTGGACTTTGTGTGCTCAACAACTGACAGATAGGCACATACTATATGTGCTCTAGCAGTGGTTGAGAAACTGAATGATTTGGAAGGCCAGACAAAGAAACTTAAAATTGAGAATCAGTCTTGTGGTACAGTAGAAAAGAACCTTGTTTTGGAAGGTGGGAAATTTTTCATGACTTAGCTTTGGCCTAGAATTTGCTCCCTTCTCCATACTTTATCCATACAGTGAGGAGATAAACCTAAATGACCTATAAGATCTGTTCCAACTCTAACACTCTGGGACTTCAGGATAAGATAGGCATCAAACCCTTCTAATTTTTTAGCTAGGAGTTCAAAATTTCTGGTTTAGATTACTAAACCTTGAGGTTACCTCATAAAAATGGGAAAAATAAAGATGATGGGGGAAGTCTGTTAGAAATGCAGAATATTGGGCTCTACCCCTGACCTACTGAAGCTGAACCTACATTTTAACAAGATTACCAGGTGCTTCAAATCCATGTTAAAATCTGAGAGGAACTGATCTTTTAAGACATGTGATAACACTGAAGGTAGCAGAGGAGTAACATGATCAGATCTGAAGTTTGAATCACTCTGCTAGCTGGACGAAAGGAGAGGGATAAGAAAGGTGAGTGAGAAGATCACTGAAACACTATAAAATCACAATCACCCAACTTTTCTGCTTGTGGGGTGATTTTCTCCAGTTATGTTCAGCTACGTGAGGGCCTGTGCAAATAAGAGATGGCAGATGTTTAGATTCATCCAGGGCTGGGGTTTTCCTAGATAAGCACGCTACAGAAGTTCAGATAAAAGAAGGCTATGGGGACAATGAGAAAGTAGAGGACTCAATGAACTGAAGGTATTAATGAGGCCAAAGAATTTTTTCTGTGGGGCCTTTGAACAAGTAAGCTGGAAGGAAAAAGGTTGTGGTCAGAAAAAGGATGTCTAAATGTGTGGATTTCGAGGTTGTGCACTTTCTGAAGATGATAAGGCTCAAGATGTCCTCAGGAGTGCATTGCTGGGGCTGTGCAAAAGAAAGGTCATAGGTGATGAGAAGGTAAATAAACTGAGGAGCCATGGTGTGGACGGTGGGTTGCTGAGAATGGTGAATAGAGTTGGGTAGAGAGGAAAACAGTTAACCAGGTGCTGAAATACTCAGCATATAGGGAAATGTTGGTAGATGATAGCTACAAGAAGGGGAAGTTGAGGGTGATAAAGTCGGAAAAAGTGAGATGGTATAAACCTCAAAAGGAATGGGGGTTTTCTAAGAAGGAGGGGAAATAATAATTTGAAAGCAAGTATGGGTAGCAAGGAGGACCTCAAACTCCTCCCTCTTCTGAGAGGGTCAAGTTTCCGACAAGAGACGATAGTTAGTTTGGATGAAGGGATGAGCAGAAACGTGGGAACTGAACCCTGGAAACTACTGACATTTAAGGAGTGGGTAGAAGGAGAAAGGGAAAATTGGTCAGAGATTTGTGAAAGCCAAGAGACAAAACATTTCAAGGAGAATGAGATTAACAGTTAGGTCCAGCACAGTAAGGGCTGAAAAATGCTCACAAAATATGGCAATTAGGTCGCTAGTGGCTTAAGTGAAGAAATTTCAGTAGAGCTATTAGAGTAGAAGCCAGATTGCACTGGGTTAAGGACATTCAATTAATTTTGTGAGATGATAAATAGTTAGAAGGGAATTAGTAACACAAATTACTAATTTCGCCCTTCATTTGTAAAACAGAGTTAATTCTTATTTCTCTCTATATTGGTGGTTCTATAAAGAAACTTATGAACTCTACCATTTTTCTTGGTTAAGGTAGTTTTATTTTTGTTTCATTCATTTCTTTGGCTGTGTTGGGTCTTCATTGCTGCACGGGCTTTCTCTAGTTGCGGTGAGCAGGGGCTACTCTTTGTTGAGGTGTGTGGATTTCTCATTTCGGTGGCTGCTCTTGTTGCAGGGCATGGGCTCTAGGTGCGTGAGCTTCAGTAGCTGCAGCACATGGGCTCAGTAGTTGTGGTGCTTGGGCTCAGTAGTTGTGGTTTGAGGGTCCTACAGCATGTGAGCTTCAGCAGTTGTGGCGCAAGGGCCTAGTTGCTCTGTGGCATGTGGGATCTTCCTGGACCAGGGACTGAACCCATCCCCTGCACCAGCAGGCGGATTCCCAACCACTGCGTCACCAGGGAAGCCCCTGTTTCATTCATTTCTTCAGCAAATATTGAAGTATTCAGCAAATACCATGAGGAAACTGAGGCAAAAAAAGGTAAAGTAACTTGCTCAAGGTCACACAGCTTTAAGTTGTAGAACCAGAATTTGAACCCACTCACTATATTTCAACCATGAAATTAGTTAAGTTGTCAGCTTTTGGATGGCCTCTAAAGGCGTGTGACTGAACGAGATTACCAAGAGAGTTTAGTGAAGCAAGGAGTACTAAGGATTGAGACATGGGGCACCCTAACATTGTTTGAGGACAAGGAGGAACTGGCGAAAGAAACTAAAAAGGAAGAACCAGTGAAGTAGAAGACTGTGATGTCCTGGAAGCCAAGTTCAAGGAGAAAGGAGTTATCAGCTGTGCCAAAAGCTGAGCAAGGTCATTGGTTAGGGACATGAAGGTCACTGGTGACAGTAGTTTTGATGGAGTGGTGGGAGTGAGAGTCTGCTTGGAGAGGTTTAAGAGAGACCAGGGAGAGAGAAACCCAGTTGTGGCATGTCTGTACACTGATGAGAAAGATCTAGCAGAGAGGGATATCCTTAAGTAGGCCAAAGGGATAGAATACAGTGCACCAATAGAAGGCTTGGCCTCTCATAAGAGTACGGTCAGTTCATTCATAACAGGAAAAAGCAGAACATCGGGCACAGACGCAGGGAAGAGGGTAAATGAGATAGGGGTTGCTTGGAAATTCTCTTCTGATTGCTTTTGTTTTCTGTGAAACAGGAGGCAAGGTCAGCTGAGAGTGAGGCTTCAGAAAAAGAAGGTAGGAAATAGTCATCTAGGAGAGCAGGAGAGTGAGTAGACGAGGGAAAAATGAAATATGATTGTCAGGCAATGTTAAGGGCCTACTTGAGGTCATTAAAAAAAAAAAACATTGCACAGTGGTTGAGAATCCGCCTGCCAATGCAGGGAACACGGGTTCGATCCCTGGTCCGGGAAGATCCCACATGTTGCAGAGCAACTAAACTCGTGTGCCACAACTACTGAGCCTGTGCTCTAGAATCTGTGAGCCACAACTACTGAGCCCACGTGCCGCAACTACTGAAGCCTGTGCTCCTAGAGGCCATGCTCCACAATGAGAGAAGTCACCGCAATGAGAAGCCCGTGCACTGCAACGAAGTGTAGCCCCTGCTTGCTGCAACTAGAGAAAGGCTGCGTGAGCAACAAAGACACAACGCAGCCAAAAGTAAATTAATTAACTAATTAATTAATAACAAAAAATAAACTGGTGGCTTAGGCTACCTCGGGGAGTTACTCACTTTTCCCTGGGCATCTCCCAGGTATACATGAGGTATATGTGCTAATAAACTTCTGGTTTTTCTTTTTTCTTTTTTAAAGAAAGCAACGGGCAGAAAAGAAGGCAGTCCACTGTTCCTCCCAGTTCCTATATGAGGGATCTCCTTTTTTTTGTTGTTATTAAAGTGCATTTAGTTTTTTCACAACATGTATCACCATCTGACCTACTTTGTTTTTTTTTTTAGTGGTTTGTCTCTCATCACTAGAGTGTTCACTACAGGAGGGAAGAGATTTTAGGTAAAAAAAAAAACCAAGTAGAGCATCTTAAGCAGGTTCCCTTGTGTGTGTTTCTTCCCTTCCTTCTTATCTTTCTTCGTCCTTCAAATATGTATAAGGCACTTACTATGTATCAGGTACTGTTCTAAGCACTGGAGATATAGTGGGGAATAAAACATACAAAAATCTCTGCCCTTATGAAATGTCAGCTATGAATTGGTATTTTCCATTGGCACTTGCCATCTACCTCTGCAAGGATTAAATCATGTGCTGCTGCAGCTGCTGATTTTCGACACCCCCTGAAAGGAGTTCAGCGTGGAGAGCAGAAATGAGGCATCCTGTGCTCTGGGAAAAACTGGCAGAAAAGGTCTTCAGATAGTTAGATATTTTCAGGAGCCAATTTTATGAGCCCAATTCTTGTATCTCCTCATATCTAGAAAAGCACTAAAATCCTTCACGGTGACGTCTGCTCCTTGTGACTGGCAGTAACCTTCACTAGGGACTTGCTCGATTGCATGCATGCCCCCTCCACCAAAATCACATATATACTTATCTTCCTCCCCTATCTCTTTGGAGCAGTTTTTCAGAGCTATCTGAAATGCTGTCTCCTGGGTTGCAGTCCTCATTTTGCCCAAAATAAAACTTAACTCGCAACTCTCACGTTGTGCATTTTTTTTTCAAGTTGACAGTTTTATGGCAACCACGAAGGGACCCAGAGTGGACTTCTCTCCTTCGCCTAAACTGTACGAGGAACCGGAGCCTTGGTACCAGCAGAGAGGCCCCTTGCACCCATCTGCCTCCTTGGAGAGTCCAGATGAATTTGGGTAAGTCTCTCCTGGTTCTCAGATCTCCCGTGTTGGTTGATGATCCTGAGTTTTATTTGGTAGAGTAGCAAGTACCTGCCTCCTCCCAGTTGAAAGATATGGGGTGGGGGCCCTGGTTAAAAGATACCAGGGAAATATCCACCCAGTTGAAAGATACTGGGGGAGGCTCGGTTGAAAGATACCAGGGAATACTCACCCAGCTGAAAGATACTGTGGAGGGGGAGCTGGTTGAAAGATACCAGGGTTTGCTCAGTTGTAGGAGACTGAGTGGTCTGCACTGAGTAGTTAGGTAAGAGGCCGATCTGATGCTTTTCCTCAGTTCAGCTGCCTTAATAGAATTTGTCAAGATAAAAGTGAAGATATTACATGAGAGCTTTGCTCCGAAGAAAGGGCACAAGAATCCTCCCAGCCTGTTCTGGCTTTCTCAGTCGCCTGAGAAATTTACGAGAGTGGTGGAGGCAGGGTCCTCATGCCATGCAGTGATCCCATAGGGAAACCTACTCATTAATTAAAAGGCTTCCTCATCCAGGGGCATGCATAAGAATTGGCCATTCAGTGATCTGAGCACCCGCGGTGGCGTTAGACCACTGAAGGGAGAAACTGAGACATGTTAAGAGGGCTGAAACAACTCCGGGGTGATGCCTAGAGGAGCTAAGCTCACAGCAGCACACTGGCCCACCACACAATTTCACTAGTCAATTTTATCCCTGACAAATTCAACTTAAAATGGGAGATAGAACATTCAGTTTCAAACACAGAAACAAGGGGCATCAGAAAGCCAGCCTCTGACTAACACTCCAGGCAGGTTTATGTATGTACAAAACTCATATTTGCAAATACCTACTTAATTGGGGAAATATACCAAAGGAGATCTCAACCTAAAATGACCAAATTGGGGTTCTTTTGATATTTTAAAATTAGTATTTTTGCACACACAGTTAGAAAAAAGCCAGCCATGAGATCAAACAGACTGAATGGAATGGTTACTTTGATTGGTATCTAGAAGCTTCTAAAAGAGGAAATGATAGAGTAACTTCTTTTCAGGAAACCAACAATTAATTACTTGAAACTATATCAGACCAACTTTTTAAAACCATTAAAAAGAAAGAAAAGGGGGTATCTATGAAAATTATGAACCTTCAATTGTGCCAGTTAAGTACACAATGCCAGTCGAAGGTTAACCAACCCCCATTTAATTCCCAACTAGTAGAGAAAGCTAGCTTGAAGGAAAAAAGGAACCTCAAAAAACAGAAACATATCTCTTCAGAATTCTGACCCTGAGGAACAAGTCCTACTAGGAGAACTTGATTTTCTCTCCCTGTGCCTTGAAACTAGGGCTCTCAGGAACAATTATCTTATATAGACCAGCTCTAAGTCCTGAGTCTGAGGAAAATACAGAGAACAAAGCCTTTAAAATTCTTTCTTATTCCAACTGTTAATTATAAACTAGTGAGTTTTACATTTTGATATCTGATTCATGACTAAGTTTAGAAAATGAAGCTATATAGATCTCTCGTTGTGTCTCTCTAGATATATGTATGTCTCAGTATGTGTGTCCCTTCGGATAATGCTGCTGAGGTTAATTTGTAAATGACCTCTACTTAACTGGCTTAAGAAAAAGTAAGCACTGACATTCACAGAAAGATAGACAAGATGAAAAGGCAGAGGGCTATGAACCAGATGAAGGAACAAGATAAAACCCCAGAAAAACAACTAAATGAAGCGGAGATAGGCAACCTTCCAGAAAAAGAATTCAGAATAATGATAGTGAAGATGATCCAGGACCTCGGAAAAAGAATGGAGGCAAAGATCAAGAAGATGTAAGAAATGTTTGACAAAGACCTAGAAGAATTAAAGAACAAACAAACAAAGATAAACAATACAATAAGTGAAATGAAAACTACACTAGAAGGAATCAATAGCAGAATAACTGAGGCAGAAGAATGGATAAGTGACCTGGAAGACAGAATGGTGGAATTCACTGCTGCAGAATAAAGAAAAAAGAATGAAAAGAAATGAAGACAGCCTAAGAGACCTCTGGGACAACATTAAACGCAACAACATTCGCATTATAGGGGTCACAGAAGGAGAACAGAGAGAGAAAGGACCCAAGAAAATATTTGAACAGATTATAGTCAAAAACTTCCCTAACATGGGAAAGGAAATAGCCACACAAGTCCAGGAAGTGCAGAGAGTCCCATACAGAATAAACCCAAGGAGAAACATGCCGAGACACATAGTAATCAAATTGGCAAAAATTAAAAACAAAGAAAAATTATTGAAAGCAGCAAGGGAAAAACGACAAATAACATACAAGGGAACTCCCATAAGATTAACAGCTGATTTCTCAGCAGAAACTCTACAAGCCAGAAGGGAGTGGCATGACATATTTAAAGTGATGAAAGGGAAGAACTGACAACCAAGATTACTCTACCCGGCAAGGATCTCATTCAGATTCGATGGAGAAATCAAAAGCTTTACAGACAAAACAAAAGCTAAAAGAATTCAGCACCACCAAACCAGCTCTACAACAAATGCTAAAGGAACTTCTCTTAAGTGGGAAACACAAGACAAGAAAAGGACCCACAAAAACAAACCCAAAACAATTAAGAAAATGGTAACAGGAACATACATATCGATAATTACCTTAAATGTGAATGGATTAAATGCTCCAACCAAAAGACACAGGCTTGCTGAATGGATACAAAAACAAGACCCATATACATGCTGTCTATAAGAGACCCACTTCAGACTTCGGGACACATACAGACTGAAAGTGAGGGGATGGAAAAAGATATTTCATGCAAATGGAAATCAAAAGAAAGCTGGAGTAGCAATACTCATATCAGATAAAATAGACTTTAAAATAAAGAATGTTACAAGAGACAAGGAAGGGCACTACATCATGATCAAGGGATCAAACCAAGAAGAAGATATAACAATTATATATGCACCCAACATAGGGGCACCTCAATACATAAGGCAACTGCTAACAGCTATAAAAGAGGAAATTGACAGTAACACAATAATAGTGGGGGACTTTAACACCTCACTTACACCAATGGACAGATCTTCCAGACAGAAAATTAATAAGGAAACACAAGCTCTAAATGACACAATAGACCACATAGATTTAATTGATATTTATAGGACTTCCATCCAAAAACAGATTACACTTTCTTCTCAAGCGTGCACGGAACATTCTCCAGGAGAGATCACATCTTGGGTCACAAATCAAGCCTCAGTAAATTTAAGAAAACTGAAATCATATCAAGCATCTTTTCCGACCACAACACTATGAGATTAGAAATCAGTTACATGGAAAAAAAGGTAAAAAACACAAACACATGGAGGCTAAACAATACATTACTAAATAACCAAGAGATCAGTGAGGAAATCAAAGAGGAAATCAAAGATACCTAGAGACAAATTACAATGAAAACACGATGATCCAAAACCTATGGGATGCAGCAAAAGCAGTTCTAAGAGGGAAGTTTATAACAATACAATCCTACCACAAGAAACAACAAACATCTCAAATAAACAATCTAATCTTACACCAAAAAGAACTATAGAAAGAAGAACAAACAATACCCAAAGTTAGTAGAAGGAAAGAAATCATAAAGATCAGAGAAGAAATAAATGAAATAGAAACAAAGAAAACAATAGCAAAGATCAATACAACTAAAAGCTGGTTCTTTTGAGAAAATAAACAAAATTGATAAACCATTAGCCAGACTCATCAAGAAAAAGAGGGAGGGGACTCAAATCAATAAAATTAGAAATGAAAAAGGAGAAGTTACAACAGACACTGCAGAAATACAAAGCATCCTAAGAGACTACTACAAGCAACTCTATGCCAATAAAGTGGACAACGTGGAAGAAATGGACAAATTCTTAGAAAGGTATAACCTTCCAAGACTAAACCAGGAAGAAACAGAAAATATGAACAGACCAATCACAAGTAATGAAACTGTGATTAAAAATCTTCCAACAAACAAAAGTCCAGGACCAGATGGCTTCACAGGTGAAATCTATCAAACATTTAGAGAAGAGCTAACACTGATCCTTCTCAAACTCTTCCAAAAAACTGCAGAGGAAGGAACACTCCTAAACTCATTCTATGAGGCCACCATCACCCTGATACCAGAACCAGACAAAGATACTACAAAGAAAGAAAATTACAGACCAATATCACTGATGAATATAGATGGAAAAATCCTCAACAAAATAGTAGCAAACAGAATCCAACAACACATTAAAAGGATCATACACCATGATCAAGTGGGATTTATCCCAGGGATGCAAGGATTCTTCAATATATGCAAATCAATAAATGTGATACACCATATTAACAAACTGAAGAATAAAAACCATATGATCATCTCAATAGAGGCAGAAAAAGCTTTTGACAAAATTCAACACCCATTTATGAAAAAACTCTCCAGAAAGTGGGCATAGAGGGAACCTACCTCAACATAATAAAGACCATATATGACAAACCCACAGCAAACATCATTCTCAATGGTGAAAAACTGAAAGCATTTCCTCTAAGATCAGAAACAAGACAAGGATGTCCACTCTCACCACTATTATTCAACATAGTTTTGGAAGTCCTAGTCACGGCAATCAGAGAAGAAAAAGAAATAAAAGGAATACAAACTGGAAAAGAAGAAGTAAAACTGTCACTGTTTGCAGATGACATGATACTATACATAGAGAATCCTAAAGATGCCACCAGAAAACTACTAGAGCTAATCAATGAATTTGGTAAAGTTGCAGAATAAAAAATTAATGCACAGAAATGTCTTGCATTCCTATACACTAAAGATGAAAAATCTGAAAGAGAAATTAAGGAAACACTCCCATTTACCACTGCAACAAAAACAATAAAATACCTAGGAATAAACCTACCAAGGGAGACAAAAGACCTGTATGCAGAAAAGACACTGATGAAAGAAATTAAAGATGATACAAACAGACGGAGAGATATACCATTTTCTTTTGATTGGAAGAATCAATATTGTGAAAATGACTCTACTACCCAAAGCAATCTGCAGATTCAATGCAATCCCTATCAAACTACCAATGGCATTTTTTACAGAACTAGAACAAAAAATCTTAAATTTTGTATGGAGACACAAAAGACCCCAAATGGCCAAAGCAGTCTTGAGGGAAAAAAATGGAGCTGGAGGAATCAGACTCCCTGACTTCAGACTATACTACAAAGCTATAGTAATCAAGACAACATGGTACTAGCACAAAAACAGAAATATAGATCAATGGAACAGGATAGAAAGCCCAGAGATAAACCCATGCAACTATGGTCAACTAATCTGTGACAAATGAGGCAAGGATATACAATGGAGAAAAGACAGTGTGTTTAATAAGTGGTGCTGGGAAAACTGGACAGCTACATGTAAAAGAATGAAATTAGAACACTCCCTAACACCATACACAGAAGTAAACTCAGAATGGATCAGAGACTTAAATGTAAGACCGGACACTATAAAACTCTTAGAGGAAAGCGTAGGAAGAACACTATGACATAAATCACGGCAAGATCTTTTTTGATCCACCTCCTAGAATAATGGAAATAAAAACAAAGATAAACAAATGGGATCTAATGAAACTTAAAAGTTTTTACGCAGCAAAGGAAACCACAAACAAGACGAAAAGACAACCCTCGGAATGGGAGAAATATTTGCAAATGAATCAACAGACAAAGGATTAATATCTAAAATATATAAACAGCTCATGCAGCTCAAAATTAAAAAAACAACCCAATCAAGAAATGGGCAGAAGACCTAAAGACATTTCTCCAAAGAAGACATACAGATGGCCAAGAAGCACATGAAAAGCTCCTCAACATCACTAATTATTAGAGAAATGCAAATCCAAATTACAATGAGGTATCACCTCACACCAGTTAGAATGGGCATCATCAGAAAATCTAGAAACAGCAAATGCTGGAGAGGGTGTGGAGACAAGGGAATTCTCTTGCACGGTTGGTGGGAATGTAAATTGATACAGCCACTATGGAGAACAGTATGGAGGTTCCTTAAAAAACTAAAAATAGAATTACCAAATGACACAGCAATCCCACTACTGGGCATATACCCAGAGAAAACCGTAATTCAAAAAGACACATGCACCCCAATGTTCATTGCAGCAGTATTTACAATAGCCAGGACATGGAAGCAACCTAAATGCCCACTGACAGACAAATGGATAAAGATGTGGTACATATATACAATGGAATATTACTCTGCCATAAAAAGGAATGAAATTGGGTTATTTGTAGAGATGTGGATGGATCTAGGGACTGTCATACAGAGTGAAGTAAGTCATAAAGAGAAAAATAAATATCATGTATTAACACATATATGTGGAACCTAGAAAAATGGTACAGATGAACTGGTTTGCAGGACAGAAATTGAGACACAGATGTAGAGAACAAACGTATGGACACCAAGGTGGAAGAGTGGCAGGGGTGGGGAGGTGGTGGTGGGATGAACTGGGAGATTGGGATTGACATATATACCCTAATATGTATAAAATGGATAACTAATAAGAACCTGATGTATAAAAAAATAAATAAAATTAAATTTAAAAAAAGTAAGCACAAATCAAACAATTCTAAATACAAGAGAAATTAAGCTAAATGAATTTCAGGTTCATGTGAACTGGGAAATATTCAGTATTAAATTAATATCTGGTATTAATGTTTTAAGTTTGTTGATCTAATTAATATAGACATGTTTTTAGAGTCATCAACATTAAGTGTAATACTTTTATTGTACCTAGGTGTAATATAAGCTAAATAAAACCTTGTTATATTTGTTACAAATATGTCAGCAGGGAAAGTAGCTTGATGTGAAGAAACTCTTAAGGAAAGAAAATGTAAATGAGATAGGTGCTTTTAGATAAACTCTATTAAGAATAATTATGCTTTACGACTGTCTATCTAAAATAGTCTCTCCAGGTTCTGGTAACTTGAAATTGTAGAGTTGTGCTAAATTAAGTTAAGTGATGGAAGCTTATTGAATAGCTAGGTCATTCCCAAATAAAATAAGATACTGAAACATTAATTACTGAACATTGGCTTCCTTTTACAGAGAAACAAAAGGTATTTAGGATTATAAATGAATATGTTTCGTGCCACATTCTCTAAAGAAAGCAAATGTTTTTAGAAAATATCACTGGTATTTAGGTTCACCAATCTACAGAATGCTAATGTAAAGGACAGTTCATAATTGCTTACTTAGTTTTCAAAAGAAATTAAGGTTTTAAGAGCTGAGGATTCTAATTTAAACATGTAACTAAAGTTAATAGAAATAATAAAGGAAACATTTCAGTATACAGTAGGAAAGTAGGATGTATGTTTCTAGTAAAGAAGTCATGAGGAATGGAATCGCATTTTTTTAAGGGAAAAGGAAGTAGGTCTGACTTATAGCTGGCTGTTTCTGAATGGGAAATAAAGTGATGGATACAGAAAGTCATAAAAAGGTTTGTGGAAAGGGGACCCTGAGAAAAGAGTTTTGTGCATGGTCTGGATTGACTAAGGTTAAAATAAATTTAATTGAGTAAATGAATGTTATTTATTTATTTTTTATTATTTGTTCATTTATTTTTGGCCATGTTGGGTCTTTGTTGCTGCACATGGGCTTTCTCTAGTTGCAGCGGGTGGGGCTACTCTTTGTTGTGGTGTGCAGGCTTCTCATTGTGGTGGCTTCTCTTGTTGTGGAGCACGGGGGCTCTAGGCATGTGGGCTCAGTAGTTGTGGCTCGCGGGCTCTAGAGCGCAGGCTAAGTAGTTGTGGTGCATGGGCTTAGTTGCTCCGAGGCACGTGGGATCTTCCCAGACCAGGGCTCAAACCCATGTCCCCTGCATTGGCAGGCGGATTCTTAACCACTGCACACCAGGGAAGTCCTGTAAATGAATTTCAAAAGTAAGCGGGTGCAAAACTTGAATTTGTTTTTCTCTCTCAAGAGGGCAAGATTTCTGATAATGTTGAAATGCCTTTGATAACAGATTTCAAGTTTCTTTACCTTATAAGTGATCTGTTCTGTATTTGCCTTTGGAATCTTTTATTGTTACTTGGGCTAAGTGAATAACTATTGTTTCACAGTGACTTGTGATCCTATCTGACTGAGTGTTCTAAATCCTTTTTGATATTTTTTGACAGAACTTCCTAAATCAAATTTTAATGACATCCTTTTGACCTCTAGCTAACTGTGGGATGCTTCAAAGGGCCCCTGATACATCCCAAAGAGAGATGTTAAACTAATTAGATTCATTTGGTATGTTAAATTACATGGGAAGTAATGTCAAATGAGTAATAAATCTTCTTAGGTTATATTGTATGGTAAATGTTACTAATAAAGATATCCTAGAAATTATATGGAGTTCCTAAAATTCTGATATGTCCTGGTAAAATGTTATCAGTCATAATTCTAGTTATTATCTTAAAGTGTTGTATGTCACAGTAGTAACCAAGTTTCTTTGTTAATTGCATTGTAATCAGATTTTAAACGTGCCTTAAGTTTTCTGTCATTATAGACACTTACAGTTTCACTCTAATGCCTTTGCAAAAATGCTTCTTCTTCAAGAAAACTTATAGAAAGGACTTTTGGATAAATACAAGTTTCTGACTTTCAGACCATAATGCTGAACTGGGTAAGAAATTGAAGAATTCTAATGGGAAACCTGATGGCTTCATAAGGCTGTTAACAAAAAGGATTAGTTACATAGGACTGAGTGAACTGGTGAATATGGTTGTAAATTTTATGGTTTCTATCTGAAAAATTACTGGTTTAAATCTGTGTTTTCCAGGTGTAAGGAAAACCTTCCCCTCAAACTAATTATGACTTATAGTAATTTGGTAAATTATACCTTTGTAAGCAGGATTGAAACATTTATCTTTGCTATCTGTCCGCTCCAGACACTGGAAACTCTCAGGTTGCCAGTAGCTTTATCAGATAAATTAGGAAGGCTACCTCACTAACAGGTACAGAAAACTCAAGGTATTTTGGGACCTTGAAAAGGGAGGAACTCACCTAGATCTGTTAGGTGAAATCTGTGATAAGCCGTTGGTGACTTTCTTAGCCCTGAGAGGTATTTTAAAAGTCCAGCCTGAGACTCCTTATAAAAGTTTCAGCAAGCAAAAAGCCTATATGATCAATTATAGTTATATATCATCAGGCCAAGTGTATTGAGACCAGATTTATTTTGCAAACAAATTAGTCTTAATTTGGTTATATTTGGTAGAAATGAGGGTAATTTTAGAGAGAAAAAGATGTTTCAATGGATGTTAAATCCCAGTTTTGTTAATGGAGGTCTGTATTTACTAAGACTCACTTCCAGGATAGTTCCTTGTTGCTATGTTATATTGATATAAAGTTAAATTGTATTATTAAAAGCACACTCTAAGTTTGTTTTTGAAGCTTATCTCAGTAATCTATCTTTGGATGAAGATCATTTGCCCTATGACCTGCAACCAGGGGACTATGTATATTGGAAAAGACATCATTTAAAGGACTCACTCCAACCCAGATGGAAAGGCCCTCACCAGGTACCCTTAACTAGCTCATGTGCAGCAAAACTAAAGGGATCCACTCTTGGATTCATATTTGCCACTTAAAAAGGGCTGCTGCACCGGACTGGTCTATAGAGAGGACTGCTGACCTCAAACTCACCTTAAAACACCGCTCAAACAGAGGAAACTACACTCACACCAGGATGAGAAGAAGACAACATCAGAAGCAGACAGCTTACCCAAGATGCTGGACCTGATTCGTATTATCATTTATAAAGTTTTCTTGACTTCTCAGACCTTTGCATATAAATCAAATGTTTTCTATCATGGACACGATCCTATGCTAGTTTAAAAAATCAATCCAATTGTTGGGTTTGTGGCCAATCACTTTTGTCTAGTACTTCTGGATTACCTTGGTGGATTGCTCTACTCCAAGCCTCTAATTGGATGGTCCTTAGGAAATTTATTTCAGAAGAAAGAAAGTTCAGTCCTGTTCAGGCTACTCGTGATATTACTAGATGGGATCCCCTCACCTAGACAATTAATAATACCTGCTCTGACCCTGGCCATAAAAAAATGAATTTTCCTCTAAAGTTACTCAAGCTCAATCAGAGCAACAGCAAAATTTCAGCCAAGGAATAAAAGCTCCCGCAATTATGGGATGGATTTAGGTGGTTAACACCAGGCTATGGTCATTTAAGTTTTAAGGCACCCTTTTACCTTGGGAACAATCAAATTATACTAAGGATAACCAGCGTAGTAACTAGGAAGTTGGGCTGGGAGCCTTATGGACAGTGACAACACCATTTCCCTGAAAGATAACGATTGGTACAGAACAGACTAAGTCAGGTGAGCTGAAGATATACTGGGCTGTACCTAATGGAAGTTCTTGGCTGAATTCTCACTTATGACTTTAATAATATTGCTAGCTATGTTATTTGCATTTTTCCTGTTTTACAAGATTGTTGTTTCTTGCATTACCAAATGTGTGACTGAGCCTCCAACAAAAATATATAGTTTTATATGAGATCAATGATTGTAATACTGTAACTCTAGATATGGGAAGATACGACAAGAGGGAATTTTCCTGGACCATAACAGATTAGTAAGACAGGTGGTCCAGAGTCTTTAGTTACTGTTAAAAGACCTAGTCCAGTAATAGCACACTGAGTGGCCTATCAGCAAAATCTTCACCAGACCTAGGAATGAGCCTTCCTAGCACCATGGGACAAAATGGTCATGAAATGCCTCCCAAATCATGGTCAAATTTATGACCATGAGGAGGCGCTGTCAACTACAAATTGGCACTTGCCATTGGCACTTACCAACTCCCTTTACAAGGATTAAATCATGTGCTGCTGCAGCTACTGATTTTCAACACCCCCGGAAAGGAGTTCAGGGTGGAGAGCAGAAATGAGGCGCTCTGTGCTCTGGGAAAAACTGGCAGAATAGGTCTTCAGACAGATATTTTCAGGACCGATTTTATGAGCCCAATTCTTGTATCTCCTCATATCTAGAAAAGCACTAAAATCCTTCACGGTGATGTCTGCTCCTCGTGACTAGCAGAAACCTTCTGCAAAAAAATATATGCTTGATTGCATGCGTTCCCCCTTCCCCAAAATCACATATATACTGACCTTCCCCCCTACCTCTCTGGAGCAGTTTCTCAGAGCTATCGGAAATGCTGTCTCCCGAGCTGCAGTCCTCATTTTGCCCCAAATAAAACTTAACTCGCAACTCTCACATTGTGCATTTTTTCTTAAGTCGACAGAAGCAAACACTCTAGTGGTGAGAGACACACTGTTAAATAAACACAAGGCATGCCAGATGGTGTTAACTGCTGTGGAAAAAATAAATGTACCTTAATAAATGTATATTATTAAGTGAAAGAAAACAATCTGAAAAGGCTACATACTGTATGTATTCTGGAAAAGGCAAAACCATGGAGAGAGTAAAAAGATCAGTGGTTGCCAAGGGTTCGGGAGAAGGAGGGACAGATGAACGGGGGACACAGTGAATTTTTAAGGCGGTGGAACTATTCCGTATGTTATATGTCATTATACATTTGTCAAAACTCATCAAGTATTACACAGTGAACCCTAATGTAAACTATGGACTTTAGTTAATATATTAATACAGTCTCACCATTACAACAAATGTACTTTACTATCGCAAGATGTTAATAAATGGAAAGCTGGCAGAAGGAATTAAGGGGTATATGGGAACTCTGTTCTTTCCACTCTTTTTTCTATAGACCTGAAACTACTAAAAAAAAGAAGTCTATTAATTAAAACACATACACACACACACACAAAGGACAGGAAGTGCAATGTGTATGTGTTGGAGGTGGGGTAGTTTGCCTTGGGAGTTTAGAGTCTGGGAGATGAGGGGATGACTTGAGTACTCTGAGCTGCTTAGGGTGACAGAGCCATATATTGGGATAAACAGCAAATTGAGGTTAGTGATGACAGCCTCAAGACAGAGAGGTGATGAGAATGTGGTAGGGTGGAGTCTTTCTGGGGGCCCCTTCCTGATAATGGTGATGATGATGCCATGGTGGGGGCATTCTTATTAATGGCAACAGACTTCATGCTCTCCCACAATCTGTGAATTTTATTGAGATTTCTGGCCTATAAAACTGGAGAATATAGCAAACCCCCTGCACTATCCTCCTTCCTTTTTCAAGTGGTAACAAGTACTTCAATCTGATCTTAGTTTTATATTTGATATTTAAATATTCTTTATGGGAGTGTACCTATTCCTACCAAGAAAATAGGTTTTGAAATCTTCACTCTTTTGCGTATATTTACTTTTATATGAAGGTAAACGTTCCCAGGAGCCGTCTTCACATTTCTTCATGAACTGGTCAAAGAGGAGTCTTAAGTCCTTGCTCCAGCTGGGGTTGGGGAGAGCATAGTCCTTAGGAATGACTTTCTCTGTAGAAAACCACCTCTAAAAGAAAGGAAAAAAGGAGAGTAATGGTAGGTACATCCTATTTCATAACATATTCTCTTATTTTCTAAGACTATCTTGCTGCTTTTCCTCTTCCCAAAAGCTTTTTTTTTGTTTGTTTGTTTTCTTTTGTTTTGTTTGCGGTAGGTGGGCCTCTCACTGTTGTGGCCTCTCCCGTTGCGGAGCACAGGCTCCGGACACGCAGGCTCAGTGGCCATGGCTCACGGGCCCAGCCGCTCCGCGGCATGTGGGATCTTCCCGGACCGGGGCACGAACCCATGTCCCCTGCATCAGCAGGCGGACCCTCAACCACTGCGCCACCAGGGAAGCCCCAAGCTTGTTGTTTTGAAGTGGAAACAAATTTCTAGGATCACCTGGTCCTCTCTCCTTGGGAGAATTGGGAGATTGAGAGAGGATAAATGATTTGCTCAATGTCACCCAACTAGCCATTAGCAGAGTTGGTATTAAGCCCAGGTCTGCAGATCCCCTTCTTTTTTTTAAACCTTAATCAAACACAGGTCAGCCACGTCAACTACAAACCAGCACTTGACATCCACCTCTACAAGGATTAAATCATGTGCTGCTGCACCTGCTGATTTTCAACACCCCCTGAAAGGAGTTCAGGGTGGAGGACAGAAATGAGGCATCCTGTGCTCTGAGAAAAACTGGCAGAACAGGTCTTCAGATAGTTAGGTATTTTCAGGAGCTGATTTTTTTTTTTTTTTTTTTTTGGCGGTACGTGGGTCTCTCACTGTTGTGGCCTCTCCCGTTGCGGAGCACAGGCTCCGGACGCGCAGGCTCAGCGGCCATGGCTCACAGGCCCAGCTGCTCCGTGGCATGTGGGATCTTCCCGGACCGGGGCACGAATCCGCGTCCCCTGCATCGGCAGGCAGACTCTCAACCACTGCGCCACCAGGGAAGCCCCTCAGGAGCTGATTTTATGAGCCCAATTCTTGTATGTCCTCATATTTAGAAAAGCACTAAAATCCTTCATGGTGACATCTGTTCCTTGTGACTAGCAGTAACCTTCACTAGAGACTAGCTTGATTGCATGTACTCCCCCTTCACCAAAATCACATATATAGTGACTTTCCCCCCTGCCTCTTTGGAACAGTTTCTCAGAGCTATCTGAGATGCTGTCTCCCGGGCTATAGTCCTGATTTTGCCTCAAATAAAACTTAATTCGCAACTCTCATGTGGTGCATTTTTTTAAAGTCAGCAGCCAGGAACTGGTGATAAAGAGAGATGAAGGACAAACAGTTTTCCTCCAGGTAAAAAGTGTTACCAGTGGGAAACACACAGGAAGCCAGAGCACAGGGGAGAGGTATTCATCTGAGATTGGGTATTCAGGTAGGGGTTCTTTGACTTGAATCTTCATTAGACAAGCAGAAATTAGCCAGATAGAAAGGGTATTGTAGGCAAAGGAACACTGTGTGCAAAGGCAAGGAGGCATGAAACAGTTTTGAGGGGCCTTACAACAACCATATGAAGTAGGTACAAATTATTATCCCCATTTTACAGATGATGAAACTAAGGCCTCAAGGAAGCTTGGCATTGTTTCAGTACAAGGGGAAGAGCAGATGGCTGTAGAGACGTAGGCAAGTGCCTGACTGTGAGAAGCTTCTACACTAAGTTAACTGGTTTGAATTGCATCTGCAGTGCTCTCGGAGGGATTTTAAATAGGGGAGTGACAAGATCAGATTTGGCCATAATACAAAAGATAGTGGGAGTGATTTCAAGATTGGAATCAGAGGGCCCTGTCTAGAGGCTACTGGAATAACTCAGGTGAAAAATTATGAATGCATGAAGCAGAACTTGGTGACTATTTGGATAAGGAGAGTGAGGGAAGAGGAAAAATACAAGAGCCAATCTCAGGTTTCTGAACTGTTCAACGGAGTAGGTGACAGACCCAGATGTCAAGAAAGAGAATACAAAGAAAGAGGAGGAGGGGGTTGGAGGGGGAAAGTTCTTGGTGTCATAATAACCACAGCTTCCACCAGTGCTATTTCTCTGTAGCACTCAGCACTGCTACCACTCCAGTGCCCACACAGCAGGTGGAAAGGTACATGGGCCCTGGAGGACTTGGGGGACAAAGTGTCACCTACAAAAGAGCTGGACAAAGCAAATGCCCATCGGCACCAGAAAGGAAAATCAGTTATTTTGACTTCTGCAGAAATCCTGGAACATTAAGATCACAGAAGCTATCAACTCTGTGGCATTCTACTTCCAGGCACCCTTATCAGTTCATTCAGATTCAATGTACCTACAACACCGGGACTACACCCCAGGGTACAGGGAGGTGCTGTTATTGTGATGGAGGAACCAGCCAACCAGCCTTCTGCTGACCTGTGGGCTGGCTCTGATCCTGGCCTGATGGTAAGAATTTAGGGAGCCCGTCCCAAGAACTCTATGGAACTAAAAACTTCCCGGCTAACAAAAGGAAGTCTTGAATTCGTGAGGGGAAACATGAGTACGGTTGAGAACACTCCACTCCCTAGCTCAGTATTTGTACCTTTGTTTTTTCCTATGGTTTTGGATTGGCTTATCCCTTCAGCCTTTCAGCTCAGAAAATCTGGGAAGGAAAGAAAAGAAAAACAAAAATTTTTAACCCACTCATTATCTCTCCATCTTAATATAACTAATGGTAAAATTTTGATATATTTCCTCCAAGTTATTTTTTTTAATATTTATTTATTTATTTATTTGGCCGTGCTGGGTCTTAGTTGCGGCATGTGAGATCTTTGTTGCCACGTGCAGGATCTTCAGTTGAGGCATGTGGGGTTGCAGCATGAGGGATCTTTTAGTTGTGGCATGTGGGATCTTAGTTGCAGCAGGTGGGATCTAGTTCCCCGACCAGGAATTGAACTCGGGCCCCCAGCATTGAGAGCTTGGAGTCTTAACCACTGGACCACCACAGAAATCCCTCCTCCAAGTTTTTTTAACTACAGCTTTTCTTAATATACTTGTAATCTCAGTAAGAAATATAATTTTTCTTTTGCTTCATCACTTAAAATTCTTTAGTGTTCACTTTCTCATGCCCTTAGTCTCAGTTACCACCATTTTCAACAGCAGAAAAATAGTCCTTTAAAATGATATACTATAATTTACTTAAACATTTAAATTGTACATGTAAATTGTTTCCAATCTTTTGCTGCTTTAAATGAGAAGGATCATTGGAACACTATGAATATAGTCTTTTCTCTACTTTTGTTTATTTCCTTAGAATCCAGTCCCAATCATATAGTTTTTTTTTCTCTTTTTATTTAATTTATTTTTCAAAGTTATTACTCATGTGCCTATTCTTGCCATCAAATTCCAGTATGCACTGATGGCTTTTTTTTTTTAACATCTTTATTGGAGTATAATTGCTTTACAATGTTGTGTTAGTTTCTGCTGTATAACAAAGGGAATTAGTTATATGTATACATATATCCCCATAACCCCTCCCTCTTGTGCCTCCCTCCCACCCTCCCTACTCACCCCAATCATGTAGTTTTTAAAGTACATAAATTCTAGAAGTAACCTAACACACACAATTAGTCATAAATTAATATGTATTGACTAATACCTGTCAATTAAGAGGTAGAATAGGATGTGTAAGCTTTGGAGTTGTAAATTTGGGCTTACCGCATCCATAGGTCTCATCTTAAATAGGGAACTCTAGGTTTGATCAGTTCTAGCATCCTTTCATGGACCAGTGCAACACAGATAATAAAGGCTTTTAGGAATTAGAATGACTCCCTTGACCCTGGGCTCTCCTACCTGATTGTAACTTTTAAAGTCTGGGGGATTCAGCTAAATGCAACAATCTTTTTTTTCCCCCCCTTTTTTGGCACTTCATGGCATGTGGGATCTTAGTTCCCTGACCAGGGATCAAACCCACTCCCCCTGCAGTGGAAGTCCGGAGCCTTAACCACTGGGCTACCAGGGAAGTCCCGCAATGAACTTTTCTTTTTTTTTTTTTTGGGCGGTACGCGGGCCTCTCTGTTGTGGCCTCTCCCGTTGCGGAGCACAGGCTCCGGACACGCAGGCTCAGCGGCCATGGCTCACGGGCCCAGCCACTCCGCGGCATGTGGGATCTTCCTGGACCGGGGCACGAACCCGTGTCCCCTGCATCGGCAGGCGGACTCCCAACCACTGTGCCACCAGGGAAGCCCAAGAAAGGAGTCTTTAAAGAATCATGAAGGTGGTACTTGAGTGGCAAAGTACTTTTTCCATTATGGGGAGGCTTAAGGAGTTTTAAGCAAAGCAGTAACATGAAATTAGGTTTTAGAAAGCTCCCTCTGATGTAAAGGATGAATTGTAAGGTGAGAAGCAATGGTAAGGAAACCAGTTAAAAGACTGTGTAAAGGTCCAGGAGAAATGTGGTCAGAAGGTGAACTAGGTAGAGAGGAATGAAAAAGATTTAAGAGATATTTAGGATATTGGGACCAAGGATGTGGCGTGGGGACCAGGGATTTATACCCAGGGTCAACTTGAAATCACGCTGGGAGGCACTGACTGCAGAACCTTGTTGACAAGCTACATAAATCCAAAGAAAACACTGTGTGATGTGATCCTTATGGTCCAGGAATGAAAGACAGCTGTTCACTGTGTTGTCCTTGCTGCAGCCAGTTATTTTTTAAACTTAATGTTCACAAATAACATACTTGAATCAAAGTTCTTTGAAGTAGAACTCAAAGATGCTGAACCTGACATTATTAAATAACTTGTGGAATTCACTTATAGCATTAGAATTTCTGTGAATAGCAACAATGTTCAGCCTTTGTTAGACGCAGCAAACCAGTACTAGATTGAACCTGTGAAGAAATGTCTGTTGATTTTTTTCAAAGAACAAGTTGATGCTTCCAATTGTCTTCGTATAAGTGGGCTAGCAGAGTGTCTACACTGTCCTAAATTGAACGCAACTGCAGATGACTTTATTCATCAGCATTTTACTGAATTTTATAAAACTAATGAATTTCTACAACTTGATGCCAGGTGAGTTACACGTCTCCTCAATCAGGACACTCTAACTGTGAGAGCAGAGGATCAGGTTTACGACGCTGCAGTCAGGTGGTTGAAATATGATGAACCTAATTGCCAGCCATTTATGGTTGACATCCTTGCTAAAGTCAGGTTTCCTCTTATATCGAAGAATTTCTTAATTAAGACAGTAGAGGGGCTTCCCTGGTGGCGCAGTGGTTGAGAGTCCGCCTGCCGATGCAGGGGACGCGGGTTCGTGCCCCGGTCCGGGAAGATCCCACATGCCGCAGAGCGGCTAGGCCCGTGAGCCATGGCCGCTGAGCCTGCGCGTCCGGAGCCTGTGCTCTGCAACGGGAGAGGCCCCAACAGTGAGAGGCCCGCGTAACGCAAAAAAAAAAAAAAAAAAAGACAGTAGAAGCTGAACCACTTATTCAAGACAATCCTGAATGCCTTAAAATGCTGATAAGTGGAATGAGGTATCATCTCCTGTCTCCAAAGGATTGAGAAGAACTGGTAGAAGACACAAGGCCCAGAAGAAAGAAACATGACTACCGCATAGCCCTATCTGGAGGCTCCCAACTTTAACCCAAAGTTGAAAAGAGAAGTATATTCCCCACGAGCCTGGAAGTGAGACTGTAACTTTAGAATTCTCTTTTGATGTCTTTGTTCTTATAAATGGCCCATACTTAATGCTCTTTTTTATATTCAACCACAAGTCTTTAGACTTCAAGTGGAAAAATTTAAATAACTGCCAATAAAAACATCCTCATTTCGGGGCTTCCCTGGTGGCGCAGTGGTTGAGAGTCCACCTGCCGATGCAGGGGACGCGGGTTCGTGCCCCGGTCCGGGAAGATCCCACATGCCGCGGAGCGACTGGGCCCGTGAGCCATGGCCGCTGAGCCTGCGCGTCCGGAGCCTGTGCTCCGCAACGGGAGAGGCCACAACAGTGAGAGGCCCGCATACCGCAATAAAAAAAAAAAAAAAAATCCTCATTCCATCAATTATTAGTTATTCCCTAAAGCTAACACCATTAGAATCCCATTACAATATTTATTAAATGTTTCTATTAGAAGTGCCAGCCTCTCCTTTCTTTTTGCTAAAAACTTCACCTTAAAATTTTTTAACATTTACTATTACTTATTTTAATATAAGCTGGTTATCTTTTTTATTTCTAATATTAAAACAATCAAGGAAGCTGATTTCATTATAAATTATTATTAGTTACCTTGACTCTCCCAAAGTGAACATTATTTCATTATTCATTCAAGCAGACTGCTTAATAATAAGGACTGTATAGAAATTGTTTTAACATTCTTGAACTTGGGACTTCCTTGGTGGTCCAGTGGTTAAGAATCTGCTCTCCAATGCAGGGAACACGGGTTGGATCCCTGGTCTTGGGGAACTAAGCTCCCTCATGCGGCAGGGCAACTAAGCCCGTGCACCACAACGAAAGATCCTGCATGCCACAACTAAGCCGTAACAAAGATCCCGCGTGCCGCAACTAAGACCTGATGCAGCCAAAAATAAAATAAATCAATATTAAAAAAAGAAAGTTCTTGAACTTAACATTTTCAGAGATGTTAAAATGGTTTTAACTATCATTAAATGGGATCCACTTGTGTGTGTCCTTTACGAGTCCAAAATGATTATTTTCATTGAACTGATCTCCTTCAGAGAGGACAATTTAAGCAGTACCACTTAATTTAATTATCTAGAATTAAGCCAATATCCCTATAAACTACTATCTTTAGATATTCCTTGCATATAGCTGGTGAGAGGCAGCAAATATCTGTATTGATTGCTGACTGAAAAATGGTAAGACAGAATATCTTAACAGTTTTTCTAGTAGATAAGTAAAGTAGTAGATAAACTAGTAGTAGAGAACTAGGATTAAACCCTTGTTAGTGACGTACTCTTCTCCTGAGGGTATAATGTAATGGTTACGAGGCAGACTGCTTCGGTTCAGATTCCAACTGTACCACGTGTTTTCTATGTGACCTTGCTTAAGGCACAACCTTTCTTTATTAATATTAGTAGCAGCTGCATTCCTTGACCTGCTAACATGACTCAAGCATCCTGCACACTTATTCAAAACGGGTCACCCCACCTAGAAGGGGGGGTGGGAGGGGAGGCTCAAGAAGGAGGAGATATGGGGATATATGTATACGTATAGTTGATTCACTTTGTTATACAGCAGAAACTAACACACCATTGTAAAGCAATTATACTCCAATAAAGATGTTAAAAAAAAACCAACAACAAACGGCGTCACCCTCCTGTGCAGTTTCTTACGGCTTGAATCTCAGGACTGAAAGATCCGCTGACCCCGTTAACATTGATGCCTCTTGGAGCTGATGTTAGCTTTTACTCTGAGGTCAGCTGGCTGAGGAAATGGATAAACAGCTGAACATATCCATATCACAGGGTTGTTCCTGACGGAAAGTCCCACCCTCTGCCCATTTCCGCCGCCCAGCGCCCGGGACTTACCCGCACGAGTACCGGGTCCCTCGCAGCGGGGGACGCGCCTTCCCGCCTGCCGCGCAGGGCCCGGAGCGTGCGCAGTGCCGCGGTGCAGCTCCTCAACATGGCTTCGAGCGTGCGCGGGGCTCCGGCCGCCGGAAGTGCGGCGGCTGGCTCCCGGGCGCGACAGAGGCCGACTCACTCAACCAGCCACCCAACGGCCCGCTCTTCCTCTTTAACTTAGGGGAGCGGAGGGCGGGGCGTGAAGGCAGCGTGGGCGTCGGTCTTTTCGTCCGGTAAAATCCTAGGCCCGCCTCAGGCGCCGGAGCCACTTCCGGAGCAAATGTCAAGCCTCGAGAGGGCGGCTGGAGAGGCGCGCGCGGCGCCGGCGGCTCGGCGGCCTGGGGAGGACCAGGAGGTCTGGGAGGGCGGGTCCGCGGCTACAGCTCACGGCCCTCAGCCCCTCAGCCCAGGCGGCCACGCGCTACTAATGAGGATTCGCTGGCTTTTTTCCCGACTCGCGCCGGCCGACCGAATTCTGTGCTCTCTGTTCCGTAGTAGTTCTACCTCCCGCAGAAGACTTAAGCCGTCAGGTGGGTAGGAGCGCACACAGCGGATTGTAGGAATAGAATATTTTCTTGGAGGCCATGGACAAATCCGTGGTTGGGATTGATCTGTAGAGAGACTTCTGGGTGCAGAGGACATACGCTTAGAAAGCTACGTTCTCCACCTCTTGCGCCGCCCCTCCACACACACCCTTAAGGCTCCGGGCAGAACTAAAAGTCCTCGAGTCTGGCTTTTTCAGCTAGAAATTGTAGCAACACCTGACGGATGTATTCATCTCTTAGCTTTGGAGACATATCTGAGCTCCAAGTCCCACTCCACCACCTAACACCTTGTACGCTCTTTAATTGTACCTGGGCCCTTGTTTCTTCATTGTTGTATTAAAAAGAATATATCAAGTTTTACTTGTTGCCAGGATCTTCTCTTTCAGTAGGAGTCACCGAAGTTAGAAGTTACTTGAAGTTACCTTGTATTCACCTCAGAAAGAAAGTACCCCCAGACCAGTGGTGTGTTGAAGGTGACTTGAACAGTCTCGTTAAAATTGTAAGTATTCGGCTAGCCAATCCTTAAACACTGCCATTACTAAAATTTAAATTATATAAACTTACAATTAAGTAATATTAAAAAAATGAAGGTATTGTAATGACACTCCCCAGTCAGTCTCCAGCAAGTGTCCTTCTGACCGGTATCTTGGAGTCAGTAGGAGACCAAGTTTGGTTCGAACGCAAAGGAAGTCAAAGAATGAAGAGGTGGGAGTTCAAGCTCTCAAGTACGTGCTGTTCCCCAAAGGCGTTTGGCTGGGGCTGCTTTATAGGGTTCTTTTGGATTGCAGGGGCCTGTGCAGCACTTCTGGACAGGGGCCCAGAGCTGAGGTGCCAGGCCCAGCCTTTTCACACTAGGAACTCTGGTCTGAAGGGCCTGGTGTAAGATCTCTGCATGCAACACCCTGTGAGCAAGTGAAACTGGACTAAGCACAAAGAAAAATAAAAAGGTTAAACTTTGTCTTATTACCCAGATTCTATTTTTATTTCCCGGGAATTGTTAATGGGCTTGGCCGGTGACAGTGTTAGATACTAAAAACTGTAACTACCTAATTATTTTTACTACATTTTACTATTGTATGTGCTCTTGAGGTTATTTATTTTTATCTCATTTGTATGGGGGGGATACTAGGCACACATCTTCCCAACATCGCATTTAGTCACGTCACAGTGGTAGCTTAAAATTGACTGACTGGGAGTATTCACTTAGATACTGCAAATGAGGGCCTTCCTTTCTTACCTTATTAAATATTTACCAATATACCACAGTCTTAGTCCATCTCGAGGTTAAGTTTTAAGACTCTTAATGGTTACTAGAATAACGGGTTACGAGAATTGCTTACCCCCAGCACATCATTACACAGTATTTTCCCACCAACACAGCTGTATAACTACTCACATAATAAAGGTGGGACTGGAGGGATTAGTATCAGGAGAGATTTATCAGAGATAAATAAACTTGGCCTTGGGCTTGGGTCTAAGTTCAGAGAGTCCCCTTCTACTTTTTTTTGTGTGTGTGAGCAATTAGTATCAGATATTTTCCTTGATTACATGAACTTCTCCATCAGTTTGTCAGTAGGAAAGAATGCCCGGTGTATTTTAAACCCACCATATTAACTGGGAGTAAGGGTATAGCATTCTGAGGTAGAGGGAATTTGAGAGTTAAGGCGTGTAAGAACGACTCAAACTGACGATGATTTGGCATAAGGGGTGGCTGTTGATATTCTGTAATTTTAGGAGACTATCTCATGGCCCCCCTTCCCCCAACACACGTACCATACCCTCTTATCTCTAAGAGAAGTTGTCTCCTTTTCAGTATAGTATTCCAGTTTCCTGACGGCGTGGACAGTGCCAAATTGTCTTGTTAATTGTAGTACTTCTTTTAATAACTCACACACATTGCTTCAATACTTGTTTAGCAGCAAGAGCCCGAAGTATTTTTTGTGTTTATTGTCTTTCCATGTGGTGCATGCAGATAGAGGCACATTATAAAACAAACCCATAAATCAGGATGACTTCTGTTAGTGAATAAGAAGATAGGTTATACAGGTAACTTAAAATTGTATATACGTACAAATTACAATGTAGTTAGAGTTCATCAAAACCCATAAATAGACTCCAGCCCTGCTAAGATTGTAAATGTACCAACAGCTCTTCTAGGTCAATTTCACTCAGTATAACTTTCAAACTTGTCAGGTAGTGGCAGTGCATTTGGAGCCGTCACCCACACTCTGACCTGGCTTCCTCACCAGGTATTTATCAGAGGTATTCATGTTGACAACACATGAAATGTCTGGCCGAGTTTGGAAGGAGATGGGGCAGATGACGGTCTAGGAATAGGATTGGTAGTCTTGGAAATGGAAGTTTTTCTTGGATGTTTGTGTGGCTTACGCAAAGAATAAATTTTCATCCTTGTTTTTGATAAAACTGTGCTTTAATGAAATAAGCCCACTGTGTGAAACTTGTGTTTTTCACCATTCTCCTTTCATACTGTAAACAGCTTTATAGAGGTTTAATGGGGGCATATAATAAACTGCATGTATTTAAAGTGTACAAGTTGGTGAATTTTGCTACATGTAGACACCTATGAAAACATCACTACAATCAAGATAATGAGCCTGTCACCCACAAGTTTCCTCATGCCTCCTACCCTCAAGGCAAACACTGGTCTGCTTTCTTTCTTTTTTTAAAAATAAATTTATTTATTTTATTTTATTTGTTTTTGGCTGCGTTGGGTCTTCGTTGCTGTGCACGGGCTTCCTCTAGTTGCTGTGAGCGGGGGCTACTCTTCGTTGTGGTGTGCAGGCTTCTCATTGCGGTGGCCTCTCTTGTTGCAGACCACGGGCTCTAGGCAGGCGGGCTTCAGCAGTTGTGGCACGCAGGCTCCGTAGCTGTGGCTTGCGGGCTCTAGAGCGCAGGCTCAGTAGTTGTGGCTCACGGGCTTAGTTGCTTTGAGGCATGTGGGATCTTCCCAGACCAGGGCTCAAACCCATGTCCCCTGCATTGGCAGGCAGATTCTTAACCACTGTGCCACCAGAGAAGTCCCTGGTCAGCTTTCCATCACTTATAGTTTACAATTTCTCACGTTTTAAATAGAATCATATAGTATATACTCTTTTTTAACATCTTGATTGGAGTATGATTGCTTTACAATGTTGTGTTAGTTTCTGCTTTATAACAAAGTGAATCAGTTATAAATATACATATATCCCCATATCCCCTCCCTCTTGCATTTCCCTCCCACCCTCCCTATCCCACCACTCTAGGTGGTCACAAAGCACAGAGCTGATCTCCCTGTGCTATGTGGCTGCTTCCCACTAGCTAGCTATTTTACATTTGGTAGTGTATGTATGTCCATGCCACTCTCTTACTTCATCCCAGCTTACCCTTCCCCCTCCTCGTGTCCTCAAGTCCATTCTCTATGTCTGAGTCTTTATTCCTGTCCTGCTCCTATGTTCTTCAGAACCATATATATATATTTTAGATTCCATATATATGTGTTAGCATACGGTATTTGTTTTTCTCTTTCTGACTTACTGCACTCTATACGACAGACTCTAGGTCCATCCACCTCACTACAAATAACTCAATTTCATTTCTTTTTATGGCTGAGTAATATTCCATTGTATATATGTGCTACATCTTCTTTATCCATTCATCTGTCGATGAACACTTAGGTTGCTTCCATGTACTGGCTATTGTAAATAGTACTGCAGTGAACATTGTGGTACACGACTCTTTTTTTTTTTTTGCGGTACGTGGGCCTCTCACTATTGTGGCCTCTCCCCTTGTGGAGCATAGGCTCCAGACGCGCAGGCTCAGCGGCCATGGCTCACGGGCCCAGCCACTCCGCAGCATGTGGGTGGGATCTTCCCGGACCGGGGCACGAACCCGTGTCCCCTGCATTGGCAGGCGGACTCTCAACCACTGCACCACCAGGGAAGCCCCATGACTCTTTTTGAGTTATGGTTTTCTCAGGCTATGTGCCCAGTAGCAGGATTGCTGGGTCGTATGGTAGTTCTATTTTTAGTTTTTTAAGGAACCTCTGTACTGTTCTCCATAGTGGCTGTATCAATTTACATTCCCACCAACAGTGCAAGAGGGTTCCCTTTTCTCCACACCCTCTCCAGCATTTCTTGTTTGTAGATTTTTAAAAAATTTTATTTATTTATTTTTGGCTGCATTAGGTCTTCATTCCTGCATGTGGGCTTTCTTTAGTTGCGTCAAGCAGGAGCTACTCTTCGTGTGGTTCATGGGCTTCTCATTGTGGTGGCTTCTCTTGTTGAAGAGCACAGGCTCTAGGCCCATGGGCTTCAGTAGTTGCAGCATGTGGGCTCAGTAGTTGTGGCTCGTGGGCTCTAGAGTACAGGCTCTGTAGTTGTGGTGCACGGGCTTAGTTGCTCCATGGCATGTGGGATCTTCCCGGACCAGGGCTCAAACCCGTGTCCCCTGCATTGGCAGGCGGATTCTTAACCACTGCGCCACCAGGGAAGTCCTGCCAATACCATACTGTCTTGATTCTTGTAGCTTTGTGACGAGTCTTGAAATTATTTTCAACTTTGTTCTTCTTTTTCAAAGTTGTTTTGGCTATTCTAGATATTTTGCAGTTCCATATGAATTTTTTTAAATTATTTATTTATTTTTGTCTGCATTGGGTCTTCGTTGCTGCGTGTGGGCTTCTCACTGTGGTGGCTTCTCTTGTTGTGGAGCATGGGCTCCAGGTGCGTGGGCTTCAGTAGGTGTGGCTCACTGGCTTCAGTTGTTGTGGCTTACGGGCTCTAGAGCACAGGCTCAGCAATTGTGGCACATGGGCTTAGTTGCTTTGCGGAATGTGGGATCCTCCCGGACCAGGGATCAAACCCGTGTTCCCTGCATTGACAGGCAGATTCCTAACCACTGCGCCACCAGGGAAGCCCTCCATATGAATTTTAAAATAAGTTTGTCAATACCTACAAAAAACCTGTTGGGGATTTGAATTGACATCTTAGCATATTGAGTCTTCTCATGAGCAAGTTATACTCATCAACAAAACTTCTCATGAACAGGTTGTATATCTACATTTATTTAAATCTTTTGTGATTTCCCTCAGCTATAATTTGTAATACAGGTCTTGTACATCTTTTGTAATATTTATCTTTAGGTATTTCATATGTATTGATGCTATTATAAATAACATTTAAAATTTCAATCCCTGATTGTTTATTGCTCATATATGGAAATACAGTTACTTTTTAATATATTGATCTTATATCTGTAAACTTGCTAAACTCATTTACTAGTTCTAGTAAGTTTTGTTTTTAAAAATTTTTTTTATATAAATTTATTTTATTTTTGACTGCGCTGGGTCTTTGTTGCTGTGTGGGGGCTTTTCTCTGGTTGCGGCGAGCGGGGGCTACTCTTCTTTTTGGTGCACGGGCTTCTTGTTGCAGAGCATGGGCTCTAGCCGTGCAGATAGTTCTGGTAACTTTTGATTAGATTTCTTAGATTTTCTACATGGACAAACATTTTATCTGCAACTTTTAATAGATTCCTTAGATTTTCTACATAGATGATCATGTTATCTGAGTTTTACTTCTTCCTTTACTCTCTGGACAGCTTTTTTCTTTTGCCTATTGCACTGGCTAGAACCTCATGTACAGTGTTGAATAGTAGTGATGAAAGCAGATATGCTTGCCTTGTTGCTGATCTCAGGGGGAAAGTATTCAGTCTTTCACCATTAAGTATGATGTTAGCTGTACGTTTGTTGTATTGATAGATGCTCATTAACACATGGAGAAATCCTTCCTATTCCTCATTTACTGAGAGTTTTTATTAGGAGTGGACGTTGGATTTAATCAAATGCTTTTTCTGCATCTATTAAGATGATCATGTCGTTTTTCTTTTTAAATTTGTTTAATATTGTGAATTACTCTGATTGACTTTGAATGTAAAACTAACCTTGCTTTCCCCAGATAAGCCACATGAGGGTTATTGGTCTGTACTTTTCTTTCCTTGTAATATCTTTTTCTGGTTGTGATATTAAAGTAATGCTGGACTTATAGAGTGAATTGGGAAGTATTATCCTCTTCAATTTTTTGGAAGAGTTTGTGTAGAATCGGCACTTTTTTCATAAATGTTTGATATAATTCACTAGTAAAGCCACCTGGGCATGGAGTTTACTTTGTGGGAAGGCTTTTAACCATGCATTCATTTTCTTTGATAGATGCAGGGCTATTCCTACTGTAAGAACCTTGCAATAGTGTAATTTCTTCTCTTCTGGCCTTCATGCTCTTTTTGTCATGCATTTTACGTTTGTAAATGTTAAAACCCTCACAGTACATTGCTATTATTTTTGTTTATGCAGTCATTTGTCTTTTAAAGAATTTTAAATAAGAAAAAAAATCTTATTCATTTAACCATGTAGTTTTAATTTCCGGTGCTCTTCATTCATTTGTGGAGATCCAGATTTCCATCTGGTATCATTTTCTTCTGCTTGAGAACTTCCTTTATTTTTTGTACTGTGTGTCTGTGTGTGTGGTATGGGGTTCTTCTAGTGGGTAGTGTGGTAATGAGTTCTTTCAGCTTTCATGTGTTTGAATATATCTTTATTTTACTGTCACTTTTGAAAGATTTTTGTTGAGTATAGAATTCTATGTTGACAGTTTTTTTTCCTGTCAGTATTTTAAAGATACTGCTCTACTATATTCTCACTTGCATTCTTTCTTTCTTTTTTAAAAAATTAATTAATTTATTATTTTTATTTTTGGCTGTGTTGGGTCTTTGTTGCTGTGCGCAGGCTTTCTCTAGTTGTGGCGAGTGGGGGCTACTCTTTGTTGCGGTGCGCAGGCTTCTCATTGGGTGGCTTCTCTTGTCGCAGAGCATGGGCTCTAGGCACGCGGGCTTCAGTAGTTGTGGTGCTTGGGCTCAGTAGTTGTGGCTCACAGGCTCTAGAGCGCAGGCTCAGTAGTTGTGGCTTATGGGCTTAGTTGCTCTGCGGCATGTGGGATCTTCCCGGACCAGGGCTCAAACCTGTGTCCCCTGCATTGGTAGGCAGATTCTTAACCACTGCGCCACCAGGGAAGCCCTCGCTTGCATTATTTCTGTTGAGAGATCTGATGTCATCTTTATTTTTGTCTATATGTGAGATGTCTTTTTCCTTTGGATGCTTCTAAGATTTTCTCTTTATCACTGTTTTTTTTTTAAACAATTTGGTTATGATGTGCCTTGATGGTTTGTTTTTTTTTTCATATTTCTTGTGTTTGGGGCTCATTGGGATTCTTGGATCTGTGGATTAATAGTTTTCATCAAATTTGGGAAATTTTTGACTATTATTTCTTCAACTTTATTTTCAGTTCTCTTCTCTCTCCCCTTTCTTTTAGGGACTCCAAATACTTGTATGTTAGGCCACATAACATTGTCTCACAGCTCACTGTTGCTCTTTTCTTTCTTTTTAAGTTTCATTAAAAAGATTCTATTTTCTGTGTTTCATTTTGGATAGTTTATATTGCTAAACCTTCACGTTAACGAATCTTTTCTTCTGAAATATGTAATCTGCTATTAAATCCCATCCAGTGTATTTTTCATCTAACACATTGTACTTTTATCTCTAAAAGTTTGATTTGGGTCTTTTTTTATAGCTGCCATATCCCTACTTAACCTGTTGAACTTATAGAATACAGGTATAATAACTGCTTTAATGTCATTTTATGCCACTTCTAATGTCTGTGTCAGTTCTGGGTTGGTTTCGACTGGTTGATTTTTCTCCTCAATATGGGTTGTATTTTCCTGCACCTCTGCAAGCCCGGTGATCTTTATTTAGATGAGGAAGAACTGAATGCCAGACATTGTGAATTTTACCCTGTCAGGTGCCAGATAGTTTTGTATTCCTGTAAATCTTGAGCTTTGCTCTGGGATGCAGTTAATTTACTGGGAAACAGTGTGATCCTTTTGAGTCTTGCTTTTAAGATTTGTTAGGAAGGACCAGAGCAGTGCTGAGTCTGCGGCAAGGTTTCTCAACCTCAGCACTGTTGACATTTTGGACCAGATAATACTTTGTTGTCCTGTGCACTGCAAGATGTTTAGTAGCATCCTTGGCCTCCCCACTGGATGCTAGTAGCACCTTGCCTCTAGTCCTGACAAATCAAAAATGTCTCCAGATGTTACAGACATTGTCCCCTGGTTGGGGGCTGGGGAAGCAAAATTACCCCTGGCTGAGAACCATTAGTCAAGGGTTAATGATTTCCCACTACTGAAGAAAGACCTTTTTGATACTCTATCCAATGCCCTATGAAACATGATGTTTTCCAGTCTAAGCTGTTGGGAACAGGCTCTCTTCCTGGCCCTCTGTGAGTGCTGGGCACTGTTTACTCTCATTCTTTCAATAGTTCTCTCCTCAGCATCTGTGGGATAGTTTCCTCACACAAAGGCACCAATCAATACTCTGAATACACTCTGCAGATCTCCGGAGTTCTTTCTCTGTACAGGTCTGTCCTCTCTAGCACTCTGTCCCACAAACACTAGCCACCTTGGGTTCCCCATACTCTGAGCTGCACTTCCTCAACTCAGGAGTCCAACAGGTTCACCTGAGTTCCCCTCCCCTGTGTGGCAGCCTGGAAACCCTCTTAAGTTAAATCGTAGGGCTCTCTCCTCATTTGTTTCCAGTCTCTCAGGGATCACTGTCCTTCACTGGCTGCTGTCCAGTATCTTGAAAATTGTTGTTTCATATATTTTGTGTGGTGGTGGTGTTTTTTGTGGGGAGTGGGGTAGGGTCAGTGTTCTTTAAGGTGAGAGGGTAAATCCAGTCCTTGTTACTGCATCTTGGACTACAAGTTGGTCCTTTAATTTTTAACCTTAAACTGGGTGCCTTATTTCCTGGTAAACTTCCCCCCCACCCCCGGTAAACTTTTACATTACTTTTTTAAAAACTGCAAACTTAGACCTCTTTATAAAACAGAAGTCAAAATGAACGTGAACATATAAGCTATAGTGGACCTTAGATATTCTTGAGAGTTAAGTTTCAAGACCTTCACAAATCTCCAAAATTTCCAATATTACCATTGAGGGGGAGCAGAATATGTGACCCCAAAATATACCACTTTGACATGTGGATTTTAAGTTGATGACAAACAAGGCCCAACAGACTTTGGAAGAGCTGTTTACCTTCCCCTTAACTGCCTAAAAGAATTTAGATTGACAGCAGGAAAAGAGCTAATACCAAAGATAACTTTTTATCAGAGAGACTTAGCTATGTGGTATGGCAAACATTTGTTTATCAAATATTTGCTCACCAAACATTTGCTCTTCTCATCCTCCTGTGAATTGCCTTCCTCCCGTTTGAAGCCCCAGACCCTTACCCCTTCTTCTTAGCTGAGGGTGGCATGTAAACCTCAATTGCCTGAGTATCTTTGGGCCTCCGATATGCATGAAATTTGTTTTTCTTCTGTTAATCTGCTTTATGTCAATTTAATTATTAGACCAGCCAGAAAGGAAGAAGGGAAAAGTTTTCCACCCCTACACCGTAATATACCATCTCCTCTAAAATTTAATAAAGTAGGAAACCAGTGGTGATCCATTGGTTAGGACTCAGCGCTCTCACTGCCGGGGGCCCCAGGTTCAATCCCTGGTTGGGGAACTAAGATCCCGCAAGCCACAGGGCTCGGCCAAAAAAAAAAAAAAAAAATTAATGAAGTATAATGGAAAAAATTTAAGAGGTACCTTAATGAACCATGAACATACATGAATTTTTAAAATTATTATACTTATTATGTAATGAGGGGGCCAATGAGATGTACAACTATTTTAAAGTAGAATTCAAAGAGCAAATACATAAATGCAATCACATATGCTAAAATGGATTTGTTAATACAAATATAAATTCACAAGGTAATAATTGCAAATTATTGCAAATACACAAGATAGAGTCAGCTACCCTCATCAGGAGTTATTTGCACTGTTGTCAACTCTCAGTGTGAACATACATGAATTGTGAGTTAATCTCAAATTTATATTTCCTGGTTATAAATCTAGGGATCACCCTTGACCTCTCCTTGTTTCACATTCCTATACCCCATTCAGTTAGCGGACACTTGAGTTAACCCTGTAAGCCAGTGGTCTTCACATTTTTGTTTTTTTGCTAGAATAACCTGAAAATAATTTTGAAAAATTATGTATTCTCATACATCTTAAAATTGATATTTAAATTTTTTCTCATAAACTTAGTTATAAGGTTTATAATTTTAGTGTATTGTATAATGAATATGTACTTTAAATATATATTTTTGTCAAAATCTTATGGCTGCATATTTAGCTCATTTAAGTTTTGGAAAATGTTTGCCATATGAATTAATTGGCAAAATCAATCCTCACTGGAAAATCAGTCAGTGAAATCAATCTTTCTATTAGAAAGAGGTCTGTAATTTTTCAATTCAAATAATGGTGTTAATATGTATCCCTCTGATAACCATTTCACTTTCGAATTTTAAATTAAATTCGGAACCTTGCATTTATACGTAGCCTGGATGACAGTAAGATGCTGCCTTGTTTAATATTTCTTGCTGAATTTCTCTCTGATTTGTTATCACAGGACTCTTCCTCAGGAAGGACTTATTCTTGACTTCTTATCCCCGGGACAATGCACCAAAGTGAGATGCTGGGTAGGTGAGGGAACATAGTGGGAGAAGGGTGGCTGTGAAAGGGGAAGTTGGAAAGCAGACTGCAGGGTAATTTTCAGGCAGATACAATTCATTTGCATCATTACTATTTTGGTGTAGTATCTAGAGTTGTTGTGTGGTTTCTTAAAATGATTTTCATCACTTGGGGGAAAGGGAGATTTCTACCTTGGGTGGCCAGGTAGAAGGTGTTATCATTTCCCAATTATCATGTGCTGTAGCCATACAAGTCCCCTTTCAGCTCTGGGAACATCCCAGGCTCTTTCCTGCCTCAGGGCCTTCTTGTGTGTTCTTCAGCTGGCAGTGCTCTTTCACTCCATTTTCTACGTAGCCAACTCCAACTAATCCTTTGCTGTCAGCATAATTGTCACTTTCTTAGTGAGGCCTTCCTTGGCTAGAGGGTTTACTGTGTGTCAGACACTATACTAAGTGCTTTACATATAATATTTTATTTAATATGATTAGATCCTCATTAAATTCTTCCATAATGGCTGGAACTTTTCCTTTAAAGCACTTATTATAGTTTGTAGTTAAATATATAATTCTCTGCCTCTCTCAGGAGACTATAAGCTTTCTCTGTGTCTCTTTGGCTCACCCCTGCATCCGTAGTGTCTAGTACAGTAACTGACTGATCATGGGCACTCAGAAAATAGTTGTTGAATGAAAAAATGAATCGGAAACATTTGGAAAGAGGGCTGGGGCTTTTTATTTTTCTCTCTGAACCCTCTCTCTTTAGGTTATCTCATCAATTCTCAATTTAAACACCATCCATATGCTGATGCTCCCAACTTTTTACCTCCAGTTCAAAGTTCTCTTTAGTTAATCATCTGGATAATTCTGTGAAAGAACCATTATTATCCCTATTTTACAGATAAAACCCCTGGAGAAAATTACATGGTCCAGTGCTATCATCAAATGTAGGGTTTCATGGATGTTATAATGCATTCCTAAGAAGGTTCTACTATATCGTTCTCATTACAGAGTGCTGGATCAGTCTTTTTCAACATTACTTTCATTGAATTCAGAGTTAAAGACTCCCGTAAGATTTGTTATGTAAAGACACCTGGATTGGTTGATCCAAGCTGTTAGATAAAGATTCTGGTAATGAGTGGCGTCTGTTGTACTGGATAAGAAGCATTCTTTACAGAATTCTGTTTAACAAAGCTTATTTTCGCCTTGGTATGCCATGAATAATAAAAAGCACCATTTATAAATACTTACAAATGCCCAATACAAATTTTAAGGCACCAACATGTACATAAAGAAACAAATCCACTTCTGTAGTTGTGGCATTACTATAGGCCATACTTTCTTTACTTTTGTATAAAACCATTTAGGATTAGACACTAACCCAAATGCCTTAAGAGGCTTGGAAAGGAAAGCTACAATAGATTAACAGTAACACTGTCTCTGTATGAGTTACTAAATCCCTGAGCAGGTGAAGTCTGAGTTAAGTCTTGAGGGGCAGATGGGAGTTGGCCCAGAACTGAGGTAGGAGAGGACAGGACATTGCACGTGCTGGGTGTCCAGGCATCATCCTCCATGCCAGAGGACAGCATGGGGGTCACTCAAATTCAGGGAACTACCAACAGTTTCTGTGAGATCTGGGCATTGTTAGGACAGGGGTGTAGGGAGAGATGAGGCTGGAGAAGCAGGTGGGGCCTTCAAGATCCTGAAGGATCATTACCACCCATACTAATATGCTGGGGGTTTACTCTGGGCAGCGGGAGCCAAGGAGGACTGTTATGTCCTCTGAGGGTCATTATCTGATCGATATTTCAGAAAGATCATGATGGAGACTATTAAAATTGTATTGGAATCAGGAATATACTTTAGACTCGTGGGGGTGGGTGGGAATGAAGGGATTTGGTAATGGATGAGACCTGGGGCATGGAGAGAGGAGGAGTCAGGGTGTCACTCGGTTTCTGAGCTTGGATGGGGGATGGTGGAAGGTACTCTTTGAAGTGGGAAAAGAAGTGTTTGGGAGTAGAGGGAAGAAAGGTGAGCTCTGTTTTAGAGATACCTATGGAGATGTCCAGTGTGCAAATAGAAAAGTCAGGAATTTGAGAGAGAGACCTGAAAATGTCTTTTGATTTAATGACACAGAACATATTAGCGACCTGAACAAATGCTGCTTATGTGAAGTGAGGCTGGAGGCCAGACTGGAGGTTGCAGAGGGATGAGTGGCATGTGGACAAATTCATACAAACAGGAATAGAATGACTGAGGAGGGGAGAGGGCAGCAGCCAGGGGTGAAGAAAGGATTGTTTGTTTTTTGAAATAAGGATCTTTCTTTGTTTTTTTTTTTTTAATTAAATACAGAGAAAATATCAATTGTACATGCTGAGAAAATTTAACAACACAGAAGTTATAAAAATAAAAGTAAAAACTTGTCAGCCTGCTTTTTGGCCAGACTCTTCAGCTGTGGGCCTGGCATCTACCATTAAGCACTCTCCACTTCTGGCCCATTTCTGTTTAAACCTGTTCAAGCCTCTTTCACCCAAAACAACAATCAATAATTATAGTAGAAACCCTCACTCCTATACTACTAACCCATTGCTATCCCTTCTCTTTCTACCATGGCCAAAGTTTTCAAGAAGAAAAAACAAACACATTTTTCAACTCTTTATGTTCAAGTCCCAGGTACTGTTTGAATTGTCATCCACAACTACTAAATTTAGTAGATACTTGTCAAGCCTTGTCTTATTTAATCTCTTCACAGCATTTAATAGTATTGATTACTTTCCTTTAAACTTCCTTTTCTCTTGGTTTCCTCAGCATCAACTCATCCAAGTTTAATTCCTATGTCTCTGGAAATTTGCTTCTTTGTGGAATCATTTACTTTCTTATTGAATTTTGTGACATCTGTCCTCTGCCCTCTTTTCTTTTCATGTGGCATGATCTGGCAGCCTTAGTTATTCTTTAACTACATTGTGGAACAAAATTTGGGTTCAAATCAGACTCTGTCCCTTCCTGACTGAATGTTTGGTTTTTTGAAACAATGACCAATTCTCCAATTTTCCGATACCAACTGGGTGTTCTATAATTTATTTTTTTTTAAATTATTTTTATTTTTTTGTGGTACGCGGGCCTCTCACTGTTGTGGCCTTTCCCGTTGCGGAGCACAGGCTCCGGATGCGCAGGCTCAGCAGCCATGGCTCACGGGCCCAGCCGCTCCACGGCATGTGGGATCTTCCTGGACTGGGGCACGAACCCGTGTCCCCTGCATCGGCAGGCGGACTCTCAACCACTGCGCCACCAGGGAAGTCCTCTGTAATTTAATTCAATTATGACTCCAACTATCTGGAGTCAGTACAGACCCTGGATTCAGGGCTCAGTCTCACAAGACTGCTCCCACTTTAGATGCCCGTTGCAAATGGGGTGCCCAGGTTACTGCCACTTCTGCCTGGCTGACTATAAATTCAGGAATTCTCATGTCCCTCTCCCTGTACCCCCCACCCCAATTCAATAATTCACAGAACTCAAGAAAGCATATAGTTTCCATAACAATTTTATTATAAAGGATATATAACTCAGGGACAGCCAAATGCAAGTTCTAGGGTAGAGGTGAGAGGGTGTAGGGGCATTGGTGCAGAGCTTCCATGCCCTCTCAGCATACTACCCTCCTAGCACATCAAGTTCACCAACTTGGACTCTCCCCCAAACCTTGTCAGAGTTTTTATTGAGGTTTCATTACGTAGGCACAGTTGATTTACTCATTGGTCACTGGTGATTGAATTCAATCTCTAATACCTCTCCCCTCTCCAGAGGTCAGGGGGTGGACTGAAAGTTCCAAGCCTCTGATCACATGGTTGGTTCCCCAATCCTGAAGATAATCTAGGGCTCTGCCCTGAGTAACTTCATTAGTATAAATTCAGGTATGGTTGAAAAGGGCTTGTTATGAATAAGAAAAGACACTCTCACTCAGGAAATTCCCTTTATGTCTGGGGTATTAGACTCTCTTAGTTCTTTTTCCATCTCTGGCTGTTCCTTCTGTCTCCTTTGAAAGTTCATCCTCTTTCATTAAAACCTTAAATGTTGGCAGTCTTTAAGATGTGCTTGATTCATTCATTCATTCATTGAGTTTATTCAATAAAGTGTTTATTGAACATTTACTGTATATCAGGTTCTCTTCTCCATGCTAGGGATAGAGCAGTCAACAAAATATACAAATATTTTTAAAAAGTCATTTATGGGGGCTTCCTTGGTGGCGCAGTGGTTAAGAATCTGCCTGCCAATGCAGGGGACACGGGTTCGATCCCTGGTCCGGGAGGATCCCACATGCCACGGAGCACCTAAGCCTCTGCGCCACAACTACTGAGCCTGCTCTTTAGAGCCTGTGAGCCACAACTACTGAAGCCCACACGCCTAGAGCCCGTGCTCCGCAACAAGAGAAGCCACCACTATGGGTGGCTTCACCCATTGTGAAGCCAACAATGAGAAGCCCACACACCACAACGAAGAGTAGCCCCCACTCGCCGCAACTAGAGAAAGCCCGTGCACAGCAACAAAGACCCAACTCAGCCAAAAATAAATAAATAAATATATTGGAAAAAAAGTCATTTATGGATGTTATGATGCATTCCGTAGAAGGTTCTGCTGTATATTCTCATTGTAGAATCTGGCCTGGTCTTTCTCAACATTGCTTTTGTTGAGTTCAGAGTTAGAAGATGATCAGAACTAAGGAAAAAGATTAAAGCAGGAAAAGCTGATAAGGAGTACTAGAATTGGGGATTGGGTTACAATTAAATAGGGCAGTTAGGGTAAGGCCTCCCTGAAAAGATGACATTTTTAACAAAGACTTGATGGAAATGGGGGAGCTAGCCATTTTTGTATTTGGGAAGATGACAAATGCAAAGGCCCAAGGTGGGCGTATGCCTGATTTTTCAAGGCATATCAAAAAGGCTACTGTGTCTACATCAAAGTGAGTGGAGTGTATGGAAAGAGCTAGTGAAGGCCAAATTATGTAGAGCTTTGTTGGTCATTGTAAGGATTTTGGCTCTTACTCTGAATGCGATGGGGCACCACTGGAGGGTTTTGAGTAGAGCAAGGACATGATCTGACTTACACGAGCTAACAACAGTGTTACCTTGGCTGTTAGGTAGAGAAGAGACTGAAGGGGTGACTTTCTTCCCTCAACCCCCAAGCCAATTTCTTTCCTATCCCACTTTGGAAAGCAGTTTCTACCATCCAAGCCCAGGAACCTGGACGGCATCTGACTCCTCCTTCTCTCCCATACCTTACATCCAATCAGTTACCACTAATCAGGGAGACCAGTCAGGAAGTTATTGCAGTAGTCTAGATGAGGGAGGATGTTGGCTTGGACCAGGGTGGGAGTGATGGAAGTAGTTATTCCAGATGTAATTGAAGGTAAAGGCAACAGGATCTGCTGATGAATTACAAGTGGAATGTGAGAGAAAGAAACAAGTCAGGATGATACCAAGGATTTTGGCCTAAGCAACTGGAAGTGTGGAATTGTCCGCAGTTGAGACGGGGCAGACAGTAAGGAACAGGTTTAGGGAAGAAGATCAGGAATTCAGTTTTGGATGTATTAGGTTTGAGATAGACGAAAAGACCCATGCAATAGAATAGAGTCCATAGACACAGACCTACACATATGTGGACACCTGATTTACAATGAAGGTGTCATTGCGATTTGGCAGAGAAAATGTGGTCTTTTTAACAAATGGTGCTGGATCCATTGGATGGCTGATGGAAAAAAAATGAGCCTTGACCCTATTATATTGCATGCACAAAAATCAGTTCCAGATGGATTGTATATGTAAACATGAAAGGTACAATAGTAAAGCTTCTGGAAGATAACATGGAAGATCTTCATGACTGTAGAGGCAATATCTTAACAAAATACAAAGATTGCTAACCATAAAGGAAATATATTGATAAATTGAACTTCATTATAGTTAAGAATTCTTATTAATTGAAAGATACCAGTAATCATGAAAAGGCAAGCCTCAGAATGGGAGAAGATATTTGCAAAAACACACATCTGATGAAGGACTTTAAGTATAAAGAACTCCTACACACCAATAAGGAAAAGTCTAACAACACAAATACATAAGACTTGACCAGGCACATCAAAAAAGAGGATATCCAAATGATTAGTAAGCAAATAAAAGGGTACTCATCTTTCTTAGCCATCAAGGAAATGCAAATTAACAGGTACACACCTATCAGAATAGGTGTGTATAGAATAGAATAGCTGCTAAAAAATAGAATAGCTGCTAAAAAATAGAATAGCTGCTAAAAAAACCCTGACAATACCAAATTTTGATAAGGAAGTGGAGAAACTGGAATCCTCATGCTCAGCTAGTAAGAGTTTAAATTGACAAAACCACTTTGGAAAACTTTGGCTGTATTTACTAAGGCTGAACGTATACACTCCCTATGACCCAGCAGTTCTATTCCTACGGTATATACCTAACAGAAGTGACTGAAAGAGACAAGGAAAAGAATGTCCATAGTAGCTTCTTTTATAATAGCACTGTAGTGGGAGCAACCCAAATATTGACCAGCAGTAGACCGGAAAAGTTGTGGTAAACGCATACAGTGTCTTTACTGCAATGAGGAAGAATAGACCCAACAGCCTGGTCAATCTCATAATATTGAGAGAAAAAAGCTAGGCACGCAAGGGTATTTTTAAGTTTCATTTATACAACCTTTGAAAACAGGCAAAACTAAAATGATAGAACTCAAGATGGTTTTACCTTTGGGGAGGTAACACCATTGTTGATAAGGAGGGGGCACAAGGGGATCCACAAGGATGCTGGTAATGTTCCACTTCTTGAAATGAGCCGTGGTTACATGGGTATATCCATTTGTGTAAACCCACTGAGCTGCACCTAAGATTTATATCATATTCTTAATGTCTTGCAGCTCATTTTGAAATAATAGGTTACCACTTTGGTCTGTTTTGTGGGTATGTCTTTCTGGATGCTCTGTTGTTTGTAGGGATGTTATTCTGTTCCTTACTCTTTTTTTTTTTTTTTTAACATAACAACTTTGTGAGAATTCAACCTAAATCCTTTTTTGTTGCTGATTTTTATGTATTCTTCCTGAACTTTTAGAATGAGGCAGGAAAGCTTTTTATAACTTCACAAAGACCCCTCTGTGTTTTGGTATAATGTTAGAAATATGAAGCCTGCTTTCTGAGATTTGTGGGATCTGTTCTTCCTGGACTTTGATCAGGACCTTGCCTCTCTCTTGTCCTTGTCCTGCTCAATTTTGATTCTACTCCCTGCATTTTCTCTCCAGGAGGGGGCCCTGTTCTAGAAGGAAACCCTGGGAGTTGAGTTCTGAGAGTTCATAGGGGCCAAACTGCCCCAGCCGCCTCAGTCCTTACTGGGTACCCTTTGTACTCTCCCAGTTTCACCTGTGCCTTCTGTACCTGTTGCTCTTTTGGAGTTCTGTTCTCAGGTCCATCATACACTGCCTCATTTCTTCCTTCTTCTCACACATGCTAATACAATGCAGGTTTTGTGACTGTTGATTTGTCCCTGCTTGCTTTCATTTGGGGGTTCATGGGGATACTTTATCATTAAAGCTTTACTGTGAATGTCCGTGGGGTTTAGTTTTGCTTTCTAGTTGCTTATCTGTTTTTATGTGAGGATTCAGAGATTGAAAAGCTGTGCTGCTGCCACTGCTGCCGCTATTTTCCCAGAATCTCCTGTATGTATATTTTAAAAAGACTTTATTTTTTAGAGAAGTTTTAGGTTTATAGAAAAATTGAACAGAAAGTACAGAGAGTTCCTATATATACTCCCTCTCCTCCAGTTTCTCCTACTATTAACATCTTGCATTAGTGGTACATTTGTTATAATTGAAGAACCAATAGTGTTACTTAAGTGAAGTCCATAATTTACATTTGTGTTCATTCTTTACGTTGTATAGTTCTGTGGTTTTTGACAACTGTGTAACGTGATGTATATTATATTTCTATAAGAGTTAAAAAGCAGAATCACCCTCTGCTTAGAAGCAGCTTACCTGTTTCTGGTACTGAGACCTTAAGACATGGATTTATACAGAGGTTCTCATAGAGGGGATTCTATTCAATATATAATGAAGCAAAGAACTTTCTCAAAGACAGCAAAAAGCCTCTCAAGGGCTCTACCATGTAATGTCTCTCAATATAAGCAATGGCACTGAAGTCCAGTGAAAGAAATTCAAGGCGAATGGAAGAGACCCAGCAGGGGAGGCAAAACAAAATAGTATATGTATACAGCTTTCTGATAATCTGGCCTAACTCAGAGGGTAATGTACAAGCATACCTCATTTTATTGCCCTTCACAGATATTGTATTATTTTTTTTTACAAAGTGAAGGTTTGTGGCAACCATCTGTTGAGCAAGTCTGTTGGCGCCATTTTTCTAACAGCATTTGTTCGCTTTGTTTCTCTGTGTCACATTTTGATAATTCTTGAAATATTTCCGACTTTTTCATTATTATATTTGTTACGGTGCTCTATGATCATTGATCTTTGATGTTACTATTGCAAAACAATTATGACTTGCTAAAGGCTCAGATGATGGTTAGCATTTTTTAGCAATAAAGTATTTTAAAATAAAGGTATGTACTTTTTAAGACATAATGTTATTGCACATTTAATAGACTACAGTATAGTGTAAAAATAACTTTTATATGAACCAAAAAACTCATGTGACTTGCTTTATTGTGATATTTGCTTTATTGCAGTGGTCTGGAGCCAAACCCACAGTATCTCTGAGGTATGCCTGTTCTGAGACTTATATATACTTTAGGTAATCCTACATAGAAATGTTGATAGATATTGAGAAGCAACAGCAACGTTATAGAGCTCTTTGCTTATTAAATATTCTTTCTCCAGTGCATGCCATTTTTTAGGAGCCTTGAGAAACTATAAATCTGGATTTTTAGGCTGATATTCTATATGGGGAGAGGTGGGCTTTAAGCATGGTTAATAGTCCACTGACAGCTGTGATATCTTACTAGTTGTGGAAACATGCATTGGGCATAACACCAGATTCCTTATAGCATTTTTATTACCCTCTTTTTGTGTCTCTGTGGAACTGCTTACAGCTATATATTCCATAAAGTTTGTGGTTTTAATCCTTCCACTTAGATTATAGTAACTCTGCCTTCCATTTCTTTCTTAAAATTTTTTCCCCTTTCATTTCTTTTAAAATTACCTTATAGTATCACTGAGCACACACAAAAAGAACATCACAGAATTTGCTGACAATTTTGATCAATATGTTCTCACCAAAATGCACATTAACCTTAATAGCCAAAAAAGTTTCCTATTGACGCTGGAACAAACAAAAAAACTTAGTGGCTTAAAGTGACAAAAATTTATTATGTTATAGTTCTGGGGTCTTTGAAATGGGTCTCATGGGGCTAAAATCGAGATGTAAGCAGGGCTGGAGGATTTGCGGGAGAGTCTGTTTCCTTGCCTTTTCCAGCCTCTAGAGGGTTCCCGCATTCCTTGGTTTGGGCCCCCAGGCAGCAATTGTATATAAATCCAACCTCTCTTTCTGTTATCACAACTCCTTTAACTCTTCTGCCTGCCTCTTTCACACCTTAAGGACTGTTGTGATTACACTGAGCCCAACCAGACAATCCAGGATCTCAAGATCCCTAACTCAGTCACATCTGGTAAAGTCCATTTTGCCATGTGGGGTAACATATTCCAAGGTTCTGGGGACTAGATGTAGACATCTGTCAGGACCCACTATTCTGCCTGCCACAAATACATTTAGATAATTATCTATTTCTTCCATTTACTTTTTAAAAATTGAAGCATAGTTGATTTACAATATTATATTAGTGTCAGGTATAAACATAGTGATCCATATCTTTATCGATTATACCACATTTAATTCTTCCATCCTGAATCCTCTGAATTTCTGGTCAGTAAAATTTTTGGTAATTAGAAACATCCTTTGAGTAATTAGGAAAATTTTATACATCATTATTTCCTAATATACTTTAAGGCTATTTTTCCTTAATAAGCTAATAGGTATGTTTATCTCAATACCTAATAATAGTTTGTACCTTTAACTGATGACCACTGTCTTATTAGGGGCTTAGAAGAACTTCAAAATTTAGTCTGCTGGGCCTCACACAGAGATAGATTTCTCCATTATTTAACCTTTTTGGTTTCCAAATTGGGTATAAAAGAGCCAACAGATATATAAAATGAGATCTTGGTAACTCTTTCCTCTTCCATAAAAAGAGTGGTAAGATGCTCCCCTCGTATTTCTACAATTCTTATATCCATGGCAGGACTAAATATGCTAGGGGATGATGAAGTATGTTTAGCGATTCAAACTAGCTCAGAAATTACCACCAAGAATACCTATCTAACTAGTTCTCCTTGAAACCTGGACTGCAGTGCTTGTCACCATCAAATCTTCTGGAATAGCAGAGGGGATAGACTTTTGAATTGTTACTTTTGGGTGCTCTGCCAGTGTGGCTGTGCAGCAGACACATGAAGAGTGGCTAAAGAGCAGTACCTATGTCCTCCCCCAATGGGATTAAGGTCAGAGAAAGCAGGTTCCAAGGCACAGAAATCTATTGTGTGAAAAGTCTGTAGGTGGAGGCTCTGCCAACTTTCTAGGGCTGCAAGATGATAGCACTGTGAGCTCTAAGGGCCCTCCTGGAAAATGCGTCACACGGAGGACAGTGCTTTCTCACAGGGGAGCTGACAGCTGCAGGTAGCAAGGGCTCTACCTCTAGAACTTCTCACTTCAGAGCACAAACCACAGAAACTACAACCATCTTTAGCATGGAGGAATAGGCGAAAAAACAAAAGGAGAGAGGGAGGAAGAATAAAGAACATAAGACTATTATTTACATTTACTTGGTTTCTGGTATGACAAGGGATATAGAACTCTTAATGTAATATTTCAGTATTTTTCTCTTTGGAATGAGGTAATAAAAGCTACCACTTACTGAGGAGCTACCAGGTACTAGGTATTGAATGAGGCACTTTATACCCATAATATCTCACTTTATCTCATAGCAACTGATAAGTCTGTCTTGATATCTCCATTTTAAAGGTGAAGAAATAGCTTCAGGAGATTAATGAACTTTCCCAGGATCACACAGTTAGTAAGTTATAGAGCAGGAATTCAAACTCAGGTCTTTCTGACAATATAAATCATGGTGAAATATCTCATTTCATAAATATGAGGAATTCCAAGGCATAATCTCAATATCATTCCCAGAAGCATACACTTGTTGAAGCCTGTAGTTGCTCTCTCTCATTGCTGGACCCAGGTTTCTATGTAAAGATTAAGCACCATCTGGTAAATCACATTAAAAAAGAGAGCAGTTAGACTTGAGGACCTGCAGGGGGCATCAGAGGACCACTGAGCCTTAGGACTCAGCACAATTCAGAAAGAAGCCAAAGGGCACTGTGACTAGGGGTGTGGCTCTGCGTGTGGGGATGAGGGGCAGGAATAAAGTGAAATGAAGCTGACAGATGGAAGGAGATGTCTCACTTTGCTCCCTGCTGTTTTCCTACCACATTTCTGTTCCTCTTTTTTTTACATTTTTTGTTTTGTTTTCATGCTCTTTCAACTTTCTTCCTAATCCTGTCTACCATTAATTGCATTTTACTCTCCTCCCTATTTTTTTCCCCTTCCCTTTAGGTTATTTCTCTCTCTCTCTTTTTTTTTTTTGGCTGCAGCTGCGGCTTACGGGATCTTAGTTCCCCGACCAGGGATTGAACCCGTCCGTGGCAGTGAAAGCACCGAGTTCTAACCACTGGACCTTCAAGGAATTCCTTTTCTCTTATTTTTAAGAACCTCAAATTTGTCTTAAAATGTACTCATTTAAAATTGTCTCTACACATGTAAATTATAGGTAACACTGGACTTCCCTGGTGACGCATTGGTTAAGAATCCACCTGCCAAACCCATGCACATATGGTCACCTTATTTTTGATAAAGGAGGCAAGAATATACAATGGAGAAAAGACAGCCTCTTCAATAAGTGGTGCTGGGAAAACTGGACAGCTCTATGTAAAAGAATGAAATTAGAACACTCCCTAACACCATACACAAAAATAAACTCAAAATGGATTAAAGACCTAAATGTTAAGGCCAGACACTATCAAACTCTTAGAGGAAAACATAGGCAGAACACTCTATGACATAAATCACAGCAAGATCCTTTTTGACCCACCTCCTAGAGGAATGGAAATAAAAACAAAAATAAACAAATGGTACCTAATGAAACTTAAAAGCTTTTGCACAGCAAAGGAAACCATAAACAAGATGAAAAGACAGCCCTCAGAATGGGAGAAAATATTTGCAAATGAAGCAACTGACAAAGGATTAATCTGCAAAATTTACAAGCAGCTCACAGCAGCTCAATATCAAAAAAATAACCCAATCCAAAAATGGGCAGAAAACCTAAATAGACACTTCTCCAAAGAAGATATACAGATTGCCAACAAACACATGAAAGGATATTCAACATCACTAATTATTAGAGAAATGCAAATCAAAACTACAATGAGATATCATCTCACACCAGTCAGAATAGCCATCATCAAAAAATCTACAAACAATAAATGCTGGAGAGGGTGTGGAGAAAAGGGAACCCTCTTGCCCTGTTGGTGGGAATGTAAATTGATACAGCCACTGTGGAGAACAGTATGGAGGTTCCTTAAAAAACTAAAAATAGAACTACCATACCATGCAGCAATCCCACTACTGGACATATACCTGAGAAAACCATAATTCAAAAAGAGTCATGTACCACAATGTTCATTGCAGCTCTCTTTACAGTAGCCAGGACATGGAAGCAACCTAAGTGTCCATCGACAGATGAATGGATAAAGAAGATGTGGCACATATATACAATGGAATATTACTCAGCCATAAAAAGAAACCAAATTGAGTTATTTGTAGTGAAGTGAATGGACCTAGAGTCTGTCACACAGAGTGCAGTAAGTCAGAAAGAGAAAAACAAATACCGTATGCTAACACATATATATGGAATCTTAAAAAAAAAAAAGTTCTGAAGAACCTAGGAGCAGGACAGGAATAAAGACGCAGATGTAGAGAATGGACTTGAGAACATCGGGAGGGGGAAGGGTAAACTGGGACGAAGTGAGGGAGTGGTGTAGACATATATACTACCAAATGTAAAATAGATAGTGGGAAGCTGCCGCGTAGCACAGGGAGATGAGCTCTGCTTTGTGACCACCTAGAGGAGTGGGATAGGGAGGGTGGGAGGGAGACGCATGAGGGAGGAGATATGGGGTTATATGTATATGTATAGCTAATTCACCTTGTTATAAAGCAGAGACTAACACAGCATTGTAAAGCAATTATACTCCAATAAAGATGTTAAAAAAAAAAAAAGAATCCACCTGCCAATGCAGGGGACACGGGTTCGATCCTTGGTCCAGGAAGATCCCACGTGCTGCGGAGCAACTAAACCCGTGCACCACAACTACTGAGCCTGCGTTCTAGAGCCCGAGAGCCACAACTACTGAGCCCACGCACCACAACTACTGAAGCCTGTGTGCCTGGAGCCCATGCTCTGCAACAAGAGAAGCCACCACAGTGAGAAGCCCGCGCACTGCAATGAGGAGTAGGCTCCATTCGCCACAACTAGAGAAAGCCTGCACGCAGCAACGAAGACCCAACCGAAAAAAAAAAAAGGAACACAGCAGCAGCACCGACATTATAAATAATTACTACCAAGAGAGGAGAATGCTAAGTGCTACTGGGTGCTCATTGGGTTTTTTTTGGGGGTGGGGAGGCGCTGAATTAAAATGATATGGAATTGGGTAATTCACTGGCAGTCCAGTGGTTAGGACTCTGTGCTTTCACTGCTGGGGGCCAGGGTTTAATCCCTGGTCAGGGAACTAAGATCCCACAAGCTGCGCAGTGCCGCCAAAAAAAAAAAAAAAAAAATTGAAAGTAATAGCAATACCTATACCTTAATTTGGAAAAAAGGGGAAGTTTAACAAAGGTGCTTTGAATTGAGATGCATTGAGATTGTGCTTTCCTTTACTGTTTTAGAGAACATTTTTCAGTGATCTAACTTCACGTAACTGCTTCCTGCAATCTAAAAAAACTTATGGACTCAGGCAACCTAACAAAACCCATCCATGAAAGGTAGTAAGCATTAAATTCTATTTAGACTCAAGGATTACAGACAGTTAAAGATGAATGAGACCTCAGAGAGCATCTAGTCACCCCCTTTCTCTCCTGCAGTGACTGAATCTCCTTGAGACCAAGGACAAGGTCGCATTCTTTGACTCCATAAAGCCTAGCCCAAACCCTCATCAGTAGCAGGTGTTCTGTAAATACTTGAATGAGAACACTTGAGGCCCAGAGAGATGACTGGTTCTTATAACTCCATATAGCAAGTCTGTTGTGGAGCCAGACTCAGATGGCGGTCTCCTGACCCTTGCTCACTGGTCTAGCTTGTCCATCTTGAATCACTGCAGCACCACCTTTGCACTCATCTGTCCACCTGAATTTAAAACCAGCTGTGGGCTGTGTGTGTGTGTCTGTATTCTGAATTCTGCTTTTTTCATTTAGTAATATTTTATATTTTCAGGTATATTGGTTCTCTATTGCTGCTGTAACAAATTACCACAAGTTTAGCAGTTTAAACAACACAAGTGTATTGTTATCTTACAGATCTGTAGATTAGAAGTCCAACACGGGTCCCGCTGGGCTAAAATCAAGGTGTCAGCAGGACTGTGATCCTTTCTAGAGGCTCTGTGGGAAAATGTGTTTCTTTGCCCTTTCCAGCTTCTAGAGTCTACTCACATTCCTTGGCTCAAGGCCCTTTCTTCCATCTTCAAAGCCAGCAATCTGTACCTTTCTTTAATCACATCTTCCTTGACTCTCACTCTTCTGCCTCCCTCTTCCACTTTTAAGGACTCTTGTGACTACATTGGGCATATCTGGATAATTCCTAGCTTAAGGTCAGCTGATTAGTAACAATTCCATCTGCAACCTTAATTTCCCTTTGTCATGTTATCTAACATATTTTTATGTTCTGGGGATTAGGACATGGACATCTTGGTGGGGGGGCATTATTCTGTCTGCTACATCAGTTCCCAACATAGCTAACATACTTAACATCTATTGACTAAAGAATTTGTTGTTTGCATAATCTGTTGGTTAATGAATTCTCTTTTAATCGTGGGCTCTGAGTATGGTCCTTCCGTCACTTATGGTCCAACATCCCCTTTCATAACAAATACTTTGTAATGATCCCTTTACTCTCCTGAAACAAAATTCATAGATAATATAACATCTACATGCATAACTTAAAAAAAACTAACATCCAAATAGTCATGTAAAAGAGAAATAAAAGGGAAGTAATTTATAACAAAACACTATCAGTTCCAATATGTAATTGCTCAAGCATAGCTCCCTTAGAAGACATAATGATGCAATAAGAATCTTGCAAGTACACATAGAACCACTGTGATTGCAATAGCTATAGATACTGGCTGATACAGGTATGCTGATGACACAAATCATTGTTGGTCATCTAATTTTACAAAATGTGAACACTTCTTAGGAAGGTTCTGAATAACATAAAGTTTATGATAGTTGCATTCCTGGAAAATTCAGTAATATTTAAGCTGTGTAAAAAATGCTTTGCATTTATATGTGAAATGGAATTAGGCTCCAGGTTCAGATAATCGAAGTTTTTTCACCTACATGAAGACTGGGAGGGTATATAAAGTTGTGTAGGATGTGGGGCCGTTGACCATTGCACTGACCCATGAATTGCAGAACATCTAGTATCTAACGCCAGCCCTAACCCTACCCACTGAGTGCTGGCAGTGCTTGCTGATCATCAAAACATCACACTTGTAAATTTCCCAGGCTAGAGGTGACATCATGCTTGATGAGAAACACTGGTTGATGGGGTCAGCATTTTTGAGTTACCAGTGATTTTCACTGGGAGAGATGATAATAATAAAGTTGACATTCGTTGAGTACTAAGTATGTGCCATCCACTGTTCTAAATAAATATTTAATCTATTTAAACTCATTTAATCCTCACAACAACCCTACTAGGTAGGGTCTATTATTATTCCCAATTTACAGATAGGGAACTTGAAACTTACTAAGTTTAGGCAACTCATTCAAGAAAACCTAGCAAGGGAATTTCCTGGTGGTCCAGTGGTTAGGACTCTGTGCTTTCACTGCTGAGGGCTTGAGTTCAATCCCTGGTTTGGGAACTAAGATCCCACAAGCCGTGCTATGTGGCCGGGAAGGAAAAAAAAAAAGAGAAAGAAAAAAAGAAAAGAAAACCTAGCTGGTAAGTAAAGAAATCGGAACTCAAACCTGGGCAGTCTGGTGCCAGAGCCTGTGTGAGTAACCATTGCACCCCACTGCTTTACATCAGAAGCTGGTCAGTCTTGAATCACTTCTCCCCAAATAATAGTGATTCCATTATAATTTATCAGCGTGTCCTAAGCTAATCTGACTAAGCCTGCTGCTGGGGAAATTGATCAAGATATTTGACTCCCTTTCTAGCTGTCCTGCCCCATTTCTCACTTATACACACACACACACGTGGCAGTCACATTCTTTTCTTTCCCTCTGGCTCACTGAAAGGAATGATGATATCAAAGCTACTGTAGATGTCTGAGCGATGGTAGTAAGGACTGGAGAAAATGAGTCAGGAGCCATTCATTGGAAAGATCATGTGTGTGTGTTGTCACTACAGATGTAGTAACTTGGTTACAGTTGCTTGGTAACTATTCACCGTTATACGTAATTAAAAAAAATTGAAACTGGCTCTGGTAAAAGTCTACACGGCTTTTTCCACCGCTTTTACAATCTCTAGTTCTCACTACTGTCATGGGAAAACAAAACAAAAAGCTAGTAGCTCCATGCTTTACCTTTCCCCTTAACTCCTCCCTTGGGTTTGGCAGCCACTGCTAACACTCTTTATGCCAAATTTTGCAGATTCAGACATTTGAATGCAGGGCATGGAATTGCTTCACAGTAGCTTTTTAGATTGCTAATTTTAGATATTTACTGGCAAAGCTGTAACACTCCTTCACTGAAGGAGAAGAATTAAATACATTTTGTATTTGGAGTGGTCAACATCCTACCACACTGATTTTTTAAAAAAAATAAATATCGTATATATGTATATATTTTTAAATAAATTTATTTATTTATTTTTGGCTGTGTTGGGTCTTCGTTTCTCTGCGAGGGCTTTCTCTAGTCGCGGCAAGCGGGGGCCACTCTTCATTGCGGTGTGCGGGCCTCTCACTGTCACGGCCTCTCGTTGCGGGGCACAGGCTCCAGACACGCAGTCTCAGTAGTTGTGGCTCACGGGCCCAGCTGCTCCACGGCATGTGGGATCCTCCCAGACCAGTGCTTGAACCCGTGTCCCCTGCATTGGCAGGCAGATTCTCAACCACTGTGCCACCAGGGAAGCCCTACCACACTGAATTTGAATGTAGTAGTACCCCTAGTCTGAGAGGTGGGACCGGTGGAATCCCAGGATTTTAGGCCCGAGGTGCCAGTAGAGCCCCACTCCTCAGCTAGAGTGCATGGCTGCCCCCTGACAAATCCCCAAGGTGTACTTGCTCTGGGACCTTGGGTACGTTACTCACAGTCTTCAAGACTCACTTTTCTCATCTGTGGGTGGAAATACTACTAGTCTCTAACTCAGTGTTGTTGTGGGGGGTGAAATGAGATGATGGGTGTCCAACAGCCAGGCCCGTGGGCACCTAAGCAAGGAGTAGCGTGGGACACTAACTTAATATCATGAGTGCTCCAAGGTCACCAGACCTTTAAAGGTGAGATGCAGATGTTCAGGGGGTGTCATTAGTGGTCAGAGGTTATGAATTACATATTTAGTCACCCATGCAGTCCCTGAAAAACATTTTAGTAATTTGTCAACTTTAAAAATCGGGAGATTTCATGTAACAACCTGAATTTCTGGCTTCTCTTAAAAATGTGGGAATGTCTGTAAATCTGCCATCTTTCCTACCTGGCAGCAATAAACCTGAACTGAGATGGGGTTGTACCCCCAGGCACTCTCTCTTCATTTGTCACCTGCCAGCTCCAAGCATTTGAGTTAGCTGCTACCCGGTATGCAGAACATCTTAACCAGTGCCTGTACCTAGAAACTGTAATAGCCATTGTGTGTCCAGCCCTTCCCACGTAGAGGAGCTGGGAAGCAAGAACCCAGTAAAGCAGAGTTACTGAAAGTCACATCATCCAAGAACTCCTGTAACTGAACTGGAGTATCAGTAAGCTTACTAGTATTAGCAGCTTTAGGCCCATTCTTGAGAAACATTTCAAGCTAGTGGACAAGAATGTATTTACATGCCTGTCACATTGGGGTATTTAGCTGGAAATTCAAAAGGAAGTTCTCGAATCAGGAGAATGGCTCTGGTCAAATAGTATTTATATGGCCTGTCTTTTTCCCTTTTCTAATACATCTAGACAAAGCCTAGTTTTGAAATACTCCTGGATGCCTCATTGATCTTGATGGGGGAGGGGAGAGTGGGAAAATAGGAAATTCTCAAAATACTCTTAAAACATGATTGATAGACATCCTTGATGTAACTAAACACTTCTGCCATAGAGTATGAAATGAGAGAAGTGGCAGTAAGCAAGGGGCAATTTGGGGCCCTTTGGCACTTTATTCTCCTCATGAGTACCTGCCACAAGGCCCTGCAATTAAATAAGTAAATATGCAACCAGGTCAAATAATCCTTTTTGCTATTGCAAAAGAAGCTGCAAGGTAGGTTACCCATGGCCCCCCACTGCCCCCCTGACTGATACCTCTAGACCCCTGTGGCTGATGGCAGCTTGCACCCCTCTTGCTGAAGGGTACTGTGAGTTAAAACAATGGGGATCGGGTCCCCTTCCTCAGAGCTGGCCATCCTTGCATTAGCGGATTCATAGCAAAGAAGGAGGTGGCTTTATGGTTTGTTTCTCTGAAATCCATCTGACCCCACCCAACTCCCCTTCAAACTTGATCCAGGTGCTTGGTTGGGACTGTGATCTGAGTTACAGGATTTTAAAAAGTGACTGTGCTTGACTTTGCCCTGTTAGGGCTCCAGTATTCTGCGGAGGCCCCTTTGGCTGTAAATACTTCAGAAAAACTGAACATGAGGAACATAGAGACAAATTAGATAAATTAAAAAAAAAACTTTTATATAGTGACTTCCCAGTTAGCAAGCAAACTGTCCTCCCCCACAAAGCATATTTCAGAGGTCAGGCTGAACTCAGGTAGAAATAAGTAAGCTCAACTGAACGGCATGTTCTTAAATCTAAGATTGAAATGTGTGGCAGGATGTCCAGGAAGCACCTGGCATGAATTAGTTTCTTTGATCCTCACAATCACCATAAGAGGTAGGAACTATTACTATCCCCCTATTTTTTTTTTATTTTTTTAATTTTATTTATTTTTGGCTGTGTTGGGTGTTCGTTTCTATGCGAGGGCTTTCTCTAGTTGCGGCAAGCGAGGGCCACTCTTCATCGCCGTGCGCGGGCCTCTCACTATCGCGGCCTCTCGTTGCGGAGCACAGGCTCCAGACGCGCAGGCTCAGTAGTTGTGGCTCACGGGCCTAGTTGCTCCGCGGCATGTGGGATCTTCCCAGACCAGGGCTCGAACCCGTGTCCCCTGCATCGGCAGGCGGATTCTTAACCACTGCACCACCAGGGAAGCCCTATCCCCCTATTTTGAGTAATGAAACTGAAGGACAGAGAATAAGATAACTTGCCCAGTCCCAGAGCTAGTAGATGGCAGAGGTAGGGGATGAGCCCAGGCAGCCCCACTGCAGGGTCCGCACTGTGACGGTGAGATGAATTTCTGGCCATCACAGGTTGCTGACCTCTCCGGGGCAGGCCTCACAGTGACAGGCTGGTGCACTTGTTTATTGTGGCATAGCCATTTTGCATCATGACACAGCATAATGCCATAAGCCCACAGGGACTTCATCTTACCTTTAATGACCTGAATTAGGTCTAAGAAAACTGCTAGCCAACAGTGACAGAATACTTAAATCACTTCAATGCCTTAAAAAGTGATTATATTTAATTCTCTTTGCTTTTGAATTTAGGTTCAACCAAATCTCTACTCTTAGCTGCACATTAAATGAATGTGGTCACTGCCTCCCTTTTCATCTTCTTAAATAATGGCTCTGGACCCAGAGTTAATAGCCCTTTCTTGAGTTCAAGCAATTCAAACAGCACATGGGGCATCCTGGCAAATAAGGACATTTCTTCAGGGCATAACGCTGTCCTTGGTGTCCCTGATGGCCCTCTGTTGGTAGGATAGGTTCTGTGGGTTGTGTTTCCAGTAATGGCGGTGGACTTGTGCTGATCTGTCCCCAGCAGGACACCCTTGTGATGAGGGCTGGGATTTGTGAGATGCCTGGCCAAAGTGGGCCAAATCTGTGGTTTTGGGAGAGTGAAGCTGCCTGCCTGGTATAAGGAGGAATTTAGGTTGATTGGCACCAAACACAGAACTTTCTCCATGCATCTGTGTGTGGAGCATGTCCGTCCTACTAGTCGGTCTCTGCTGTACCACTTCTTCCGTTTTTTGCTTATTTATCAGTTAACCTTCAAATTAGAAATCCATCCTGTTTTAGTCTTTAAAGCCTTGATATAATTTGACTTTAGTTGGGAAAACAAATAAACCAACAAAGAACACAATCAGACAACTTGTGAGGTTCCCCCTCTCCTATAAGCTGTGGTAATCAGATATAGCTGGTACGAGTGTGGGTCCTTGGATCAGGCTGCCTGAGTTTGAATCCTGGCTCTGTAACTTACCAGTTGTATAACCTTAAGCTCTGAGTGTCTCAGTTTCTTCATCTGTAAAACAGGAATAATAATAAGTGATGCTGGAGGATTAGGATGCCTCATAGTAAGACCTCAGTAATTATTATCTCTATTTCCCATCTTCCTCAGGTCGTTCAGTGTTGTCTGTGACAAAGTTAAAAGTTATTTGTTTTGGTAACAAAAAGTTACTTTTATTGTTTTGGGTCTCCCTCTTTTCTTTTTGCCTCTTGCACTGCTGTATGACAGCTCTGTTGTACCAAATGGCCTCTTCCTGTGATTAATATTTCAAATCTATAACTAGTCAAATAAACAGATACAAAAAATAAATTAAAATGTACTTAGTACTAAGTACATAGTACTTAGTCTAACCTCACCCAAGTGAGGGCAGATGCTTGGCTATTGCCATGGTGATGCACAGTATTTTGTAAAACACTTGGCCTGGGGGACAGGTGATGAGTCATACTCATGGCTGGGTGGGGAGAGGGCAACTGCTTTCAATTAAAACCGCCAGCCAGACCAATAGCTGAGTTGGGAGACTCCCCTGTTTCCTGCAGTAAATCAGAGACATCTCAGGTCTGGGGGTTTGGTTGTACACATGGTTCATTTGCCATGTGAACATTTTCTCCTATTTTCTTCCTCTGGGTAGAGGGAACTATAGATACCCTTTTGCTCTTCCATGTATGTCAAGAAACTGCAAACTTAGTTCTGATAAAAATAAGGTCTGTTTTCCCGTGCAGTCCTGACACAACTAAACCTAGAAAAGGCTTTTTTTGTGAGCTGCTTCTTCGCTCATTCCCTGTCTCTTCACACATACTCATTGTCCGTAAGTAAGGCATGCTGAAATGTGTTATTCAGCATTTTCTTTTTAGTAGGAGTTAAGCACATGGGAGGACGTTTTTCAGACAGAAGTGTTTGAACAACTACAGGCATTGTAATTTCAGGATGGAAAATCTGTACCAGATACTCTGGAATTTACTATCTGGCTGAAGTCAGTAAATCCGCATCAAGCAAGCTGAGAAGCAGAGTGACATGCTATCCCCTGATTAGGATGTGCCATGGGTCTCGAGTGGTTAGTCTGGATTAATATTGCTCAATTGTCATTGATCATCCATAGCATATTGGACAGGAGCAGAATTTACATATACCCTCTAGGTCTTATTGAGCTGTCGTCATGCCCAAGGTAACAGGCTAGGCCACGAGCAGAGATGTAACCACTCTAAAACACAGCTCTTACCTTCTGAGAGTTTCTAATCTAGGCGAGAGAAGACAAAAAAAGCAGGAAAAAATAATTAGCAATAATATGATGCACAAGGTAATATAAAATGAATAGTATCAGCAATGGGTGGTGATACATGTGTGGAAGAGAGGGAAATCGCCATGGGTTGTGGTCAAGGCAGGTGGGATTTGAGATGAACCTTGAAGGATGGGTAGAGAAGGGGGAGAGGGCACTCAGGAACGGGAAAGACAAGAGCAACATGCAAAAGTCGAGTCTCAGCACTGGAACTTGGTCTAGGAAGGGGTGTCAGCACAGGCCTAAGGAGGGTCAGAAACTGAGGACAAGGCAAGGCATAGGTGGGGGGTGTTATTAGCCTATAGTGGGGGGGTGGGCGGTCAGCAGCACAGAGCCTAATGATTGTGGAGCCAAACAAAACCAGGAGACACATGTAGAATCCAAAGGAGGCTATTTAAAAATTTGTGAGTTATGGCCTTGCCAAGAAAGGAAAAGACGAGGAGAATACAGAATTTGGTCAACTCAAATCATGCAATAAAGCACAAAAGTTTACAACGTAATTCCATTAGGATCAGAAGATCTGATGATATTACAATGACTTGAGAGCCAAAGAGAGGTCTCATTAACAGAAAAAAAATCAAAAGTAAAAGCAAAATATACTAAATCTACGAAGTCAATTTTAAATTACTTAAGGGCATTTAATTAATTTGTGAAGACACACCTTAAAAGTGATTGTTGAATTTTGCTTGATTAATAACTAGAATATGAAGATTTATACTAGAAATACTAGGCTTTAAATTTTAACTTTAATAAACCAAATGTTAATCTTAAAAATCAAAGCATCTGCAAATAATTTTTTCTCTGTACAACTGGACACCAACAACTTGATCTTGGTGTGGGGCAGGTTTCAGTAGCAGACCTTCTGGGGAGGAAAACTGTGGCTGCTGCTGAAGGGCAGGGATGGCTGCAGGCCCAGCACAGCGTGGAGGTGTCCACGGTAGGCCAAAGGTTGTTCAGGCAGGCAGGTGGTGAGCACCAGAAGAGGGCTGTCAACCGTTGGGATTGAGGTTTGGGGAGGGACTTTAGTCCCTGGAAGCATGGAAAGGAACAAGATACAATGACAGCATAGGATCCCGGGCAGGAAATGGAGTCAGCTGTCAGACATTCTAAGTGGCAAAAGGTCTTCTCTCAGAAGGTAATTGAGCACAGGGAAAAAGAGAACTTATAAGGAAGAACATGTGGAAATCTAACTAAATATTTTGCTTTTGCTTTGTATCTAATGAAACCCTATGTAACCATGAATAGAACTGGTACTGGTCTCTTTGTTATACTGGACATTAATTATCATTAATCTGGACCTTTAAGTAGAATTCAGTGTGTGCTGAGATCGGGCCACAATTCAGAGTCTTGATGTAAAGCACATAAGAAAAGGAGAGCTTTTAAAAAATAATACTGATTTAGGTCCCGCTGCTGACCAACTGAATCAGAATCCCTGGGGTGGGGACCTGGCATCACTGGGTTTTTTTTGTTTTGTTTTGTTTTTTTGCTGTACGTAGGCCTCTCACTGTTGTGGCCTCTCCCGTTGCGGAGCACAGGCTCCGGACGCGCAGGCTCAGCGGCCATGGCTCACGGGTCCAGCCGCTCCGCGGCATGTGGGATCTTCCCTGACTGGGGCACGAGCCCGTATTCCCTTCATCGGCAGGCGGACTTCCAACCACTGCGCCACCAGGGAAGCCCCATCACTGTTTTTTTTAAAAAGCTCCCCCCATGATTTTATGCACATCCAGGGCTGAGTTTTTGAACCACCAGTGTGATGGAAACCATGTTCTGAACTGGAAGCTGAGACTAGTCTTAGAGTCCCTGGTCTGAAATAGCTCACGGTGTATCCTCAGGGAAGTCATTTTGACTCTCTGGTTATCTGTTTACTTCACTAAATAAGATTGGTCCCTAACTAGTTCCAACATTCTGTGATTCACTGAGGAGAAACTGCCTACTTTATTAGCTCAGATACTGACCTGTCCACAACCACAACCCAATGGCCCACTCATTCTGGAGGAAGTTCACACCGGAAAGAAGATGCTTGTAGTCACTCCAGAGGCAGGCAGGGCTGGTCAGGAAAACAAATGAGAAGAGAAACAATAGCAACAACAAAAGCAGACTCTTCCCTTGGCTTGCCTGCATCCTTGTTTCTAAAGTAAACTTGAGGGCTTCCCTGGTGGTGCAGTGGCTAAGAATCTGCCTGCCAACGCAGAGGACACGGGTTCAAGCCCTTGTCCGGGAAGATCCCACATGCCATGGAGCAACTAAGCCCGTGCACCACAACTACTGAGCCTGTGCTCTACAGCCTGTGAGCCACAACTACTGAGCCCGCGTGCCTAGAGCCTGTGCTCCGCAACAAGAGAAGCCACCTCAATGAGAAGCCCACGCACCGCAACAAAGAGTAGCCTCCACTCGCCACAACTAGAGAAAAGCCTGCGCACAGCAACAAAAACCCAATGCAGCCAAAAATAAATAAATAAAATAGATACAACATTAAAAAAAATTAAAAAATGAAATAAACTTGAACAGGCAAAGAATAATTAACTCTCAGGAGGCTTATGTCTTGTGTTAATTTTCTACTGTTGCTGTAAAAAATTACCACAAATTTAGCATTTTAAACAACACAGATGCATTATCTTATAGTTCTCTAGTTTAGAAGTTTGACATGGTTTCACAGGGCTAAAATCCAGGTGTCCACAGGCTGCATTCCTTTCTAGAGGCTCTAAGGGAAGACTTGTTTCCTTCCTCATTTGGGTTGTTGTAGTTCCTGCTGTTGTAGGACTGTGATCCCTGAATCCTTGCTGGCTGTCAACTGAGGGCTATTCTGGAGACCACCCACGTTCCTTGACTCATGCCCCCTTTCCTCCCTCTTCAAAGTCAGCAATGGTAGGTTGAGTCCCCCTTACCCTTCCAATCTCTCCTTCTCCCCTTTCTTCTCTCTAATCCAGCCAGGAAAGTTTCTCAGGACTAGTGTGATAACATGGAACCCACGCATATAATCCAGGATAATCTCCCTATTTTAAGGTCCTTAACTATAATCACATCTTCAGAGTCTCTTTTGCCATGTAAAATGACATATTCACAGGTTCCAAGGATTGGGATGAGGATGTGGGGGTGGGGGAGCATGGGGCGAATAAGGCAGTTTTCTGCCCACACTATGCCTCTAGGTGAAAATTTTTTAAAAAGATAGGAAACAGGAGTGGGAGTTTGTGGTATGGGGTAGGTCTGAGTTTTATTTTCAGAATCACTGCCTATTGATCCTGGAGGGGATGAAAATATTTATCTGATATAAATGGTTTCCCATAGTAGGTAGAAGGGAATCCCAGACACTGAGAATGATAGGTCTCGTCTTTCTTTTTAGTTCAGGCATAAGGAAATAGCATGTCTAATTCTATTAGTGTACATTCTTTGAGAGCAGGCATCAGGGGCTAAAAACACCCTACCTTCTGGGCAGAGCTTTTCATCCCTGTCCCATGGAATTCTCTGCTTTTCTAGGGATCCTTTTTAGAAAGAAGGTCTGGCCCTGTTGGTTATGCTTAATTTGCTTCCAGTTCATCTTCTTTAGCACTAACAACATCAAGGAATGGAATTTGGGGCATTGACAAAATGAATGAAAGAAGCTTCAAAAAAGATGAAAATAATTTCTATTTTTCAGATCCTCCATATATTTAGGATCTGAACTCCAGGTTAGATGGCTTTGAACTCTTAATACAGGCATGGCGAGGATCTATTTGTTCAGTAAGTGTTTATTGGGTGCCCACTGAATACAAGACACAACAAGTCGAAAGATCTCTGGGAGGAAGAGGCAGGGTGGTGTTCTAATCAAAACAGGCATGGAGCCAACTCTGTGTTCTTGTGAAAGGGCTGGGCTTGTTGACTTGGAGTGTGTGCACCTCCCACAATTGTTTGATGGAAGAGAGGACTCTGAGTCTCCCTGGAGTTATGTCCCTTAATTATATAGTCAATTAATTATTCAAAAGATTGCTTCCACTTTATAGCAGGAGGAAAAAAGATACAGTCTTTTGACTTTTTCTTAGCTTTCTTAGGAACATTTTTTCCTGGCACACTCTGGCAGAGAAAGGAAACAGGTTTGTTTTGAAGAGGATGGAAATATTGCATTCCAGTGCTTTCTACTCTGGTGGTTGATTCTGATAAGTGGAATTTGGAAAATGTTGCTGGAAAAAAATGATTTTTCCTGATCTTCCATTGAAATGTTGTGCATGACTTTCTCTATGTTAATTTAACAGTTTCTTTGATTTGAAGGATTTCAGTTCTGGATATTGCAGTGTGCCAGAGTGGGAAAAGCACAGACGAAGAGAGACAAACGGGCCTAGATCGAAACCAGCCCTGCCACTCCTGGGTTATGTCTTATTTTGTGGGTCACTTAATCTCTCTAAGATGTTGATTTCCCTGTGAGGGAAATGAGATAACATCCACCTGCATTAGCCAGGGTTCTTAGTTTATAACAACAGAAACCAACTACACATTTAATTGCACACTTAAGCAGATAAGGATTTATTAAAACGGTATTGGATAACTCATGGAGTCTCGAGAAAGGAAAATGCATAGGAACAGGAGAGGCCAGGCAGCTGCCAGGACTACAGGGGAAGTATGTTACAAATACTTCTCCTCCACAGGTGGAGACAGCACTGTCCTGTAGCTAGACACTGATGCTGCTGACACTGGACACTGGATGTTATATGGTACCTTTGCCCTCTCTGCTTATGGAAACTCAGGATTGCTGCCCCCCTACCCCGCCACCGAGTCAGTGGATTCTCTGCAGTCTCTAACTAGTGTCACTAACTTCCAATTCAGTGTTTGGGGCAAGGTGTGTCTGCTTGGAGAACTTAGGTCATCTGCTGTTCTCTAGCAGTGAAGGAATCTGGGAAAGCAAGTATGTAGTGTTTCAGCTTTCAGTGAGAGGGGGGCTCTCCCCATTCACCCAAACTCTGAAGACTGGAAAATTTCCAAACACAGGAAGAGCATCCAGATGCCAGGTAGCCCAAAAAACCCCCACAAAAAACCAAAAAACACCCCCTACTGGAGTCCATTCCATTGGTAGCCCAACAGTGACCTACCTCCTTTCCCCTATATTTATACTTCCAAAAGAAAAAATTTCTCCCACTCAACATAACGCAACTATAATTTGTATAATTTAAAATGCTTTCACTTTTCCCCCAAGGGGCATACAAAAGTCTCATTTGTTCATCTCCATATTCAAGATCTGTAGGTGGTGTCCATTCCTTCTTCAGGTCTAGCATGATCCCATCTCAATGTTCTGTAATATTACAGACTGAGTTGTAAATTTAATCATCAGCAACGTACCCTATGTAAGAGAGAGAAAGAGAAAATTAGTTTAAATATGTATTTACATATATATCATTGCAAGAAAGAAACTATGGATAAATGCTATATTCCATGCTACTGCATCAGGTCACAAGGCCAAAGTAAGTATTTGACTTCCCTCCTTCATTCCCCCATTCCACACCCTTTTATCTTGGCAGACTGATGTTCTTTATACAGTGGTGGTGTGACCCAAACCTCCACTCCTGGGGATCCAAGCCTTTGGCAGTCCTATCTGTATCTTTTCATTCTGGTCATTGGACATCATGGCAGTACTAGGAGTTACCTCAAGGATCTCCTGCATCCAGCCATCCTCTTCCCAGCCTTATTATATGGCAGCATCCCTATTTCCTCTTAATAGTCAGGGTCAACCATCTCTAACAACTCTGTAACAAGCAGAAAGCCATTTCACCAATGGCATCAGGAGTCTGACCTTGTAGTTGGCTCTTCAGGGCATGTTGAGATCTGCTCTGGTCAAAGGCTCAGGACGATGAGTGTCGGTGTGGGTCAATTGATAGGAGATGGACTGGCTTCCCCTTGTGCAGTGCCTCACTCAAATGGCAGAATCATCGGGGGAGGCTGTAACAGTCTCATTGGACAAGGAGGGAGTGGCAGCTTTGGTTGATGAGTGAGAGTGAGATTTTTGAGTGCTCTGAGTTGGCCAAATGATACCATATTTCCCAATTCCAGTACAGATATACCTTGGAGATATTTTGGGCTCAGTTTCAGACCACTGCAATAAAGCAAATATCGCAGTAAACGGAGTCACACAAATGTTTTGGTTTCCTGTGCATATAAAAGTTATGTTTACACTATACTGTAAGGTGTGCAATAGCATTAGGTCTAAAAAAACAATGTATATACCTTAATTAAAAAATACTTTATTGCTAAAAAGTGCTTACTATCATCTGACAATGCAGGGTTGCCACAAACCTTCAATTTGTAAAAAATGCAATATCTGTGAAGTGCAATAAAGTGAAGTGCAATAGAACGAGGCATGCCTGTACTTGAAGTTAAATTCTTTATGCTCAGTGCCCTGAATCTCTGCCGTTGTTGATCTCAAAAGGTCTTGCAAGGCTATGAATTGAACACATAATTTGGTGACCCACAGAATCAAACTTTGTGATGTTTTTTTACTATCTCAGTCTCGTGACCATAAGAGATAAGAGTTTTATATTTATTTTTTAAGCATTTAAAAAATTGTGGTAAAATACAGATGAGAGCTTTAATTTTTGAGATATATAGTTTTGGATTTCAGTCTACGTTGTGCAGGTAAAATGTAGGAATTTGTGCTTATTATTGTCTTCGTTCTGTCCAGTAATATTAGAAGAAACCACTCTACTACACAGTCCTTGGAATGGAATTCCCTATACTGTTCATATTGGTCTATGATTGTTTTGGCCGTCATATCTTCCCTGCTTTGGTTCTTTATGCCACGTGACCACAGGTAAGCATTTAATTAGCAGAGATTCTTCATAGTTCCTGCTTCTCTGGGTCACTAGCTTCTGATTCAAGTCTGGATCTGTCTATCTGATAGGTGGCCCAGGTTTCCTGCTAACTTCCTAGTTGTAAGGGAGTCTTAGAAAATGAGTACCTGGCTTCCCAGCCTTTTAGAGGGAGCCAGACTGCGTCGCACAAGACTCCTAAGATAGAGAATTCCTCAAACACATGCAGGGATTTCAGATGCTGGGCAGCCTGAAACCTGTCCAGCGTTTACTGCAATTCCTTATGAGGTTGTTAGGGAGATTAAAAAAGATGATATATATAAAGCATCTAACATAGTACCTGGTATGTACTACATCTCAATCAATGTTATTTCCTAGCATCTCCCTGGTTAATAAAATTATCAGGACTGTGAAAATATAGTTAGACTCAAGCATTGAAACTATGATGTATGATTCATATCAAAGTTTAATAGGCAGGCTAGGAAAGGTTATATTAAGGCATTGCCTTCTGATACTTAGAAAACTTCTATTTTTGGTAGAAATATTGACATTTTAATTGAGGAAAAGTGTGAATATACTAGTCCCTCAGCATCCATGGGGGGATTGGTTCCAGGACCCTCAGCGATACCAAAATTTGCAGATGTTCAAGTCCCTGGTATAAAACGGCATAGTACAGTCGGCCGTCCTCATCCAAGGATGCGGAACCTGCGGATACTAGAGGGCCGACTGTATTCAACTTTTTCCCTAAAAAGTTCTTTAATAAAATCAGTTCACCTATTTTTATCTGGTTCTTGTTATTATAAAGAAGATTAAAAATTAAACAAAATTGAGTCCATCTTCATCCATAGAAACTTGTTTAGACTGGACATAGATTCTGTATTGCGTTGATTTCTCATTGGACAGGAACTTGTTCCTGCTTGCTGTTGCATCTGGGTGTCTGAGTTGGTTTTGCGTGTTTGGTTTAAATTTATGAATATGTATGAAAGGATTAGTAAAAATGAGAAAATACTGTTTTGACCTCCTAGCCAAATCTGAAATCAGAATGAAATTGTTCGTGAATTTTCTAGTCACAAGCTGCATTGAAATTAGAGGCCCCAGAGGCATATTTATTGGCTTGGAAATATTATATTCATCTGTTGGCTTCTATAAGCAGCAAAAGAATGTCACCACTGAAGATTTACTCTGCATGACTTGTGATTCCTTCACATGTATATGCATGCATTAGCTCATTCATCAAACATTTATTGAGCTCCTAGTACATATTGGATATTTTGTAGACTCAGAAAACACATGAAAAGACTTGGTCCCTGAACTTAAGGAGTTCACAGTCTAAAGGTAAGGTAGATGTTTAAAGCAAGTAGTTGTAGTGTAGTATGATGGTCCATGTATGTACAAGACAAGTGGTGGCTCAAAGGAGAAGATGGTTAACTATAGTGAGGCAGGGTGGGGGATGTGGATTTGCAGAGGAAGAGGGACTTGAACTGAATCTTGAAGAATAACATAAGGGTGCCCTGGGAGAAGGGGAGACGGCGTTTCAGATAGAGGCATGGCATGTGCACAAGCTTGAAGGCATGAAGTTGCCTGATGCTTTGGGGAACTGCAGGTAGTTTGGAGCATAGAGTGAGAGAGGGAATGGCAGGGGATGAGATTGGAGGGGTAGACTGAAGCCAGACCTTGGTGTGCCTTTGATGCCATGCTGAGGAATGCACACTTCATCCTAAAAGTACTGGAGAACCATTGATATGATTTAAATGGGGCAGGTTTGAATTTAGAACAGTGACTCTGAAAGGCAACTGTATGATCAATGGGAAGTGGAGATGAGGGTGGAACAGAGTGAAATTGGAGGCAGGGAGATCAACAAGGGCAGAGAATATTGCTACGGTCCTTGTGAGAGAAGCTGGCAATGTCCCCCCCCCCCCCCCCCATCTTTGACTCTGTCTCCATTCAATATGATGAAGGTATTGGAGCTGTAAGCTACAATTCAGTTTCCTGCAGCAGGTGGCAGAGGCAGCTAGCTGACCACCAAAGATCTGTGTTCCCCTTCCATGGCCTAGGGCAGTTGTTGGGAAGCAGATGCCCAGCCAGGAGCTATGTTTGCAAGTCCCTGACCTTGCATCTTGGTGGGGATATGTGACTGGTACTCACAGAGGAATGTAAGTGGAAGGGAAGTTGTTTACTTCAGGGCCAAGGCAGTTAAATATCAGATGTGGGCTCTTCATACTCTCTGTTTTCCCTTTCCCTCCTCCCCGCTTGTTGACTGAAGTCCCTCAGTTACCACTTGAAGGAGAGCTGCCAGGCCTGATTGGACTTTATTGTGCTGTTTGATGCAGCAGTTAACCTACTCTGATACAGCCTCTCTTCTGTTGCCAAATTACAGAAATTTGTTATTAGACTTTGAGGATCTGCTGCTAACTTATTAAAGCTAACCGTAAATCAGTTCATCCAGTTATGGATTATTTTGACAGTGATACTATCCAAAGACCTACATTATTTGTGTCCTATTTATTGAAAGCTATTTTCATGATTTCTGGAGTTGGAGGTTGGTCCATTCTGTGTTCCACAGAGTCTCAGGTGACAACCAGAAGGAAGTTGAACCATAGCATCATATGCTGCTTCTCTGAACTGTGTCTTGCCTGTTTGGCTAAGTTTTGCTGTAACTTGTTTGTTTGTTTTTTTTTTTTTTTGCGGTACACGGACCTCTCACTGTTGTGGCCTCTCCCATTGCGGAGCACAGGCTCCGGACGCGCAAGCTCAGCGGCCATGGCTTACGGGCCCAGGCGCTCCGCGGCATGTGGGATCTTCCCGGACCGGGGCACGAACCCGCGTCCCCTGCATCGGCAGGCGGACTCTCAACTGCGCCACCAGGGAAGCCCTGTAACTTGTTTTGAACACTGCTTCAAATTCTTTCCTTTTCATTTCCACATATATTTTGGGGCAACTATCATGTGCCAGGCACAGTCATAAAGTTTTGCTTTGGGCCTAGAGCTGTGCTAGATTGTTTTGGTGCAGTAATGAACAAGTACTCCTGAAACTTAGTGAGTGCTGAGGCAGAGAATTGAGGAAACTTTTACAAAGTGCTATGATAAGTGCTATGTTTGGGAAGAACAGGATGTTCTGAGAGCAGATAGAAGGAACACAAAACATGAATTTGGAAATTCAGGAAGGCTTCCTGGAGGAAGTGACATTTAAGCAGATATTTCAGGGTTGAATAGGAACTAGTCAGATGAAGAGTAGGAGATAGAGTGTTCTAGGAGAAGAAAGATAGAATGTGTAAAGGCCTAGAAGAGCGAGAGCATGAAAGGAGCTGATAGAAGGTCTACACACCTTGAGAATAGAGTGCAGATTGGGAAGTGGTAAAGGAGGAAGCAGGGCCCCAGTGATGAAGGGAATTGTAGACCGTGTAAGGGCACTATCTTAGGTTGAGGTACCCTGAAAGCAGCAACTGAGGCAAGGGTTTGGGCAGAAGTAGTTTATTTGGAAGGTGGTTCCAGGAAGCATGGTGAAGCAATGGGGAAGTAAGACAGAGAAGGAAGAACACTTGTAAAGGCTGTATTAAACAGGAGGGTACTGCTCTGGACAGCTGAAGCTCAGTGCCACTGGAGACCCCTGAGAGACCGTGTAGGACATGCCTCTTAGTTGTCACATTGATGTGAGGAAGGAGGCACATTTATCCAGCACTCTTGTCCCTCGTGGGTTGGAGGTTGCTCCTGGGGACCTGCCCCAGCTTCTTAGAGAATGCCCTCAGGCAGGCTGAGAGGCACAAAGTCATTGCCTGTATGGGAGCGGTCTGTAGGTGATATCCAGGGTGGGCCAATGGGTTGTGAGCAGGGCACTAACAGCAACACCTAAGTTTCTAACTTTGCCCTAAGAACAAATGGAATCAACTGCAGGGTTTTCAGGAATGCATTTTAGAAAGCTCACTTTGGCTGAATGGAGAGGGTTGATTGGAATGGGGCAAAACTGAAGTAGACAGATGAGTTAAGAGTTACATTAATAAAATTGCCCTTCTGCTTCAATAAGCCCAAGTGACTTTTATTGTTTGAACCAAGAACCCCCAAAAGGTCAGCTTTTTATTTGTGGGGTGGGCTAGTGTAGGAAAAATGATGAGTATAGGTTTTTTAAAAATTAGACTTTATTTTTTTAGAGCAGTTTTAGGTTCAGAGCAAAATTGAGCAGAAAGTCAGGGATTTCCCATATACCCCCTGCCTCTACCCACACACAGCCTTCTCCCCCTTTATTAACATCCCCCACCAGAGTGGTAAATTTGTTACAGTGATGAGCCTACCATGAGGTATCATTACCATCCAGAGTCCATAGTTTACATTAAAATGTTCACTGTTGGTGTCGTAAATTCTGTAGGTTTGGGAAAATTTATGATGACATGTATCTACCATTATAGTATCATTCAGACTAGTTTCACTGCCATCTGTGCACCACCTGTTCATCCTTCCCTACCCCTTAGCCCCTGGCAACCACTGATCTTTTTACTGCCTTTTCTAGATATAGTTGGAATCATACTATATGTAGCCTTTTCAGATTGCTTCTTTCACTTATATGCATTTAAGTTTCCTCTGTGTCTTTTCATAGCTTATAGCTCTTTTTAAAATAAATAGCTAAATAATATTTCATTGTTTGGATATACCGCAGTTTATTTATACATTCACCTACATCTTTGTTGCTTCCAAGTTTTGCCAGCTATGAATAAAGCTGCTATAAACATCCATGTGCAGGTTTTTATGTGGACATAAGTTTTTTCAGCATGTTTGGGTAAATACCAGAGAGCATGATTGCTGAATTGTATATTAAGAGTATGCTTAGTTTTGTAAGAAACCTCCAAATTGTCTTCCAAAGTGGCTGTGCCAGTTTGTATTCCTACCAGCAATGAGTGAGAGTTCCAGTTGCTCTACATCCTTGTCAGCATTTGGTGTTAATCAGAGTTCTAGATTTTGGTCATTCTAGGGTATATGTAGTGGTATCTCATTGTTGTTTTAATTTTCATTTCCCCAGTGACATATGATGTGAAGCATCTTTTCACATGCTTATTTGCCACCTGTATATCTTCTTTGGAGAGATATCTACTAAAGTCTTTAGCTCATTATTCAATGGGCTATTTTTTTTCTTATTGTTGAGTTAAAGAGTTCTCTGAATATTTTGGATAACAGTCCTTTATATGTCTCTTGCAGATATTTTTTTCCAGTCTGTGGCTTGTCTTTTCCTTCTCTTCTCGCAGAACAGAAATTTTTAGTTTTAATAAAACCTATCTTATCAATTCTTTTTTTCATGGATTGTGCCTTTGGTGTTATCTAAAAAGTCACCACTAAACTTAAGGTCATTAGATTTTCTCCCATGCTATATTCTAAGAGGTTAATAGTTTTGCATATTACGCTTAGGTCTGTGATCCATTTTGAGTTAATTTTTATGAAGGTGTAAGGTCAGTGTCTAGATTAATTTCTTTTGGCATGTGGATGTCCAGTTGTTCTAGCACCATTTGTTAAGAAAATTATCTTTGCTCCATTGTATTGTCTTTGCTCCTTTGTCAAAGATCAGCTGACTGTATTTATGTGGGTCTATTTCTGGGCTCTCTTTTCTGTTCCATTGATCTATTTGTCTGTTCTTTCACCAAGTCATCCAGCTTTGTTCATCTCCTTCAATATTGTGTTGGCTGTTATTTGTCTTTGCCTCTCCGTATAAACTCTAGAATCTGTTTATATCCACAAAACAAATTTCTGGGATTTTAATTAGGATTGCATTGAATCTATGGATCAAGTTGGGAAGAACTGACATTTTTTCTTCTTTTTCTTGAAATATAGTTGCCTTACAATATTATATTAGTTTCAGGCGTACAACATAGTTTTTGATATTTGTATAGATTATACTACATACAAAGTTATTATAAAACGTTGACTATATTCCCTGTGCTGTTCATTACATCCTTGTAAGTTATTTATTTTACACTTAGTAGAGTGTACCTCTTAATCCCCTTCACCTATTTTGCCCTTCCTGCCACCCTTCTCCTCTCTGGTAGTCACTAGTTTGTTCTCTGTATCTGTGAGTCTGTTTCTGTTTTACCTGTTCATTTGTTTTATTTTTTAGATTGCATATATAAGTGAAAACATACAGTGTTTGTCTTTCTCTGTCTGACTTATTTCACTAAACACAATACCCTCCACATCCAGAAGAACTGACATCTCGACAATATTGAGTCTTCTATCTGTGAATGTGGAATATTTCTCCATTTATTTAGTTCTTTGATTTCTTTCATCAAAGTTTTGTAGTTTTCCTCATAGATCTTATACATATTTTGTTAGATTTATATCTAAGTATTTCATTTTTGGGGGGTGCTATTGTAAATGGTATTGTATTTTTAATTTCAAATTCCACTTGTTCATTGCTGGCATATAGGAAAGCAATTGACTTTTGTATATTAACCTTGTATCCTGCAACCTTGCTATAACCACTTATTAGTTCTAGGAGATTGTTCTTTTTTTTAACATCTTTATTGGATATTAGTTCTAGGAGATTGTGTTTTTTTTAACATCTTTATTGGAGTATAATTGCTTTACAATGTTGTGTTAGTTTCTGCTGTATAACAAAGTGAATCAGCTATAGGTATACATATATCCCCATATCCCCTCCCTCTTGTGTCTCCCTCCCACCCTCCCTATCCCACCCCTCTAGGTAGTCACAAAGCACTGAGCTAATCTCCCTGTGCTGTGTAGCTGCTTCCCACTAGCTATCTATTTTACATTCGGTAGTGTATATATGTCAATGCTACTCTCTCACTTTGTCCCAGCTTACCCTTCCCACTCCTGGTGTCCTCAAGTCCATTCTCTACATCTGCGTCTTTATTCCTGTCCTGCCCCTGGTTCATCAGAACCTTTTTTTTTTTTTTTTTTAGGATCCATATATATGAGTTAGCATACAGTATATGTTTTTCTCTTTCTGACTTCACTCTGTGTGACAGACTCTAGGTCCATCCACTTCACTACAAATAACTCAGTTTCGTTTCTTTTTATGGTTGAGTAATATTCCATTGTATATATGTGCCACATCTTCTTTATCCATTCATCTGTCGATGGACACTTAGGTTGCTTCCATGTCCTGGCTATCGTAAATAGTGCTGCAGTGAACATTGTGGTACATGACTCTTTTTGAATTATGGTTTTCTCAGGGTATATGCCCAGTAGTGGGATTGCTGGGTCATATGGTAGTTCTATTTTTAGTTTTTTAAGGAACCTCCATACTGTTCTCCATAGTGGCTGTATCAATTTACATTCTCACCAACAGTGCAAGAGAATTCCCTTTTCTCCACACCCTCTCCAGCATTTATTGTTTGTAGATTTTTTTGATGATGGCCATTCTGACCGGTGTGGGTGATACCTCATTGTAGTTTTGATTTGCATTTCCTAGGAGATTTTTTTGTCAGTTCTTTTGGATTCTCTACATAAATGATTATGTCATCTGTGAACAAAGACAGTTTTACTTCTTCCTTCCCATTCAGCCTATCTTTTGTTTACTTTTTCTCTCTTATTGCATCAGCTAGGACTTTCAGTATGATATTGAAAAGCAGTGGTGAAAGGGGGTATTCTTACTTTAATCCTGATCTCAGTGGGAAAGCTACTTGTTTCTCAGCATTAAGTATGATGTTAACTGTAGGGTTTTTTTGGTAGATGTTTTTCATCAGGTTGAGGAAGTTCCCCTCTATTCGTAGTTTAATGATAGTTTTTATTACAAACAGGTGTTGGGTTTTATCAAATGCTTTTTCTGTATATGCTGATATGATCAAGTGATTTGTCTTATTTAGCTTGATTTGGTGGATTACATTAATTTATATTTTAAAAAAATTTTATTTTATATTGGACTATAGTTGATTTACAATGTTATGTTAGTTTCAGATGTACAGCAAAGTGATTCAATTATACATATACATATATCTATTCTTTTTCAGATTTCCCATATAAGTTATTACAGAGTACTGAGTAGTTTCCTGTGCTATACAGTATGTCCTTGTTGATTATCTATTTTATATGTAGTAGTGTGTATATGTTAATTCCAACATCCTAATTTATCCCTCCCCTCCACCTTTCCCCTTTGGTAACCATAAGTTTGTTTTCTAAGCCTGTGAATCTGTTTCTGTTTTGTAAGTAAGTTCATTTGTGTCATTAATTGATTTTTTTTAAGTTTTTTTTTTTTTTAATTTTATTTATTTATTTTTGGCTCTGTTGGGTCTTTGTTGCTGCACGCGGGCTTTCTCTAGTTGCGGCGAGTGGGGGCTACTCTTGGTTGTGGTGAGTGGGCTTCTCATTGCAGTGGCTTCTCTTGTTGCAGAGCACAGGCTCTAGGAGCCTAGGCTTCAGTAGTTGTGGCACGTGGGCTCAGTAGTTGTGGCTTGCGGGCTCTAGAGCGCAGGCTCAGTAGTGGCGAACGGGCTTAGTTGCTCCATGGCATGTGGGATCTTCCCAGACCAGGGATCAAACCCAGGTCCTCTGCATTGGCAGGCGTATTCTTAACCACTGGGCCATCAGGGAAGTCCTATATCATTAATTGATTTTTGAATGCTGAATCAACCTTGCCTATCTGGGATAAATCTCCCTTGGTCGCTGTGTATAACTCTTTTTATACATTGTTGAGTTCGATTTGCTAGTGTAGGTGGCCTTTGAACAATGAGAGGTTTAAGGGCACCCTCCCCACAGCCAAAAATCTGTGTTTAACTTTATGGTCTGGCCTCTGTTTCCATAGTTACACATCTATGGATTCAATCATGTGGTATTGAACTACTGCATATCATGTAGTACTGTAGTATGTACTTATTAGAAAAAAACTCCATGTATAAGTGGACCCATACAGTTCAAACCTGTGTTGTTCAAGAGTCAACTATATTTTGTTGAAGATATTTGCATCTGTGTTCATGAGATATATTGGTCTGTAGTTTGTTTTCTTGTAACACCTTTGTCTGATGTTTGTATTAGTGTAATGCTTGCCTCACAGAATGAGTTAGGAAGTATTCTCACTGCTTTTCCATTCTGAAAGAGATTATATATAGAATTGGTGTACTTCCTTAACTGTATGGTAGAATTCACCACTGAAACAATCTGGGCCTAGTGCTTTCAGATTATCTATTCTTCTTCTGTAAACTTTGACAGATTGTGTCTTTGAAGGAATTGGTCCATTTCATCTACGTTATCAAATTTGTGGGCATAGAGTTGTTTATAGTATTCCTTTGTTATCTGTTTAATGTCCATGGGATCCGTAGTGATGTCCCTATTTCATTTCTGATATTAGTAGTTTGTGTTCTCTCTCTTTTTTATTTTATTGATATTTTCAAAAAACTAGCTTTTGGTTTTGTTGACTTTCCCTATTGACTTGCTGTTTTCAGTTTCCTTGGTTTCTGCTCTAAGTTGCTATCTTCTTCTTTTTTCTGCTTACTTTGGATTTAATTTGCTCTTCTTTTTCTAGTTTCCTAAAGTGGAAGCTTGGGTATTTGATTTTTTTTGGCTGTGTTGGGTCTTCATTGCTGTGTGCAGGCTTTCTCTACTTGTGGCAAGTGGGGGCTACTCTTTGTTGTGGTGCGCAGGCTTCTCATTGTGGTGGCTTCTCTTGTTGCAGAGCATGGGCTCTAGGCGTGTGGGCTTCAGTAATTGCAGCACGTGGGCTCAGTAGTTGCGGCACATGGGCCCTAGAGCACATGGGCTTCAGTAGTGGTGGCACGTGGGCTCAGTAGTTGTGGTTCACAGGTTCTAGAGTGCAGGCTCAGTAGTTGTGGCGCATGGGCTTAGTTGCTCCATGGCATCTTCCCAGACCAGGGCTTGAACCTGTGTGTCCTGCATTGGCAGGTGGATTCTTAACAACTGCGCCCCCAGGGAAGTCCTGGTAATTGATTTTAGAGCTTTCTTCTTTTATAATATATGCATTCAATGTTACAACTTTCCCTCTAAGCACTGCTTTCACTGCATCCCACAACTTCTGATAAGTTGTGTTTTTATTTTTATTTAGTTCAAAATATTTTTAAGTTTTGCTTGAGATTTCTTCTTTGACACATATGTTATTTAGAGCTGTGCTTTTAATCTCCATATTATTGATTTGTAGTTTAATTTCATTGTGGTATTAGAGCAGTCATTGTATGATTTCTTTTAAATGTGTCAAGGTATGTTTTATGGCCCAGGATATGGTCTATCTTGGTGTATGTTCCATATGGACTTGAGAAGAATCCAACTGTTGTTGGATGAAGTAGTCTATAGATGTCAGTTATATCCAGTTGATGGTACTGTTGAATTCAACTATGTCCTAACAGATTTTTTTTCCTGTTGCATAATTGAATACAGTGCTATTATTATTTTGAACAATGTATTTTCTGTTAGATCAATTAAGAATAAGAAAAATAAAAGTTTTAATTTTACCTTCACTTACTCCATTTCTGATGCTCTTTCTTTCTTTATGTAGTTGCAAATTTCTGACCTATATAATTTTCCTTCTCCCTAGAAAACTTTTTTTTGTATATTTATTTATTTATTTGGCTGCGCCGGGTCTTAGTTGTGGCACACGGGATATCGCTGATGTGTGCAGGACCTTTGTTGCAGCATGCGGGATCTTTAGTTGAGGCACGCATGTGGGATCTAGTTCCCTGACCAGGGATTGAACCCAGGCCCCCTGCATTGGGAACGTGGAGTCTTAGCCCCTGGACCACCAGGAAAGTCCCGAGAACTTCTTTTAACACTTCTTGCAAGACAGATCTACTGGCAACAAATTCCTTCAGTTTTTGTTTGTCTAAGAAAATCTTTATTTCTCCTTCATTTAAAAAAATTTATTTATTTATTTTTGGCTGTGTTGGGTCTTTGTTGCAGTGCATGGGCTTCTCATTACGGTGGTTTCTCTTGTTGCGGAGCATGGGCTCTAGGCGCACGGGCTTCAGTAGTTATGGTATGCGAGCTTCAGTAGTTGTGGCTCACGGGCCCTAGAGTGCAGCCTTACTAGTTGTGGTGCATGGACTTAGTTCCTCCATGGCATGTGGGATCTTCCCGGACCAGGACTCGAACCCATGTCTCCTGCATTGGCAGGCAGATTCTTAACCACTGTACCACCATGGAAGTCCTCTCCTTCATTTTTGAAGGGTAATTTCACAAGATACAAAACTCTAGGATTTTTTTTTCCTCTGAACACTAAATATTACACTCTACTCTCTTCTTGCTTGCATAATGCTGGGTGTAATTCTTACCTTTGCTTTTCTATAGGTAAGGTGTTCTTTCCCTCTGGCTTCTTTCAGGATTTTTTCTTTATCTTTGATTTTCTGTAGTTTGAAAATGATATGCCTAGGTATAGTGTTTTGGGCATTTATCCTGCTTGGTGTTCTTTGAGATGCCTGGATCTGTGGTTTGGTGTCTCACATTGATTGGGGGAGTTCTCAATCATTGTTTCAAATATTTCTTCTGTTCTTCTCTCTTTCTTCTCCTTCTGGTATTCCCAATATGCATATGGTACACCTTTTTTAGTCATTCTACAGTTCTTGAATATTCTGTTTTTCTCAGACCTTTTTTTCTTTGCTTTTCAGTTTTGGAGGTTTCTACTGAGATATACTCAAGCTCAGAGATTCTTTTCTCAGCCATGTCCAGTCTACTAATAAGCCCATTCAAGGCATTCTTCATTTCTGTTGCTGAGTTTTGTTTTTTTTTTTGCTGTATGCGGGCCTCTCACTGTTGTGGCCTCTCCCGTTGCGGAGCACAGGCTCCGGATGCACAGGCTCAGTGGCCATGGCTCACGGGCCTAGCCGCTCTGTGGCATGTGGGGTCCTCCCGGACCGGGGCATGAACCCATGTCCCCTGCATCAGCAGGTGGACTCTCAACCACTTGCCACCAGGGAAGCCCTGTTGCTGAGTTTTTGATCTCTTTTCTTTTTTGCTGTTTCTTAGAATTTTTATCTTTCTGTTTACATTGCCCATTTGTTCTTGCATGCTGTCTATTATATCCATTAGAGTTCTTAGCATATTAATCATAGTTGTTTTAAGTTACCTGTCAGGTAATTCCAACAACAGTGCCATATTTGAGTCTGGTTCTGATGCTTGCTCTGTCTCTTCAAACTGTATTTTTTGCCTTTTAGTATGTCTTGTAACTTTTTCTTGATACCCAGACATGATGTACTAGGTAAAAGGAACTGCTGTAAATAGGCCTTTAGTAACAGTACTGGTAAGGTGTCAGGGGAGGGGAAGCATTCTGTAGTCCTGATTAATCTCAGTCTTTTGGTAGGCCTGTGCTTCTAGACTGTGGACTTCACACATACTTCTCAGTTCCTCCCTACCTCCCTTTAGGTGGAACAAGGTGGCTACAGTGGGCTGAAGTTTGGTATTTCCTTCTCCCAACTGTGGAAGGCTAGAGCCAGCTGGAGTTGGGTGTTTCCCTTGCCTCAGGTCAGTTAGGCTCTGATAAAACCCTAGCAAGTTCTGGTTTTAATAGTTTCTTCTGAGGACAGACCTTGTTAAGAAAAACAGAATGCTCTGGAGTATTTCATAATGGTTCATTTCTCTTCTCCCCGCTGGAAGCACTTTGGGATTTTTCTTTAATAGTCACTGTGAGAACCTGGTGGAACTTCAGGAGCTAAACTTTTTAGAAGTGTGGGGGCCTCCCAATGACTGGGCCTCCCTGGAGTTTTTGTCTTTCAGACTTGCCCACATTGAGCCTCCAGTAATTTATCAGTTACAGTTCAGATGTCCCTACTCTGACACTGATTCTTATGGATGTGTCTGTTCTAGTGGGTTGTGATTCTTTATATTCTCCTGTTGACCTATCCAATTTGGGGGGCGGTGGTTTTCCCTGTGACCTCACTTCTCCCATGGATCTAAGAAGAGTTTTGATTTCTCAGTTTGTTCAACTTTTTACTTGTTGTTAAGGTGGAGTGCTGACTTCCAAACTTCTTACATGCCAGACTGGAAACTCATGACTGTAATTTTTATGTTGAGTTTGAGCAGCCTGTGGAACATCCAAGTGGGGTTTTTACAATATTGATGGTAACTGAATGGGAGAAGAGGTGTGGTGAATGAAACTACCCGGGGCAGAGTTAATGTGGGAAGAGAAAAGGGCCGAGGCAATATCCTTAAGAAAGATCAACATTTAAGGAAGAAGAGATGCCAACAAGGGAGAATAAGAATAAACCTGAGAGGCAGGAGCAAAATCGAAAGAACGAGACCTTGTGGAACCCAAGGGGAGAATGTTTTAAAAGAAGGAATAGCTAACAAGAGTGAATCCTGCTGAAAGGTCAAATATATTAAAGGCTAAAAATTATCTATTGGAGGGAGTTTTTTGGTAGTTTAGGCGAAAACATTTTCAGTGGAGTGGTATGGACATAATATAGAGCAGAAAGAATTAAGAAGGAGGAGGTGAGGAAATGGAGAGAGCAGGTGAGATTAATTTTTTTTCAAGAAATTTGTGGAATATGGATCTGAGGGAGTAATTTTTTCTTCTAGTAGGAGGATTTAGGCATACATAAACACTGATGGAAATGAGTGGAATGAGCTGGTAGAGGGAGTGATGGGAAGAAGGTATAGAAGAGAGTAGATGACTGGTGGAGTGAAATCTCTTAGAGGTCAGGGAGGAGCTGAAAACTAGAGCACAGGAGGAGGGATTAACCCTAGGGGGAAGAGAGATGTCTTGTCTATCTGAAAAGGAGAAAGGCAGGAAAGAATCAGTGTGTGTTATATATTATGGCATTTAGTCATTACAAAACCCTACAGGGATGGATATTGTTTTCCCCAATTTTCAAGTTACCCGGCAAAGTTAGATAACTTGCTCACAGTCAAAAAGGAGAACCTAGGTCTTCTGACCCCTAGGTTGCTTTGAACCCAAACTGTGATGCTCACTTGTCTGCAGTGTTTTATAAGCTTAAGTTCCCCATAGGAAGTCCCCTGAAAATGACTAACATTTAGTTACTCCCTTGTTTTATGACTTGATAAGCTAGAATGGAAAGAGCTTTTACTGGCACAAATGTGCGGTGTCATTTGGTAGACATCTAGCAGAAGAGGCTGCCCTTAATTAATGTTTGACCAACTCAGTACCAAAGGTCTGCCTTTTCTTCCTGAGCAAGACTTTGCTAGAATAAAGAACCTTGCTTCTGCCTCTGTGTATGGCTGAGAAACACCAATATGCGTATTTTATATAATTATCTCCTTTATTCCTCCTAACAGTCCTGCCACTTGGATATAATTGGGTCTGTCTTACAAATGAGAAAACTGAAGCTCAAAGAGGTCAAGTAACTTGCCCAGGGCTACAGAGGAGGTGGTGAAGTAAGCGTTGAACCCAAGTCTTTGTGACTCCAAAGCTCTTGCTCTTTCAACAAAGCATTATTTTGTGTAGCTTGAGGGTAGGGAGGGACCTGCTGGTTGGAAGGTGAATTATGTGGCTTTATAATATTCCCTGGCATATAACCTGTCTACCAGGATTTTGTCTTTCTCCTTCCAACTTCCTAAACTTAAACTGAGAAAAAGTTGCATGACTAATAATAGTCAATATTTATATAGTGCCAAGCATTGTTCTAGGTGTTGTAGACATAGTAACTTAATCCTAGAGCAATGCTTTGAGGTAGGTTCTGTTATTGTCTCCATTTTACATAGGAGAAAACAGAGGGACAAAGAGGCTGAGTAACTTGTTCAAGGTTACATAGCCTGTAAGTAGCAAAGCCAGAATTTGAACCCAGAAGATCTGGCTCCTGAGTGTGGACTCTTAAACAATTATGATATTGCCCTGCAGGCTGGGACTGTTGGTCTCTAATGACGAGGATAACTGGACTTGATTCTCAAATCTGTTTTTCTGACTTCTTCCCTGTCTACTCAATAGTTATTTGACTAAAGGCATAGACTTCGGAGTCAGACCTAGGTATGAATCACAGCTCTACCACTTAAAAAGTTTTGTGACCTTGGACAAATTGCTTAACTTCTCTGCAGCTCAGTTTCTTCATCTGTAATGTGGGGACAATAAGAATACTCAACTCAAAGTGTTGCTGTGAGGATTAAATGAGATAAAGCATATTAAGAGCTCAGCAGATGCCTGGACAATAGAAAATGGGCAATAGGTGGTACCTATTCTTATCGATATGTCATAAAGTTGACAGTAAAGGCAGGATTTGAGCACAGGTCTGCTTGACTCCAGAGCCCTAACGTTAAGTACTGTACCAGGTACCTCCCAAGCATTCTCATCACAGGGCTCGCAAGCCCCTCTCCCAGGCTTCTGGGATGTTGTCAGTGGACCTCTCAATCTTCTGTCCACTCAAGCAGCTCCTCTGACCCCTCCCTCTTCCTGTTCCCACTGTGATGAGTGGTCAGTGCTGAGAAGGCAGAACCAGGCCTAGACTGAGAGTTGGAGGCCAGTGAAGGAGGGATAAGAAGGCAAAACCCTGGTCCATGAAGTGTAAGTGGAGGCCACAGGAGCAGCCAAGGTCACACACCTGACCCACAGTGTTGCTGACAGATCCCAGCAGAGAATGTGCAAAGTCTATGGGCTAATGCCAGATCAAATTCAGGATTTGGTTTGGACAAATCCTCGTATATAATGATTCACTGCAGTTGGGCTTCTTTTGGAAGTCTGCCACCCCAGCCCCCAGCCCAAGGGGTCAAGCTTGCATAGATTTTGAAGGTGCAACTAATACTTCTATTTTCCACCCATTTTAATGGGTCATCGAGTCCTGTTCCATTTTTAAAATACTTTGTTTTGTGTTCTGGTCCCTGGATCTGTGACCTGAGAATGCCTGGTGGGAGTGGTGCTGCCTAGGAGACTGCAGTCGTGTAGAAGGTTCTAGATTTTCAGGGTGGTCTGAGAAAACATAGATTAGGGAGAATCTCTGTTAAGGAAGGAAGTCAGTATTGTTAGCATGCAAAGTGTGAGTGTGCCTCAGTCCTAAAGTTGGAGCAGGGCGGTAAATAAGAGCATAAACAAAGAGGTCAGACATGGGGGAGACAGGAGAGTGAAGGACCCAGAGGGTCAGGGTAAATGGTGGGGGTCTAAGGGTAGAAGGGGTGTGAGGATGCTGGAAGCTTGCCACATGGGGCTGTTTGCATTGCATGGGGTGAGCCTGGCTGCCCAATGTGGGCTTCTCAAGTGGATCCTCCAAAGTGCTGGTTGTAGCAGAGGAAAGTGAACACCTGCCTTGTGTGTGTGTGTGTGTGTGTGTGTGTGTGTTGTGGGGAGGTATCCAAAAGGTGCAGCCAAAAGGAACACCCTGTAGGAGGGAATTTTCTTAGAAGTCCTGTGTTTTATGCTGAAGATCTGTTTTAGTATAAAATTGTTTTAAATGACACCATTAAGTAAAGTGGGTGCTCCAGAAAAGTGCTCCCTACTGAGGCTATAACTTGAGTACACTCTGTCGTTGACTGTCACCCAAAACCCCCTGGCCACAGTGTGAAGAAGCACAGGCTTAGGGAATCCTTAGCAGATCCTAATTATCTGCTGTTTATCGTATATATTCGGTGTGAAGAGTGGCCTTTGAAGAATAAATTCTTCTTCAATTCCAGTACCCATCCTCACTTTCGATATCATTCTGTCTGTTTGCATCCACCTCACCTTACATTCTTGCCTCGAGTACTCTAGTCTGAACCTTAACTTATCTTACTCAGATTATTACAATATGCACATAAAACCTTAAGAGAATAATGTGAAGCTTTGATTATTAAAACAATACATGTTTACTAAAGACAGGAAAGTTCTTTAAAATATTTTTTTAAAACAATGAATTATTTTTTAAAGTATAATTTTATTAATTTTTTGTATCTCTACATGGACTCAAATTCTAATGATACAAAAGGACACATAAATATTCTCCTTCCCAATTCTTGTTCCTGCAGCCATCCTGTTCTTTCTGGGAATCATCCAGTTTCATCAGTTTCTTGTATATTCTTTTTGGGTATGTTTTTTGCATATTTAAGTAATTATGTGCTTACATTCTCCCCTGTCATTTCTTCACAAATGGTCGTTTAATAGACACATAGACAGACAGATGCATACTCTTCTGTACTTTATTACTCTAATACTGTGTCTTGGAGACCATTCCAAATCAGCACATTGAGATCTCCCTAAGTGTTTTCACAGCAGTCCAGTGAGCAGTAGACTTGATTGGTAGGTCTCTAGTCTCTCCCACATCTGTTACTTGTGTCGCATTAATTGTGCTGAAATACCACTCCCTTGCTCAACACCTTGATGAATCCTACCAGCGGCCCCCACCCCCCATTAGCCGTGAGGAGGTCCGTGTCCATCCTCCATCTGACAGCACTCCCATCCCAGGTCACAGCCCTGCCAGGCTTCTCACTGCTCCTTCTTGCCTTTCCACGTTTTCTATGTGTTCCTTTCTGTTCTTCCCAGCCTTCCCTGCCCAAAGTGGATCTTCCTTTCAGTCCTTTGTGGCCAAGATGCTTCCTCCATGAAAGCCCCAACCCTCAGAGCTAACACCACTGATGCTATTTCTTTACCTCACACACTGTCATGTATTGTTGCTGTGATATGTACAGCTCTTGTTCCACCAGACTGTAAACTCTTTGCAGGCCAGTGACCACATTTTCTGTGTCGTTTGCTACTCCGGTAGTGCTTTAAATCACGTCGTTGAAAGGAAATTTTAACATTTGTAAAATTTGTAAGAATGCCAAGAAACCTGGCTCTGTGCGCTGACTCACCCAGGATTGGGTAGGACAGAGCAGAGTCCTCCCTGCTGAGACCAAAGCTGAATCATCTCCCTCCTCCTTCTAGAAGAACAGGCTTGAGGCTAAGTGCTATTAATGCTCATTAGAGCCTTGATGGATATGCCCAGAAGAGCTTGAAAGGGACAGGCTGAACCTTTGCAGGAAGAACCCGAAATGCAGGGGCTGCTCATTAACGTGACAAATAGGATTTTTACATTGAGCAGTACAAGTTCTGTGTCTGGAGAGCTAATTGAAATTATTTTTCCACCTTTGGTCAATCTTATTGAAAGGATGATGTATAAATGTTAAAGAAAACTTTAATAATACAACCATTTTTACTTTTACATAACTCTTCCAGACTTTACCCTAAAAAAATATAGGATAGGGACTTCCCTGGTGGCTCAGTGGTTAAGAATTGCCTGCCAATGCAGGGGATACGGGTTCGCTCCCTGATCCAGGAAGATCCCACACACCACGGAGCAACTAAGCCCGTGCGCCACAGCTACCGAGCCTGCACTCTAGAGCCCTTGAGCCACAACTACGGAGTCCGCACGCCTAGAGCCCGTGCTCTGCAGCAAGAGAAGCCATCGCAATGAGAAGCCTGCGCACCACAACAAAGAGTAGCTCCGGCTCACCGCAACTAGAGAAAGCCCGCGCGCAGCAACGAAGACCCAACGCAGCCAAAAATAAAATAAATTAATAAATTAATTTAAAAATATATATATAGGGTAGCTACAGTTGGAGTGAACATGCCATTTTGCGGGTAAATGGGACTCATGGTGGGAAACAAGGTGAATTCGTGTTCCATGGAGGCAGCTTTCTCACCCAGACCTTATGGCCCCATCATCTTGATTTTCTCCCTCTCTTGGTTTTGGCAGGACTTGGCAGTGGTCAATATTTTTCCTTCCTCCTCTGTTCTCAGAGCTTCTTAGAAAGACAAATAAGAATCCCCACCCTGCTTTATCTTTTGTAGCTGGAATGTGACTGGAATGTGAAAGCTAGAAAAAAAGTGGGTAGAACATTCACAAGAACACATTTTCTGCTGATTACCTCCTTTTAAACAAGAGGCTCATCTCTGTCTCCCAAAGGAGTAGAGATAACTCAGACCTTAGATTTGTAGAGTTTTTAATCCAGTGACCTCACACACCACACTTCTCATATCATTTACTATTTCCCAGTTATCATTCACTTATCACCTCCTACCTTTCCTGTGCCACCTACATGCACTTCCTTACGTGAATACACTCCATTCTAGCCTGCTGGACTGTGAAAGGCCTCCCAGGTGTTCTTTGTCTGGATATTACTTTGTGCTATCATTACCATGTCCAGAGATGCACCAGGGAAGAGCGGTTAAAACCTTAGATGGTCTAGGTTCAAATTCTGCCCCCACCACTTATCAGCTTGGTACCCTGGTCAAACCACCTGTAAAGTAATAGCACCTACCTCATAAGCTGGGAGGAGCAATGAGTTAATATTTGTAAAGCACTAGAACAGAACCTGGATTGTAGTAAGAACACTATTATCCAAATTTCTTCTACTCTTTGAAGACCAGATAAGATCCTACCTCTTATACAAAACCTTCTCTGACTAGTCTTGCCCAGCCCACAATGATTTCTTACTTTTTTGAATGTTATAACATGCAAATAGCATCTTGACACAGCTGCAGAATGGAATGAAAGAAAGAAAGAAGAGAAATAAAGAAAGAAAGGAAAGAAAGAAAAAAGAAACAAAGAGAAAGAAAGAAAGAAAAAGACAATATCTGAGTTCAGATCTTGACATTGTCACTGTGGGACTTTGAGGGAGTTACTTGAGTCTTAGTTTTGTCATCTGTAACATGGATATCATAATACCATAAGAGGGTTACTGTGAGGGCTAAATAAGATAATGTTTAAGAAGTAACTCATACAGGTCTTGACTCATGGTAGACCCTCAATAAATACACATGCGCTTTTTTTTTTTTTTTTTTTTTTTTTTGCGGTACGCGGGCCTCTCACTGTTGTGGCCTCTCCCGTTGCGGAGCACAGGCTCCGGACGCGCAGGCTCAGCAGCCATGGCTCACGGGCCCAGGCGCTCCGCGGCATGTGGGATTTTCCCGGACCGGGGCACGAACCCGTGTCCCCTGCATCGGCAGGCGGACTCTCAACCACTGCACCACCAGGGAAGCCCCTCACATGCACTTTAAAAAAAATACTATTTAGAATTTTGTTTCCCAGGTTGCAAAAGTAGAATTATTATAGAAAATTTAAGTAACGTAGCAGTGTGTAGAGAAGAAAATTAAAATAAGCTCATAAACTTCTTTTGGAAGACAACAATTTCCCAGGCCAGTAACTCCTACCTTGGAAACTAAAACACACGTGGGTATATTTCCTTTGGTCTTTGTCTGTGTGTGTATGCAGACACATATTTTAAAAAGGGAAGAATCCCATTATATACGAATTTTGCTGTCTGCTTTACTTTACATAGACAATTCCCCATCTTATTTAATATTCTTCAGTCATGGTTTTCATGAGTCATATAGTATCCCATGTGCATCTACACTTAACTTATTTAACCATAACCGTATCGTTGGACATGGAGGTTTTATTTGGGTTTTAACTATTCTAAAGAATGCTGCGTAAAACATCTTTGCATATGAATCTTTGTCACTATCTTTGATTACTTTGTTACGAGAAATGCTTAGGGATAGAAATATTGGATCCAAGAAAACACATCAGAGGATCCTGGTACCTACTGCCAACTTTTGCCTCCTCCGGAGGTTGTATAAATTACATTCTTACCAACAGTGACCAAGGGTGCCCATCACATCTCACCTTTGCCAATCCTCTGTTGTGTTGTTATTTAACTTTTTGTCTGTTTTATCTATTCACTTGCAACCCGATCATAATCTCTCCGAGCAGGCCCTGTTCTGCTTCTTTATATCTGCCACGGAACTTTGCTTGGTGTCATTCATATAGTCCCCCTCGTAAATATTTGCCAAATGACTGAACTTCTATTCACAACTATTCCTCTGTGGTTAAGAGCCAGAGAAGTTACCTGAACAATCACTTTCAAATTGGTCGAATTGAGAGAGAGGTTTATATACTTGCCCTTGGTCTCCCACTGAGATGAGTTGGATAGAAAAGTATTAAATCACAAGTAACTGGCTCATGGTCAGGGTCCAAGAGAGAAAATGAGGTGTTTTTCAAGGTCAGCTCTGCAGCATGTTTGAAACTGGCTTTCTGTACTGTTAGTTGTTCTTCCTTCACAGCTGGGTGTGGGGAGGGGCAGAATCTGCTTTTACAACTCAGCCGTGTAGCAGAATGAGTGGAATTTTCCAGATGGTTCCTCTTGATGACTGTTGGCATAATTGCAGCTTTGCCCCTGGGAGCCATTAGGCTGTGGCTCCGAAAGCCTGAACGGCTGTTTCAGCAGGTCAGGTTGTGGGAGCCCTGTGTTTTCGTTGGCATGGAAAGCCGTGTAGGATTTCAAACCATAAATAGCCTTTTAATTTTCCTTGTACTAGCTCCCTACTAAGTGCTTCAAGCAGTGAGGCTAAGGTGAGAAAAAGTATGTTATTGTCCACTTTCCCTCTCCTCTCCTCCCAGCCCCACCACACACACATCTCAAATACAGTGACTCAGATGATTCCCTGGCCAGAGCATCTGAGGCCATGTTCTGGGGATAATACGTTCCTTTAGAAATTTTTAGACTCTACAAATCCACTGTGAAGATGAATGATACTTCCTCTCTCCTAGCCACAGAGCCCTCTCTCCTGGAATAGTTCTCTTTCTGTTTTCAGGTAAAGAGGCTTAGCGTGTGAAAGCTTGCTATGTATTTCGGGACATCTGAGCCTATAATATCCCTGTGTTACACTTTCACCTCCCCATTTGCAAACTGAACACCAATTTTATAACACCCAGTAAACACAGTTGCCCCAGGATGCAGGTGGTGTAAACTAAAAGGGTAAATTTGGACTGATACAAGTTTGCCTTACTGGGATGGGCCAGTTTGCTTCTCTATTCCCTGTAGCTGTCAGAGGTTATCTTTTAGAGTCTCGTTTCCTTAGAGCAATAATCTCTTTAACCTACAGGTTGGAAGAGTTCTCTTATTTTTTTAAATTAATTTTTATTGGAGTATAGTCACTTTACAATGTTGTGTTAGTTTCTGCTGTACAGCAAAGTAAATCAGCTATATGTATATATATATATCCCCTTTTTTGGATTTCCTGCCCATTTAGGTCACCACAGAGCACTGAGTAGAGTTCCCTGTGCTATATAGTAGGTTCTCATTAGTCATCTATTTTATACATAATAGTGTATATGTCATTCCCAATCTCCCAATTCGTCCCACTCCCCCTTCCCCCTTTGGTATCCATATGTTTGTTCTCTATGTCTGTGTCTCTATTTTTGCTTTGCCAATAAGTTCATCTGTATCATTTTTCTAGATTCCACATATTAGCAATATTATACAATATTTTTCTCTTTCTGACTTACTTCATTCTGTACGACAGTCTCTAGGACCACTGGAAGATTTCTCTTAGAATTAAGAATTGTCATTGTGGCAGATATGGTGGACCAGCATGCCAACTCCTAGTGTGTAGAGGTTGGAAAATGTAAAACTTTATTTGCCAGACTCCCTTGCACATCACATCAGGTTTTGATGTGATTGAGTTTCTGGTAATGAGATGCACTTCTTTGATACTTGGATGTGGGAGCCAAGTCATGTGTGGAAAGAGGCAGGGTAATGGGTACCCATATTTGGTAGTGTGGACTGTGCCATGGGTTGTGTGGTTCTGGAGCTGCTAGCTTTAGCAACGGCTTCCCAGTTCAGCAGGCAGCTTCCTGAGCCAGCAGTTCCCTTGGGGGCCCAGTTCTATAGCACGGGTTTGGGAATCACTCCTCGAGTCAGTTCTTTAGCTGGCCAACTCCGCTCCTCCATTTCATATCTTGTAGTAAATCCTTCTCTTTGTAAACTTTCTGACTGATATAACTCTATAGCAGCAAAGCTATCCGTTAACTATAGCTAACAAGATAAGTTGTCTTACCTTGTTCATTTGTTGGCTGAGACAAAATAAAATGGTTGGAATTTTATCTTTGGCCTTGATTTTATTACAGATATCCTTTCCCCAAAGATAGTTTTGGACTATCCTGTTCCCTTTTGCATGCTTTTCCTTGTGATGGTGCATGACCTTATATTGAACTTTCCCCCAGAGTTATATTGATGTTTCCATCTTCATTGACCTATTTAATTGGGACAATTTCATGTGCCAATTAATACCTCATCTCTCCATAAAAAATATAGAATACTGTATTATTAATAAGCATAGCTATTTAATAATAGCTATGGAATGCATATCTGCTGAAGCTTGTAACAGACACAGAAAGGGCTGGGAGAAACATTCTGCTATTTATCAAGACATAAGTACTGGCATTTCATTTTCAACAAAAAAGCACCACCCCATTATATTATAAATCATGGCTAGCCTATTTCCTGACATCTTAGTACAATCATGGCATCTCATGACAGCTCTAAAAACGTTAATGTTATATTGTTAGAGGCATCACACTAGACTGATTTTGATTAGTTGTCTTATGGAACTATTCTTACCCTAGTTTGCTGAAACTTTGCTATGAAAAATGGACTCAGACATCTCAGGCATACAAAGTGCTGGTTGGAAAGGCACTGATTTAACTGGGCAGGACTATGCTCAGGAATTATAAAGGTGGAATATACTCTGAAGTGCCTTCTTTTAATCCTTGGAGTTGTTGTCCTTCAGCTAGGAACAGCTACAGGGCAGATCAATTTGAGAAGTTAGACTCCAAGCCTGAGTGGAGAGTGCTTTCCCATTTTGCAGGTTCTGTGGAAAGAGCTCTGCCTTGCGCTAGATGCTTAAGGGCATGTGGGCTCTTTGTGAATGAAGCAGGGAACAAACATTTCTGAAGAAGAACAAACATTCTGTCTCAAATTCAGAACTAAAAAAGGAATTTGTTTATTGAGGGCAAGGGGATGCAAGCAATATAAAAATCAAAAGCTTATCTGGCTTTAATTGACTTTTCTTTCTCTGCTTCTCAAGGTGGAGCTGGATTTTATTTGTACATTTTCTAAGGGTCCCAGTCTGCTCAGGAAATCCTTATACAGGGGTAGCTGTGGGGCAGATTCCTTAAGTGACCCTTTATGAGAATTCTTATCAGGGTGGGAGTAATTGCTCAGTGCTGCCTACTTCTTTCCCTTCTGCTTCATGTGTACTACAAAATAGTCATTGCACGCGATGGTGAGCCCAGCGATTAGTGAAAAGAAGCTCTGGAAGCCCACTTTGCCGTCTCGGCACTGGTCCAGGTCCTTCATTATTTTGTCCACAGCCAGAGGGTCTTTTTGATTCTGAAAAAAAAAGACAGAGGCAAGAAATACGAGTCAATGGTTGCAATGATGAGCTTCTTTGATTTGTACTGCTGACAGCTATATATATAATCTCCTAATTATTTGAATTCTTGCTTTAGGTCATAGTGATCTTTGGAGGTCGTCTAAATGTATTTTTCTGCTTTGAGGGAGCATTTCAGTAAATTCATATTTATTTCAAGCTGGGAAAGAGGTTTCCATGGCACTCTTTTATATAACTCCATTCTTTTTTATAACTCAGGGACTAGAAACAGCCTATTTCTAGAAAGAGGAGATTCAGTGCCAGAGAAGGGAGACTCACGACTCTGAACTCTCAGTCCACTTAGAAACCAGCATGCCCTTCTGACATGCTTTACTTACAGTCCAACTGTTACAATTTTCAAAATCACAAAATTCTGTCTGAGAACCACCCCAAATTCCCCCATTTTTTAGTTTAAACTTATATTCTCTTGACAAGCTTTCATTCCTGAGAGCACGGTCAAGTCCTTAAAGAAGGAAACTCCTATGAAAGACCTCATGCGATTATTTAGGGAGTAACTTTCAGATCATTGTTCTATGGATTTTAAAGAGGTGTTAATGATTCCCTGGGGTGTGTTAGGTTTAAAGAGTTCAGGCAGATGGTCCTCATTTCTTGGCACAGCTGAGGCCAGTCTCGGGTGGCTTCATATCATATTAGCCAGGTGACCTAGAGTAAGTCACACAGCTTGGTGGGCCTTTGTGTAACAACTAAGAATTGAGGTTGGACTAGAGTGTTTCTAAGATTGCTTCTGTTCTTAATAAGTTGGTCAATCTATGCCATCCTATACTCTTTGCTGGATGTACTCTTTGTTTTACACTGGATGTACTTCAAAAGCAGTATGTGTGATGGAGTTATAAAACTCCCCATGATTCTCAATGCCTAGCATGAATACATGGAACTAAGATGAGCAGGTAAGATCCCCTTTGTTTTTTCTTTTACTCTGTTTTCAAGGTGATTGGCTTGATCATTCCTTTTCGTAGTGATGATGCTTAGAAGTGGGAAAGTGTGATTTCTCCTGTAGGGTCCATGCCATCAACCAGAGGGAAATATGGCCCTTTACAGGTGTTAAAGGACTCAGGTAAAATATTTATGAATTTCATTGATTGTATAAATGAGTGAGGGAACTGATACTCAGTGTCTCAAGTGTGCTGGATGTTTATAAACTGCACTCAGAAATCCCTTAAGGTAAAGCAGCATCTCCTACACGCCCTAAGCAACCAACTATAACCTGTCTATGCAGCTACATCTGCTTTTGGTGGGTTTCAGTTAATTCTGGCCTTAACCCCAGCTTCCTGGCCGTGGTCAGGAGTGAAATTTGGATGACGTAAGCGGTCAACTTTAGAAACAAAACGATCTGTGAATGCAGCGAGTGTGGGTGTGCTTGGAATTATGACCCCATGCTTAGAATAAATTATACTGCCATGTTCAGTACTTGGTACTGAACACTTTATGTTTACCAAGCCACAAAGCCTTTAGGGAGGAAGGATCTTCGTCTCATGTGATATCATCCTGGCTTCTAACTTATGCGACAACACAATTAATGAGTGTTCAGAAGTAGACCGAGAACGCCTTTGTTTGTGTGATGGGCAGGTTTACAATGAGCACATTTTGTCCTTGAATTTTATGCTTGCCTGGAAGGGTCACAGAAAGTGAAAGTGGTCTTGGAGATAATCATGTCCAGCCTCTCATTTTCCAGAGGCAGGAACTGAGGTACAGAAAGCTGAAGCAACCTTCCCAGTTAGGGTCCTGGTCTGGGGCTCTATCACAGAACTGTACAAAAGCAGAACAGCTGTATCCTCTAACTCATTCTGGGATAGAATTGTGGTAACTGCAGCTCTGAGATACTAGTGAAGCTATTTATATCTGTTTATCTGACTGGTATTGATAACATGTAAATCATCATGTACTACAAAACCCTATGTTTAATGAGTCAGGAGTCAGGGGCTTGATTAATGCTGTTTACCAGGAGATGACAAGAGGCAGAACCCTGTCTTTTACCATCTCCTCCCTTCACCCTTTAGAGGCTAATGCACACCAAACACAGTACTGATCCCTTCAAATGACTCTGGCTGTGGCAGGGAGAGAAGGGCCTGCATTTCAATCTAATATTTTGTTAGGCAATGTTTCACCTTCAGTGAAACACAACAGCCGTCTCTTGAGGGCCTATGATGTAAAAGGGCAACTGTGCCTTGTTGCCTAATGTCCTGAGTGATGTATCTGAGCTCATGGCAGATCCTCTTCTGGTCTTCACGGACCCCTCGATCTGTCAAAGGTGAGGCATAAGCTCAAACTGTGCTCCTGTCTCATTGCATTTTCAATGTGAAAAGAAGTTATTTCTGGAGTGCCGCTTGGCACTCATTCAGCAGATACTTGACACCGTTGCTTTAGAGCAGTGTTGGAAAAAAATTTTAAAGCCTTTATCTAAAGGGATTTAATTCAAGAAGGGAGATTCAAGTTGCTCAAAGTGGATGTGACCAGGATGTGGTACCTCCAGTGCCAGGTTTATGGACCCGAGGGCAACAAGGCAACCTGGTTGATTACTCTGGTGAAAGGCCTTCTTTCCTGCAACTCTGTCTCAATGGACACAGATGACTCCAGATGGATTCCTTCTAACACCTTGCATTATGGTGATTTGTGTGTAGTCTCATTTCACTTCCAAACTGTAAGCTCCTTGAGGGCAGGGGCTGTGTCTTCTTTACCTTCTGTTTCCTCCCCTAGTATCTTACAAACAGTAGGCATTCAATAATGTTTAATAAGTAAATGAATGAAAACACCTTTCTAGTAGTGACTTCCACAGGGAAGGGCTAGAAAGAGGAAGGGAAAGGAACTAGGGCCCAGAAGCATTGATTTTTACATCTGGTTCTGGTTCTTTCTGAGCCTTTCAACACTTACTTCCAAAAATCCAGGGAACTCCTTTTCCATGAGTACTCTCAGGTCCTCCTTTGTTAAGTAGCCTTTATCCCCAGCAAACTTGTGAAATGTGAACATCATGGTTTCCATGGCGTGTTCCATTTGAGAGGGCATTTTGGTGAGGTCTGTTGGAACCTATTAAAGGCTGTAAAGAAACAACTTACATTAACTTTTTTTTTTGCGGTACGCGGGCCTCTCACTGTTGTGGCCTCTTCCGCTGCGGAGCACAGGCTCCGGACGCGCAGGCTCAGTGACCATGGCTCACGGGCCCAGCCGCTCCACGGCATGCGGGATCTTCCCGAACCGGGGCACGAACCCGCGTCCCCTGCATTGGCAGGCGGACCCTCAACCACTGCGCCACCAGGGAAGCCCTACATTAACTTTTAAGTGACATGAATTATCAGTCTTTTGAGAATGATTGGAAGAGGGTGATAAGCTCATTCATTCAGTCCTTTTCAGCTGTAAAATTCAATGGATATAAGGACCAGTTCACTCAGGTTTTATGCCTCCTGCTGATGGAAATAGGCAGTTTAGGTATTGGTGCTCTGAATAAGGGATTTATCTAGTTGCCTGCTAATTTTGCATAAATCACCTAATGAAGAATAAAAACACTAATTATTTGGAAAAGCAAGATCAGTGCCCCTCCTTTTAACTGACAAAGCACCTACTGAAAGAACAGACGTTTCTCCGTTTCTCTTAGCGCTGGTAAATGGCACTCTTCACTATGGATATGGCTGAATACCAACAACCCACACAATCAAGCCTGGTTAATATAAAAACTTCAACTCTCCAAGCTTAACTAGGTAACCTTGTTCAGTCATTCTAGGGTTTAGAAATCTGCTTAAAAATGAATTTTGTCTCCAGAGTATGTATTGGCCTCACTGCGTGGCTTGCGGGATCTTAGTTCCCCGACCGGAACTGAACACAGGCCACTGCAATGAAAGTGCTGAGTCCTAACCACTGGACCGCCAGGGAATTCCATGTATTCTTTTTTTTTTTTTTTTTTTTTGCTGTACGCAGGCCTCTCACTGTTGTGGCCTCTCCCGCTGCGGAGCAGAGGCTCCGGACGCGCAGGCTCAGCGGCCATGGCTCACGGACCCAGCCGCTCCGCGGCATGTGGGATCTTCCTGGACCGGGGCACGAACCCGTGTCCCCTGCATCGGCAGGCGGACTCTCAACCACTGCGCCACCAGGGAAGCCCACCATGTATTCTTTACTAAAGTTCTGAACTTGTTATTGATTGTAACAAAGACATTTGCATCTTTGGTAGTAACATGCAGTTGCCCTACCCAAATAAAAGCTATCCAAAGCCCATTATCTACTTCCTTGAGAAGGAACAAGTAATAGTATATCCTAATTCCTTTGGGGATCTGATATACTTTTGGCAGCACTAGACAAAAGAGCTACTCTCACAGTCTGGGGTGCAGTGGGAAAGGAAGAGCTTTTCATTGTGAATAGTTTAAAACAAAGTTAAGGGACGTCCCTGGTGGTGCAGTGGTTAAGAATCCGCCTACCAATGCAGGGGACGTGGGTTCGAACCCTGGTCTGGGAAGATCCCACGTGCCGTGGAGCAACTAAGCCTGTTTGCCACAACTACTGAGACTGCGTGCCACAAGTACTGAAGCCCACACACCTAGAGCCTGTGCTCCGCAACAAGAGAAGCCACCGCAGCGGGAAGCCCATGCACCGCAACGAAGAGTAGCCCCGCTCACTGCAACTAGAGAAAGCCCACCCGCAGCAACGAAGACCCAACACAGCCAATAAATAAATAAATAAATAAATTTAATTTAAAAAAAAAAGAAAGAAAGGAAAGGATGTGTCAGATCATTATATTCAGGTATAATAATCTAGGGGCATATGTCTCATCAAGACCCAATGCCTGGTACTTAATAGGAGCCCAATGAATCTTGCTTAACTGGAGAGCATGCTTCAGCCAGAATGGAGTAGCTTTGGCTAACACCACCTAAAATCACTACTGGATAGGAAACAGGTGAATTTGAATAGAGACTGTAATATACCACTCAAAAAAAAAAAAAAAAACACAAAAAAACCCATCAAGAATAAGTTTAGAGCAGAGACTGAAGGAGAGGCTGGCAACTTCCCCTGAAGAGTCTCAATAGGAACCGGAGACATGCTTTCAGTCTGGTTCCTTCCGCTGACACATGCATACTCAACACAGATCCGTAAATGCTGTCTGCTACAGAGAAGGTGGAGTTGGTAAACATGAGGATTGAAAAATTACACTTTAAGAGTCAAAAGTTCTACCCCTTAATCCCCAGAAAAGTACAGAAATCAGCATGCCAAAGAATGCTATACTCTGGAGAATGCTATAAACCAGAATCTGGCATGATTCATCTGGAAAGCAGTTCTCTTGGAGAGAGCAGCCAATTCAAGGTCCACTGTGGGATGAATTCCAGGGGAACCACACCCTTTCCCCTCTCTCCTGACACAGCCAGGATCTGGCTTCAGATGGCAGTGGGCTTAGAGGGAGTCAGCCTTGCCTGGATTGGCTCTGGAAGTCCAGCAACATAAGAGAACTGAACTGAATGAGTCACCTATGGGAGAAGGCTGTGGCATCCCACCCCAGTTCTGAAATATCTCAGGAAAGGAGTCAGCCACCACAGAGGTTTAAAAATACCCGTGCCCAAGCTCAAGTGGCAGAGCACTTCACAACAAATGCCCAAAGATCCCAGATACTGGAACTGGCTGTGGGACACCTAGTTCACATTCTTCACAGGGCAGAGCAGAAGGAAAATGCACTGCAAAGCCAGAGAAGTAAGAAAGGGAATACAGCAGGGTAAGGACCCCTAAAATAGGAAACAGGCTAATTTAGGAACCTCTAAGAAATACAGCTTGTAAGCTGAGGAAGTCCTGGCCACCCCTGAATACCTTCTTCAAGAGAGTGAGGCCAGTCTTCCTCTAGTGAGCACTCAGGTCACTCCAAACCCACCCCAGGATTGTCTATGCTCATTATGAAGTTACAGAGCTTTCCTGCCCCACTGGATCTCCCTCTGCTGTTTACTCAGCACATGGGCTGTGGACACCGCAGTCAGCACAGACTCCCTGTTTGTTCTGCAATAAGAATGTAGATCAGGGGCTACTCAGGAGGTCTAAGGTTGTGAAAGTGAAAACAGCTTTGAAAACCAGAGATGACCACCCTCTCATCAGTAACCAGGGCCCCTGAGGGCACTGACCTGGGCTACGAGCAAGTTATTCCGTTTTGAAGGTGAAGCAAGTACACTGGTTTTAAAGTGAGATGAAGGAAAAGCGGAAGATGTGATTAATACTGTTCTTTCGGCTAGTGGATGAATCATACAGCTCTTCCAGAGTGCAGCGGTTGACCTACTGAGTCAGCCTGCCCGGCCCTCCCATTTTGGGCGGGGCTTGCCCGGCCTGGGCTGACAGAAGCACTGACCATTGGTTGCTAAAGCAGCAAGCAGTTCAGGGACTTGAATTCGCCGTTTCCACCGCCCCGGAAGAGTCCCACCCCGGGACTCTATAGCTTCTGGCTCGGAAACACTTCCAATGGATAGCCTTGGGCCTGGGGTTGAGAGGCCGCAGCGTCCTCTCTGTTACCCAGACAGCCTACTCCGGCACCTGAAACACTCCATCCAATCATTTGCCCGTCTCTCTATCTTAGATTTAAGTTCCTCTACGTTAAGAACTGTGAATTATTCAGTTCTATCCACTAACAGCTAAATAGTGGTTTAGTGTTTGCTAATGAGTGAATGAATCAATCAAACAATTCCCTTGGCTGGAGCTGAGGTGCAGGTGTGATTACCGGGTCTGGGCTGAAACCCTTGAGGCTGGGAGCTCTGTGGGAGGAGGTGAGGGCTGGGAAGGGCCAGGAAAGGGGCGGCCTATGAATGAACCGCAGAGTACATTCCATAGCAGAGTACATTCCATAGCGGAGGAGAAAACGGTGTGTCCTGCTAAACAGGTCTGGTCACCCAACACGACCTGACTTTTCTTTCTCTTCTCAGTTTTACCGTTTTCTTGAGTTTTGGTTTATCCCATTTTACTGCTCTCTCACTGTGAGCTCCACAGGCTCTAACTAATTCATCATTCACTCACCTTTTATTGAATCATTTTATTCTGATGTCTGTATATCTCCTACACAGGTCTGAAGAGTGGAAGCTCACGTGTCTTTCTTTGTGTAGTTTTCTCTTCCGAAAAGAATTCTGAGCTTTACAAATTTACAGTGGTGGGAATTCAATTTTCCATTTTTTCTGTTCCTTCACCAAGCACCTACTTTGCATGACCCTGTCACGGTGTTAGGCACACGTGGGTGTGCTCTCCACCACCTCTATCCTGTGATGCTTGCCTCTGGGGAGTTCACCAGCTAAGGTCATACTATTTTAAAATATGTCCTGAATTCTAGTTAACTGTGTTCGTTTCTTTCCACACTAAACTGTGGGCTCCAGTAGCAGGGTCACATAAGCTAGCACCCTGTCCTCAGAGCCTGCTCAATGAATCAGTAAGAAGGAAATTGACAATAATGTAAATTTTGATCCTTCTGGGAGTAGCAGGGAAGTAGGAGGCCTCCTTAGAAAAGTGTCTGCTCCTAAGTAATACCAAATGTTTGCTCTGGACCCATGCCCAGATCCAGGCCATAATTTCAAAAAGGAGACTTCCAAAGAGCAAGAAGTCTGATCTGCTTTGCTCTTTTGTGTCTTGTCTATACCCTACTTTTCTTACAGCCCACCCAGAAAACAATTGGCAGAATGTCGGTAAAAACAAACATCTGTTATCTAAAATGTGTTTTAGGTTTCCTTCCTTTTGCTTTGAGGAATTTAAGAAGAAAAAAATTGGGGGGGGGGTGGGATGGGGAATTGAACCCAGAAGGCATTCTTGATTTGATCCCTAAAAGAAATTCAGAAGAAGTGAGTGGAAGCAATGAATCTGATCCAGGCTGTCTCTCCCACCTTTCACCAAATGTAAAACTTTCCCACTAAAAAAAGTGAGCAGCAAAAGAAAAGCTCCAGATGCAATTCAATAGGAGAACTCTGAAGCCGTCTCTACCCTAAAAGAGTACATCCAGTTTTCCTTGAAGAGTTGTCAGGCATCACCAGAACGGCAAACAATAGCCACTGTGACAACTGCTATTAAAACCACCGAAGGGCTAGGAAGTGCTGAAACTTGTTAAAAATAAGCAAATTCATTCTTTTTGCTTTTGATGTGAGATTCCTAAATTGTTGAGTCCCGGGAAAATGAGAAGCTTAAGAAAGATCCTAATAAAAAGATCAGTCTAGCTTTCCCAGCACTCTGAGTGCTAATCTGCACATTATAACTCTGAAAGGATTCCATTGTTTCCCTCAACTTTAAAAGACTAGACTGGATCAAGGCCATACCAAGTGGGTAGTGCTCTAAAAAATTCACATTTTTGGAGCTGTCCATGGCAAGCAAGGAGGCACTCAGTCTCAGCTCCACCTAGCGCAAGGCCTGACCTCACTGGAGTGGCTGCTGGAGAGGCTGGACAGGGGCCAGACACGGAAGGAAAAGGGGCCATCTGATGTTGTATGCAGGAAAAGCCAGGGAAGACCATCACCTAGAAGTCAGGGTGCTATGCTCAGTAGACCCTCAGGAAAATTTGAAGAACCAAAATAATCTCCAAATGGTATATCAAGGACCCAGTGAAGAAAGTAGCTTCTGGCTGTCAAGGAAGGAATACATCATTTGGAAGAGATGATTAAATAGAAACTGGAGAGGAATCTGTGGGGGCAGGGCTGATGAAGAAATTCCAGATGAGTTATATGAACTCATTCCTGCCCTAATGCCTGTCATTACCTTTTGCAATTTGCTGAAACACGCTGGAGGCAAAGATCATTGACAGAGTGTTGAGCCTGGCCTCACCTGAGGTGCAGGATATAAAAATCCACTGCTGCAGGTTGAAACTCAGGCTGCAGGGGAAAGAGCATCTGCAGCAACTGCAAACCTCTTAACGGGAAGAGCTACCTCCCAAATAAAGCCGGGGCAGCCTGCCAGCAGGCATACAGGCCGATAACCCAGCAGCAGTTCTGCCACGGCCCTACCAGTCTAACTGCTGTCTTCACCCACAGTTCAGTCAAGAAACCTCTCCTTCAGGTTGCGGGCCAAGTCCTGGTGTGACTCACTTCCTCTTGGAAAATGCCCTCTAAGATGGCACAGTTCCCCTTTTCCTTCAGGGAGTGTTCTGTCTGAACCATCTGCAGAGAGGATCTGGAACCATCCGGGCCACACCCACATGGGCTTACAACTGAGTCACAGGCCTCCACTAGGAGAATCCGGGAGCCCTTTGTGCTAACCACGCCCTGCAGAAAGCTCCCAGCGAAGGGGGTGGGCTTAATGTATTCCAGAGTCCGGCCCAGGGCTCGGCTGCGCCTGGCACGGGGCTTGCTGCTCTGCTTTCCCCACCATCCCGGCCCAACAAGGCAGATTCCGGGTTTCAGTTAGGTGGAGTCCGGCCGCGGCTAGAGAGTGTGGTATCCAGGCCTGGGGGAAGCGCCCCTCCTCTGGCCAGGCTCAAATTGTGACCAGGTACCTACAGCTCATTGCACTGGGACAGATTAGTCTGGGTTAGAAAATCCTTCATTAAGCCTGCTCTTCCTCTATCTCTGTATAGTTCCACTTGTTTAAGACAGCAAGAAGGGATCCCTTTCAGTACAAAAATCACTTCACACAGGTTTCACATGGGCTTCCCTCCCCCTCTTACCCCCACCCCTCAGCAAAACTGCGTTATAAAGAAAACTAATAGACTTTCCTCCCTCGGTCGGCAGTAAGAACCTTCCCGTCTAGCAGACAAACAACAGGAAGCCCAACCTGAAGCATCGGGGAGAGGGGCTGAGGGGTGTCCTTTGGGTAGGGAAACCGCCAGCCCTCCCCGAGCCTGCACGGGCCGTCCATCTAGGAGGTGGCTACGAACATCTGGACAGAGGTCAGCCTGCAGCCGGAGCACACAAAGAAATACGCCGGCCAGGACAGGGGGCCAGAAGCGGGGGTTCGGGTAACTGGGGAGACTAGTCGAAAAGTAGGAAAGTGGGTGTAAAAAAAGATAAACCGAAAGGTAGGAGAGAGCAGACCCCGGGTCAACCAAAACGGAGGTACAGTAGTGAAGGACAAGGGCTCCCTCCCGCCCCCCCCGCGAGGATCTGGGGGGTCGCGCCGGGGCGGGTCGGGGACGCTGCTCGCCAGGCCGGGGTGTGGCCCAGATACCTCCCCATCTGCAGCTGATCCTCGACCAGGCCCCCCGGCGCCCGGGACACCCGGCGAAGCCAGCCGGGCGAGCCAGAGCCGCCGATGCGGGGGTTTCCACGGGCGCGGGGTCTGGGGCTGGGGACCGCCCGGGACCGGCGGGCGGAACTCACCGTGACAGGAGGCGCGGCGGGGACGCTCGGCAGGCGGGGGTGCTCGGCTGGCGGGGGCGCTCGGCTGGCGGGGACGCGCGGCCAGTGAGCAGAGCGCCGCGGGCTGGGCGCCTTAGTAAGTGGGGGCGGGGAGCGGGGGAGGCAGGAGGAGCCTGGGCCGGTGTCAGGGCCTCCGCTCACCCCACCCCTTCTCCTCCCTCCTCTTCCTGCCCCCGCACCCAACACTCACACCCCGGGCGTAGCGCACACACCCTTCTTTCGCTGTGCGGAGGAGCCTCGCTCCAGGGCTCCACACCGCCCCCAGTGAGAACAATACTGTAAACTTCTCTTCCTACTCAAATACTCTGGAATATTTTAGGACATCCCCACCCTCGGCCATGCCCTTCCTCTCGGGTTTGGTTTTAGAGAGCGAATGAGTGTGCAAATCCAAGAATCCAGCCATTCTGCGGGTGGGGCGCGCTGGCCCAGAACCAGATTGTAAGCGCTCGTCCGTAACCTACGGGTCTAGGAATTATTTTCTAGATGATACTGCAGGGAGGGGCTCGTGGAGTCCTAACGACCGCGAGGGCGTCAGACTTGGTTGATTTCAGATAAGGCCCTAGGAGGTCAGTTGGGAGGGTCTCCAAGGCCTGGGCCCCCAGTCCACGGGCAGCTCTCAGAGAAGGCGAGTTCCCTGCCGGCGCCTGCTCGCGGAGTGGAGGGGGGTGGTTGCCGTTTGGTGGCTAGTCAGCTCGAGGGCGTTACAAACCCTTTGTTGAACTGGAGATTTACCCCTCTTAGTGTGAATGGTTTCTGTCGTAGTTGATATTGTTAAAGCCTGTTTCAGGGTCTCCTTTTTTTGTCCTGAAATTGGCCTGTTTGGTCCTCAAACTCTTTAGAAGAAATTTAGAGAAAACCTAAGTGTTTCCTAGCTGACGCTATTCCCCCCGCCATTTTTTTAAAAAAAAAATTTATTTATTTGGTTGCACCAGGTCTTAGTTGCAGCAGGAGGGCTCCTTAGTTGTGGCACGCAAACTGTTAGTTGCGGCATGCATGTGGGATCTAGTTCCTTGATCAGGAATCCAACCTGGCCCCCTGTACTGGGAGCACGGAGACTTATCCACTGCGCCACCAGGAAAGTACCCCCCCCCTTTATTTTAATTGTGGTTTAGGGTTAAATGCAAACTACTAGCAGCTGTTGTTGGAAAAGGGCCCAGTCCCAAGTCTTGGGTTTTCCTTTGTTCCCAGGGGAGGTCCTGGGAGGACTGAGTGATCCCAAAGGAATGAGCAAACTTGGGGAATCCTCCAAGTGCCTCTAAGTGACTAATCTTGGCTCTTGCCAGGAAAAAACTTGGATTTCAGCTCTCACTCTGCTGGATTCCTGCAACACTGGTGCTGAATGTTCAGGGGGGCACTCCTGCAAAAAACACAGGCTTCCTAAATTCTTGCTAGGCCCTAGGTTACAGTCAAGAATGGAGAAAATTCTAGATCCCTTTAGTTCCAGGAAATATGCAACTGGGTTTAGAATGAGAATACCTGAGTTCCGTATACTATAGACTCCTTATTTGATTTCTTCATTTGATTCACAAACATTTAGGAATGCTTAATGTATGTGCTAGGGCCTGGGGATTCAGAAATCAAAGAATCAGTCCTGTCTCTCAAAGAGCTTCAAATCTTGTTGGAAGATAGATTAGCAAATGGCTAAAATCCAGTGAGCTCAGTGAATGGTAGAGGACACGAAGGGACACTGTGAGAACATTGAGGAGGGGCCTCCAAGTCCCCATGGAATGGTCGCAGAACAATTCCTGGAGGAGAAACATTTGATAGACGTTCTTAAAATAATAATAACGTTTACCATGACTTTTTTTTTTAACATCTTTATTGGGGTATAATTGCTTTACAATGGTGTGTTAGTTTCTGCTTTATAACAAAGTGAATCAGTTATACATATACATATGTTCCCATATCTCTTCCCTCTTGCGTCTCCCTCCCTCCCACCCTCCCTATCCCACCCCTCCAGGCTGTCACAAAGCACCGAGCCAATATCCCTGTGCCATGCGGCTGCTTCCCACTAGCTATCTACCTTACGTTTGTTAGTGTATATATGTCCATGACTCTCTCTCGCCCTGTCACAGCTCACCCTTCCCCCTCCCCATATCCTCAAGTCCGTTCTCCAGTAGGTCTGTGTCTTTATTCCTGTCTTACCCCTAGGTTCTTCATGACATTTTTTTCCCTTAAATTCCATATATATGTGTTAGCATACAGTATTTGTCTTTTTCTTTCTGACTTACTTCACTCTGTATGACAGACTCTAGGTCTATCCACCTCATTACAAATAGCTCAATTTCGTTTCTTTTTATGGCTGAGTAATATTCCATTGTATATATGTGCCACATCTTCTTTATCCATTCATCCGATGATGGGCACCTAGGTTGTTTCCATCTCCTGGCTATTGTAAATAGAGCTGCAATGAACATTTTGGTACATGACTCTTTTTGAATTTTGGTTTTCTCAGGGTATATGCCCAGTAGTGGGATTGCTGGGTCATATGGTAGTTCTATTTGTAGTTTTTTAAGGAACCTCCATACTGTTCTCCATAGTGGCTGAACCAATTCACATTCCCACCAGCAGTGCAAGAGTGTTCCCTTTTCTCCACACCCTCTCCCGCATTTATTGTTTCTAGATTTTTTGATGATGGCCATTCTGACTGGTGTGAGATGATATCTCATTGTAGTTTTGATTTGCATTTCTCTAATGATTAATGATGTTGAGCAGTCTTTCATGTGTTTGTTGCCAGTCTGCATATCTTCTTTGGAGAAATGTCTATTTAGGTCTTCTGCCCATTTTTGGATTGGGTTGTTTGTTTGTTTGTTATTGAGCTGCATGAGCTGCTTGTAAATTTTGGAGATTAATCCTTTGTCAGTTGCTTCATTTGCAAATATTTTCTCCCATTCTGAGGGTTGTCTTTTGGTCTTGTTTATGGTTTCCTTTGCTGCGCAAAAGCTTTGAAGTTTCATTAGGTCCCATTTGTTTGTTTTTGTTTTTATTTCCATTTCTCTAGGAGGTGGGTCAGAAAGGATCTTGCTGTGATTTATGTCACAGAGTGTTCTGCCTATGTTTTCCTCTAAGAGTTTGATAGTTTCTGGCCTTACATTTAGGTCTTTAATCCATTTTGAGCTTATTTTTGTGTATGGTGTTAGGGAGTGATCTAATCTCATACTTTTACATGTACCTGTCCAGTTTTCCCAGCACCACTTATTGAAGAGGCTGTCCTTTCTCCACTGTACATTCCTGCCACATTTATCAAAGATAAGGTGTCCATATGTGCGTGGGTTTATCCCTGGGCTTTCTATCCTGTTCCATTGATCTATCTTTCTGTTTTTGTGCCAGTACCATACTATCTTGATTACTGTAGCTTTGTAGTATAGTCTGAAGTCAGGGAGCCTGACTCCTCCAGCTCCGTTTTTCGTTCTCAAGATTGCTTTGGCTATTCGGGGTCTTTTGTGTTTCCATACAAATTGCAAAATTTTTTGTTCTAGTTCTGTGAAAAATGCCAGTGGTAGTTTGATAGGGATTGCATTGAATCTATAGATTGCTTTGGGTAGTAGAGTCATTTTCACAATGTTGATTCTTCCAATCCAAGAACATGGTATATCTCTCCATCTATTTGTATCATCTTTAATTTCTTTCATCAGTGTCTTATAATTTTCTGCATACAGATCTTTTGTCTCCTTAGGTAGGTTTATTCCTAGATATTTTATTCTTTTTGTTGCAATGGTAAATGGGAGTGTTTTCTTGATTTCACTTTCAGATTTTTCATCATTAGTGTATAGGAATGCCAGAGATTTCTGTGCATTAATTTTGTATCCTGCTACTTTACCAAATTCATTGATTAGCTCTAGTAGTTTTCTGGTAGCATCTTTAGGATTCTCTATGTATAGGATCATGTCATCTGCAAACAGTGACAGCTTTACTTTTTCTTTTCTGATTTGGATTCCTTTTATTTCCTTTTCTTCTCTGATTGCTGTGGCTAAAACTTCCAAAACTATGTTGAATAAGAGTGGTGAGAGTGGGCAACCTTGTCTTGTTCCTGATCTTAGTGGATATGGTTTCAGTTTTTCACCATTGAGGATGATGTTGGTTGTGGGTTTGTCATGTATGGCCTTTATTATGTTGAGGAAAGTTCCCTCTATGCCTACTTTCTGCAGGGTTTTTATCATAAATGAATTTGAATTTTGTCAAAAGCTTTCTCTGCATCTATTGAGATGATCATATGGTTTTTCTCCTTCAATTTGTTAATATGGTTTATCACATTGATAGATTTGCGTATATTGAAGAATCCTTGCATTCCTGGAATAAACCCCACTTGATCATGGTGTATGATCCTTTTAATGTGCTGTTGGATTCTGTTTGCTAGTATTTTGTTGAGGATTTTTGCATCTATGTTCATCAGTGATATTGGCCTGTAGTTTTCTTTCTTTGTGACATCCTTGTCTGGTTTTGGTATCAAGGTGATGGTGGCCTCGTAGAAGGAGTTTGGGAGTGTTCCTCCCTCTGCTATATTTTGGAAGAGTTTGAGAAGGATAGGTGTTAGCTCTTCTCTAAATGTTTGATAGAATTCTCCTGGTCCTGGGCTTTTGTTTGTTGGAAGATTTTTAATCACAGTTTCAATTTCAGTGCTTGTGATTGGTCTGTTCATATTTTCTATTTCTTCCTGATTCAGTCTTGGCAGGTTGTGCATTTCTAAGAATTTGTCCATTTCTTCCAGGTTGTCCATTTTATTGGCATAGAGTTGCTTGTAGTAATCTCTCATGATCTTTTTTATTTCTGCAGTGTCAGTTGTTACCTCTCCTTTTTCATTTCTAATTCTATTGATTTGAGTCTTCTCCCTTTTTTTCTTGATGAGTCTGGCTAGTGGTTTATCTATTTTGTTTATCTTCTCAAAGAACCAGCTTTTAGTTTTATTGATCTTTGCTATTGTTTCCTTCTACCATGACTTTTAAATCTGATTGTAAAAAAGATTACATTCTTATTGTAGAAGGTTTGGAAAATATACCAATGTATAAAAAGGAAAATAAGATTATTTGTAAACTCATGGACCAAAGAGACATACTTTTATATATTTCCTTTGATGGAAGAAGTTTTTACATTATGAGGTATGGGGAAGCCATTTTGGCTTATACATGATTTCACCTAAACTTTATGCTAACTAGAACAGCCTATTTTGTTGCCAAACATGCATTGTACATCTGCTTTAATCATTAAAGAAAAGAGTGCATTTAAAAGATCAAAATGGAGTAAGTGTGGCTGAGGCATCCTAAATGGAGTTGGGTGGCCATTGTGAATGTGATTTCAGATAGTTCCTACATCGTTAAGAACTTGAATTTTCTGAACTGTATCAGACTCAAGAACACCACCAGCCCCTCTCAGAACAGTATCTGCTAGGGACTTCCCTGGTGGTCCAGTGGTTAAGACTCCTCGCTTCCACTGCAGGCGGCGCCGGTTCCATCCCTGGTCGGGGAACTAAGATGCAGCATGCTGTGCAGCGTGGCTAAAAAACAAACAAACAAAACAAACAAAAAGCCCAGTATCTGCTAGCAGCTGCCAGCTGCAACCTCATGGTCTTAAGGTCTTCCTTTGTAACTGTGCAACCATTTGGGGCACCAACCAACCCTTACTTAATAAGCACCCTTACTTCTTGCCAGATCTAATTTTAATTCTCGACAAACAACTTATGTAATTTTGCAGTTTTTGCGTTTATAAGCCTCCTCATTTGTAGTCCAGTGGAACACAATTCAGGTGCTTCTTGAATCTGTGTCTCCCTTGATATCATCCTCACTTTGGCTCAAATACAACTATTTTTTATTCCTTTTATAGATTTTTTTGGATTATTTCTGTCCATACCTTTTAGTCTTTTTATGCACATATATTACATATATAAATATAAATAAATATATATATAATTTGGGGATTTAGAATTATTTATTTATTTATTTTTGGCTGTGTTGGGTCTTCGTTGGGCGCACAGGCTTTCTCTAGTTGCGGCGAGCAGGAGCTACTCTTCATTGCAGTGCACAGGCTTCTCATTGCAGTGGCTTCTCTTATTGCGGAGCACGGGCTGTAGGTGCACAGGCTTCAGTAGTTGTGGTGCACGGGCTTAGTTGCTCCACGGCATGTGGGATCTTCCTGGACCAGGGCTCGAAGCCACGTCCCCGACATTGGCAGGTGGATTCTTAACCACTGCGCCACCAGGGAAGTCCAGGGAGGATTTTTTTTTTTTTGAAAATTGACCCCAGAAGGGATTGTTGAATTTGATCCTTAAAGGGAATTCAGAAAAAGTTAATTGAGGCAATGGATCTGTCTCTCCCACCTTTCACCAAACTTGCTCACTAAAAAAGTGGGCAGCAAAGGAAAAGTTCCAGATGCAATCCAATAGGAAGAAAGAACTCCAAAGCTTTCTCTACTCCAACAGAGTACATCCAGTTTTCATCAGAGTTGTCAGGCATCAGCCAGAATTGGCAAACAATAGCCATTGTGACAACTGCTATCAAATCCATTGGTGGGTTGGGTGGTAGTTATTTAGTGAAGAGCTAGGAAGTGCTGAAAATTGTTAAAAATAAGCAAATTCATTCTTTTTGCTTTTGATGTGAAATATTAAATTGTGACCACACTGATTATAGAATTATGTATTCTATTTTGTCCCATAATACCTTATCTTTATTACTTTGTATGTCACTAAATATCAAGAGCATGATTGTTCATTTACTCATTTTTTTTTTTTTTCCCACTCAACAAGTAACTACAGTTGACTGTCCATATCTGGGGGTTCCTCATCCTCAGATTCAAACAAGCATGGATCGAAAATTTTCAGAAAAATAATTCCAGAAAGTTCCAAAAAACAAAACTTGAATTTGCCTTTCTGGCAACTATTTACATTTCATTTACATACTATTTACAACTATTTGCATGGTATTTACATTCTATTGGGTATTACAAGTAATCTAGAGATGATTTAAAGTATACTGGAGGATGTGTGTAAGTTTTATGTGATACTGTACCATCTTATGTAAGGGACTTGAGCATCCATGGATTTTGGTATGGGGGGAGTTTCTGGAACCAGTACCCACAAGGGTACCAAGGGAAAACTGTATTCAGTTACACTGTGGCTTCTCTGCTCTCTTCTTCGGCCTGCTGGCCAGATTCTGAGGGCTCCCACATCTTAGTGGCTGCAGCTCCACAAGATGGACAGGACTTCCAAAGTCCTGGGTTTCCAAAGCATTGTATTAATGGTTTGAATCATAGTTGTAACAAAAGGAAACTTTATTCACCAATTACAGAGCCCTAGTAAGGAGTCACAACAGTCCTCCATGGCAGTTCATTTGAGAACTACCAATTTACAGTTGCCTGGTCAAGACTTTTTGCTGGCAACCCCCAAAACAAAACAAAACAACAAACCTCCAAGTGTGGCTTTACTAGTACACCCTAAATAGGGAAATACAATTTATTAAACATTTCCCATATTTTTCAAACATTTAAGTTGTTACCAATTTTTACTGTCATAAATAATAATTGTATATAAAAGAACTACTTTTGAATAAACATCTTTGCCCATGTTTATTTTCTTAGGATAGACTCCTATCAGGTACTGTCCTTTTTGTTTGTTTGTTTATGGGGATCTTAAAGGACCAGTAGGGTTAGCCACATTCTGTGGTTGGGCAGATAGGAGGGAAAAGCATGTGCCAGGGCATGGAATTCTGAGGTATTGTGTCTATTCCAGGAATTGCCTCAGTTCTGCATGGGGAGAGTGCTAAGTCCATTAGGGCCTCAGATGGGGATGAGTCTCAAGAGGAGGTGCCTTTCTCCAGGGCACCTGGGATACTCTGCTTGTTATTGAACCAAACTTCGCTCTGCTCGCCAGTGTACAATAAAGTCAATCTACTGACCCCAGGTTGTGGCGAAGGAAAGTGCAGCGTTTATTGTAGGTGCCAGACAAAGAGTCCGGGGCAGCTAATGCTCAAAAACCTGAACTCCCCCATGGGTTTCAGGGAAGCATTTTTATTATGTTTTACTTTTTAAAATTTATTTTTATTGGAGTATAGTTGCTTTACAATGTTGTGTTAGCCTATTGTACAACAACGTGAATCAGCTACATGTATACAAATATCCCCTCTTTTTTTGGATTTCCTTCCCATTTTGGTCACCACAGAGCACTGAATAGAGTTCCCGGAGCTACACAGTAGGTTTTCATTAGTTATCTATTTTATACAAAGTATCAAGAGTGTATAGATGTCAATCCCAATCTCCCAATTCATCCCACTCCCTCTTCCCCACCTTGGTGTCCATATGTTTGTTCTCTACGTCTGTGTCTCTATTTCTGCTTTGCAAATAAGATCATCTATACCATTTTTCTAGATTCCACATATGTGCATTAATATACGATATTTGTTTTTCTCTTTCTGACTTACTTCACTCTGTATGACAGTCTCTAGGTCCATCCATGTCTCTACAAATGACCCAATTTCTTTCCTTTTTATGGCTGAGTAATATTCCATTGTATATATGTACCACATCTTCTTTATCCATTCCTCTGTTGATGGACATTTAGGTTGGGGAAGCATTTTTAAAGGCAAGGTGAGGGAGGGGAGTCGCAGGGTATGTGATCAGCTCTTGCACAATTCTCTGATTGGTTGATGGTGAGGTAACAGGGTGGTGTCACAGGGGTTAACATTATCAATCCTCAGGCTCCGGTAGCTCTGGGGGCTACAGTGCTCATGGTCATCAAGTAGTTAACTTCTTCCATTTGGTGGGGGTTTTAGCATCTGTAAAACAACTCAGGAAATGTGCATCGGATACTGTTATCTATATACTTCAGATAAGAACTAAAGATTCTGTGACTGCCATATGGCCAATCTACTGTTTAAATTCTTATCAGTTCTCCTGGCCCAACTGCTATTTTTGCCACTACATGTTCACATCCTTTCAGTCCTTAACTCTTGAGTCAGGCTTTTGTGACTCAGGGGCGGCCTGGGAGACTACAGCTTTTCTACAAAAAGGAGGCAGGCAGAAGACAAGGTGGTGAAGGGTCTGTCCCAGGAAAGTTCTATAGGGTCCTGCTCTGTTACGTGCTAAAGAATTTGGAGTTCATTTCTGAAGGTGACAAGGAGCCACTGAAGAATGTTAAAGGGGGAGTGAGTGACTCTCCCACTTACCAGCTGCGTGGCTCTGGGAAAGCCATCTCACCACTGTGAACCTGAGTCTCCTAATGGGTAAAATAGGGATAGATGCCTATCGTCTGGGGTGATGGCAAAGAATGAACTGGCTCATGACCATGAGGCATCCAGCTCAGCCCTGGTATGCAGCAGCTTCTGGGCAGCAGATTAGATTCTGTGTGATCCCTCCCTGTGGAGAAGAAGCTTTAAGGAGGCCAAGCAGGTCTGTTCTGTGGCCCAAGGTCCCTGGTGTGGGATTTGTGTGTGAACACCTTTGAGCAGACTTCCTGCTAGGGCACTGGGAGGACTCCATCGAGGCTGTGCTTGCTGTGCTAACTTACCTCTTGGAGCAGCAGAAGCTGAAACCTTTTTTTTTTTTTTTTAACACAAGAGAACTCTTAGCTTGGGGTTGGAAACCATCTGCTTTCTTCTATTGGTGAGCTGCAAATTCTAATGATTATAATCTATCAAATATTTACAGAGCACCTATTAATACCTGGAATCTTCTGGCTACTGGAGATATGTCAGGGACCAAGACAGACAAATTTCTGCCTTCATAGGCCTTTCATTCTAGCAGGAAAGGCAAATAAAATACAAGTAAAATGAAACTAATAAAATTTTGGGTAAGTTGTAATGAGTGCCTTGATGGGAAAAACAAGGATCTGAGTGAGAGAAGAATCGAAGTAGAAAGTCAGGGAAGACTACACTGAAGAGGGGACATTGGAACTCAGACCTAGAGGAAGAAGAGGAACTAGGGTTGCAAATAAGGGAGGGACCAGGAGGAAGCTTTCTGGGTGGAGGGAAAAGCACATGCAGAGGCTGGGAGGTGGGGAGGGGCTTGGTCTGGGATGGGAATTGAAAACCACCAGTGTGCCTGTGTCAAGGGGAGCAGGGTGGAGGGGGACTGGACATTCGGAGAGACAGTTTGGCTACATATCACAGGGGTTAAGAACGCAGGCTTGGGGAGTGAGTCATATTTTCTCTGCCGCTCATTAGCTATGTGATCTTGGACATGTCACCAACCTTTCCAAACCTCAGTTCTCTCATCTGGAAAATGGACTCAAAAGGAATACCTGCCTCCTAGGAATATTGTGGCTATAAATGAGTAAATACTTAGCAGTGTGCCTGGCACATAGTAAGTGCCCCACTCCTGTTAACTATAATTATTATTAATAAGTGGAGGGCGGGTTGGAGGCAGACAGACTTGTGTTGAAACCTGGCTCTGCTGCATGATTGCTTTGTGCCATAGAAAGTAAGCCTCCATGCCTTCTGTCTCCTCATCCATAAAATGGACTTCGTATTCCTATCCTGGGGGGTAAGTTATTATGGGGATTATATGAAGTGATTTATGTGCAGCCATCCTGAAGGTAGCAGCCAACCTCTCAAGGTCTTTTAATTATTTTAAAGTATTTTCCCAAATATATCCAGCCTCTTTTTAAACACTCAAAAAAGAGACAGACAAAACCTTAATGAGGGACTTCCCTGGTGGCACAGTGGTTAAGAATCTGCCTGCCAGCGCAGGGGACACTGGTTCAAGCCCTGGTCTGGGAAGATCCCACGTGCCATGGAGCAACTAAGCCCGTGCACCAAAACTACTGAAGCCCGCGTGCCTAGAGCCCGTGCTCCGCAACAAGAGAAGCCACTGCAATGAGAAGCCCGTGCACTGCAATGAAGAGTAGCCCCTGCTCGCCGCAGCTAGAGAAAGCCTGCACGCAGCAACGAAGACCCAAAGCAGCCAAAAATAAATAAATTTATAAAAAAAAACTTAATGAAAATCAGTCACAAGTTTGCGGGTCTACTTATGTTATGGATTGGGGTAGTCGACAAAGAAAAACCTGGGAATTCTAGCCTTCCTCTTCCATCTTCTAGTCATAAGGGACTCTGATTTTCCAGAGCTCTTCAAAGGAGGAAGAAAAAAGGATGCTGTACCTTGAGTTAAGTAATCAGTCCAGAACAGAACACCAGCTTGTCTGGACCCCAAGAATGCTTGGAGTTGGGGGAGAACTCTGCAAGATGAGACCTGCCCATCATGGGCTGTAGTCTGCCAGTCTCATATGCAGTTACCTTTTCTTTATTAAAACTTGAGAGGAAGTGGTGTTCCAGACAGAAATTCTGGGGGCTGTATGAAAGAGAAAGTTATTTAAGCCCCAGATACTCTGTGTTCATGGATAATGGAATGTGGCTGAGGAGTTCTCAGACCCACAGAAATGTGACTCCATGGGGCCCTGGTGACACAAACCCCTTGTGAAAAGCTGGCCACTTAGTATGAACTGGTGCCTCAATAGTATTAGCCAGCAAGTAGCTCTGGGGGTTCCAGGCAATCCTGTTTGGTAGCTGGAAGCTAGGGGAAGCTGCTGTGAGGCACCGGGGAAGTGTAAGCTTGGTGGAGATTTGTGCTGGGAGAGGGTGTGTCCTTGCTTCCTAGCTAATGCTGTGGGACCCTCTGGTGGCTGCAGAGTGAGTAGCTCTGCAGTTGGGTTTGCTTTCTTCTGACTGGGCCTGGCAGCATATGGAGCAGGAAGCTTTGTTGAGAAACCCGAGGGATGAAGATGGTGCTGGGAAGTGTTCAGAGCTGTACTGAGATGGAGGCTGTGATTTAGGTGGGAACCCTGCCCCAGTGGCTCATTCCTTTGGTAGCGTTTCTCAGGGCTTGAACAGTGGGAACAGTAATGCTCTGTGTACATGATGAAAAAAAAAAAAGCATGAAAATAGAGACATTAGGTTGAACTAGCGTTTGGTGCTATATAGATAAAAGCCTCAACTGGGACATAGAATTCAACCAGTTTTATTGGTTGGCTTTTAAGCGCATTCATTCTAACAGTTTTGGGCACAGATATTCTGAAAGCCAAAGTGCCTGGATATTGGAGGATATACTTGCTGGTAATTAATGGGGGGCATCTTTGAGGTCTATATTGGTCATGTCCTATAAAAAGAAAAATGTAATCCAGGTCTCGCTTATTAAAAATTAACATAATAATTTTATAGTCTACAAAGCTCTGTCTCATGTGTTATTTTATTTGTTCCTTATAATCACCCCAAGAAGTATTTTAGGTCAATTAGAATTATGATTACTGTAATTTATTGAGGTTTACATATATTATTTCTAAGTCTCATAAAATCCCTGTAAGACAGATGCTAAGTGTGTTTTCAGATGAGGAAAGGAAGCTCAGAGAGTTTAAATAATAACTTACCTAAGGGCATCTGTATGGCCCTATTAGAACCCAGATAAGCCTACTGTTAAAGCCTCCCTATTGCCACCACCACCCTCTACTTTTGGGGGGGGGTAGAGCAGCAATAGGACAGCTGCTTAGGAACGTAGCCGTAATCTAGGCAGGAACATGGGAATATTCCCAAATAGCTCTAATAGGAGGTAGTGTGTGTGGCCAGTTTTGCATGGGTGTAGACAGTAAGACCAGCAAGAATTTAGAAGAGCAGGCTTCCTTTGCTGGGATCCTTAAGAATAACTTCATGGGAGATAAGATTTGAAGAGAGCCTTGAACATTGGGTCTCTATCCCATTTGATAGGCATCGATGGGGCATGTGGAACAGGTGCTGAGAGGAGGACCATCCTCTCAGCACAGAGGAGCGAATGTGCGGGACAGGTTTGGAGAAGGATCAAGTACAACTAGAAAAAGGGTTAGGGTGAGGGATAAGGGCTAGATTATTGATGCTTTTGAGTTGCAGACTAAAAATTTAAATTGTAGACACAACTAAACAGCAGAAGCCAGAACCACTGACAACCGGAGGTGAGAGAGAATGGGGGCCAGGAGATGATGGAGGTGAAGCTGGTGATGATACAGGCCTGCACTGGAATGGTGGTGGTAAGAGTAGACAGGAAGGTACAGATCTGAGAAAAATCTGCAGGAAGAGTCCTGCGATTACTGAGCTGCAGGGCATGAGGGAGAGGATGAGCACAGCTACCCAGAATTGTCCAGCCCGGGCACCTGGAGTATTGTGGTACCTGCCCAATGCGGAGAGGAAATACTGGCTTCGGAAGGAAGGTGATAAAAACGCTGCAGGTGGGATTTCTAAGTGGAAATGACCTGCTTTGTGAGAGTGTGTAGACACAGGCTGTCCCAGTTGTCTGTTTCCCTGAGCACTGACCTTTGGCTACCTGTGCGTGTTTCATGGTCAGGCAGGGTCCTGGCAGGATTCCACTCCTGCAGAGTTCTTCCCAGCCAGGCTCAGTCCACGTCCCCTGGACCCCAACACCATTCACTAGCAGGCAGACACTAGCCCCAGGACCACTGCAGCCCTGCAATCTGCCGTGGCAAGACACAGCCAACACATCAGCAGGCCAGAACAAGCCCTGGGAGGCCCCTGGGCCCTGGCCCTCTCTACCAACTGGCCAACACAGCCTGTGGGCCCCTCAACCAGTGGTCCTGGGATCCAGCCCCACCCACCAGCGGGCTGACACCAGCTTCAGGACCCCCAGGGCCCTGTAACCAGAGACCACTGGGCCCCAGCCCCGGCTACCAGCAGGCCAACACCAGTTATGAGAAACATTGGACTCTTCAGCCAGCCACCCCAGGATCTATCCCCAATCACCAGTGGGCTAGCATCAGCTTTGGGACACCCCGGAAACTGTAGCCATCTGTGTCAGGAACCAGCCCTGCCTACCAGCAGGTCAACACTAGATCTGGGAACCGTGGCTTCACAACCACCCACCCTAGAACCTGGCTGTGCACACCAGTGTGCCAGCACTAGCCCTAGGACCCCCCTGGGGTTCTGCAGCCAGCCGCCTTGTGACCCAGCTCCATCAACCAGTGGCTGGCAGCCTCTGCACAAGGCAGGGCCTGGCAGCCAACTGGACAAGGGACGAGCCATGCCTACCAGACTGCCCACAGTAGTCAGCCACCACAACAGGACCCACGCAGCCCACATATAAGGGGTGCCCCTGGAGCATATAGCTCTGGTGACCAGAGGGGAGTATGTTGCTGGACACAGGACATGTCCTATAAAAGGCCACTTCTCCAAGGTTGGGAAATATAACCAACCTACCAGATACATAGAGATATAAACAACAAATTAGGCAAATGAGGCACCAGAGGAACATGTTTCAAACAAAGGAATATGATAAAATCCCAGAAAAGCTAAGTGAAGTAGAGATAGGTAATGTATTCAATAAAGAGTTCAAGGTAGTGATCATAAAGATGATCAAACAACTTGGGAGAAGAATGGATGAATACAGTGAGAAGTTTTCAATAAAGAGAAAATATAACGAAGAACTAAAGAGATGAAGAATATCTGAAATTAAAAAAATACACTAGAAGGAATCAACAGTGGATTAAATAATACAGAGGAATGGATCAGTGATCTGGAAGACAGAGTAGTGGAAATCACTGAAGCTGAGCAGAGAAAAGAAAAAAGAATAAAAAGAGGTGAGGACAGTTTAAGAGACCTCTGAGACAATAGCAAGTGTACTAACATTTACATTATAGCGGTCCTAGAAGGAGAAGAGAGAAAGGGGCAGAGAACATGTTTGAAGACATAATAGCTGAAAACTTCTGTAACCTGGGAAAGGAAACAAACATCTAGGTCCAGGAAGCACAGAGAGTCCCAAATAGGATCAACCCAAAGAGGACCATACCAAGACACACTGTAATTAAAATGGCAAAAATTAAAGAGAGAATATTAAAAGCAGCAAGGGAGGGGCTTCCACTACTTCTGGTGGTCCAGTGGTTGAGAATCCGTCTTGCAATGCAGGGGATACCAGTTCCATCCCTGGTCGGGGAACTAAGATCCCACATGCTGCAGGGCAACTAAGCCCATGCGCCACAACTACTGAGCCTGTGCGCTGCAACTGGAGAGAAGCCCGCGCACTGCAATGAAGAGCCTGCACACCGCAATGAAAGATCCCGCATGCTGCAACTAAGACCTGACGCAGCCAAAAAATAAATAAAAAATAAGATAAATAAAGCTTAAAAAAAAAAACAAAAACAGCAAGGGAAAAGCAACAAGTTCTGTACATGGGAACTCCCATAAGGCTATCAGCTGACTTTTCAGCAGAAACTCTGCAGGTCAAAAGGGAGTGGCACAATATATTTAAAGTTATGAAAGGAAAAAACCTACAACACGAATACTCCACCCAGCAAAGCTCTTGTTCAGATTTGATGGAGAGATCAAAAGTTTTACAGACAAGCAAAAGTTAAGAGTTGAGCAACACCAAACCAGCTTTACAAGAAATGTCAAAGGGGACTTCACTGGTGGTGCAGTGGATGAGAATCCGCCTGCCAATGCAGGGGACGTGGGTTCAAGCCCTGGTCCAGGAAGATCCCACATGCCGCGGAGCAACTAAGCCCGTGCACCACACCTACTGAAGCCCACGCGTCTAGAGCCCGTGCTCTGCAACAATGAGAAGCCCGTGCACCGCAACGAAGAGTAGTCCCCACTCGCCACAACTAGAGAAAGCCCGTGTGCAGCAACAAAGATGCAACGCAGCCAAAAATAAATAAAACTAAATCTTAAAAAAAAAAAAAAGAAATGTCAAAGGAATTGCTCTAAGCAAAAAAGAAAAGGTACAACTAGAAACATAGAAATTACGAAAGGGGGCTTCCCTGGTGGTGCAGTGGTTGAGAGTCCGCCTGCCGATGCAGCGGACACGGGTTCGCGCCCTGGTCTGGGAAGATCCCACATGCCCCAGAGCGGCTGGGCCCGTTGAGCCATGGCCGCTGAGCCTGCGCGTCCGGAGCCTGTGCTCCGCAACGGGAGAGGCCACAACAGTGAGAGGCCCGCGTACCGAAAGAAAAAAAAAAAAATTGCGAAAGGAAAAAACTCATTGGAAAATGCAAATATATAGAAAAAGTAGTAAACCAACCATGTACAAAGGTAGTAGGAAGGTTAAAAAACAAAAGTAGTAAAATCATCTATATCTGCAATAAATAGTTAAGGGATACACAAAACAAAACGATATAAAATATGATGTCAAAAACAATAATCATGGGAAGAGGGAAGTAAAAATGCAGGGCTGTTAAAATGCATTTGAAATTAAGACATCAGCAACTTAGAATAATTATATATATATATATATATACACACACACACATATACATATATATGTATATATATATATAGAGAGAGAGAGACCTCATAGTAACCAGGTTCTACCATTCATTAGCTTTGAGACTTAGGCCAAGTTACTAACCTCTCTGAATTTGTTTTTTCATCTTCAAAGTGAGGATAATAATAACCAATATTTGGGAAAGCCATTGCACTTTATTATACAGATCATTTTTGTATATTCATTCAGAAACTTACTGAGTGCCAACTATATGCCCGGCACTATCTAAATGCTGAGGATATAGAAATACAGAAAATATAGAAAAATATAGAAAGACATAGTCTCTGTCTTCAGGAACCCCGCTCTAGTAGGCCAGGCAGACAAATAAAACATGTAAGGTGAAAAGTATTGTGGTCAAAGTGCTTCTGGTTGTTGGCTGGAGTGCAGAGAAGAGAGCAGAGATAGGGGAGTTGGGGAGGCTTCCTGGAGGAGGAGCCACTTGAGGCTAACCTGAAGGATGAGTAAGAGCCAGGTGAAGAAGGTGGGGGGATGAGGGAATAAGGGAGAGGCATCCAGAGAACCACAGATGATTTGGAAGGTTTGGTGGGTACGTGGGATGTGTGGGTACATGGGAGCTTGCAGGAGATCAAGACATAGAATCTGTAAAGGGCCAAATCACAAAGAGCTACTGGTGCTGAGTGAAGAAATCTGAACTTTATTTTGAATACTGTGAGGAACATTGAAAGCTTAATACTTTTTAAAAATAATAAATTAATTAATTAATTTTCACTCTGCCGGGTCTTAGTTGTGGCACGCAAGATCTTCTTTGTGGCATGCAGGATCTTTAATTGTGGCATGTGGGATCCTTAGTTGTGGCATGCGGGATCTTTTAGTTGCGGCATGTGAGCTTCTTAGTTGCAGCACGCAGACTCTTAATTTCAGCATTCATGTGGGATCTAGTTCCCCGACCAGGGATTGAACTCAGGCCCCCTACATTGGGAGCATGAAGTCTTACACACTGGACCACCAGGGAAGTCCCGAAAGCTTAATACTTATATACCTTTTTCTGATTATAAGAGTAAACGGTATCCATTGATAGAAAAATGAAAAATACAGAAACATATAAAGAACAAAAGGAGCATCCAGAGATAACCATTGTTCATATTTTGGTAAATATAGTTGATGAAGTTATATATGTATGTCTGCTATATCCTGGCTACTTAACATGTGGTTCATGGGCCAGCAGCAGCGGCATCACCTGGGAGCTTGTTAGAAATGCAGAATCTCCCGTTCCACCACGGACTCAGGGAATCAGAATCTGCAGCTGAAATGGAATGAAGCTGCATGGCAGTGTATTCTTAACTGCCTCATGGGTAGTGAAGTAGTTGAGGGACAGGGCGAGTCACACTGGTCAGACTAGGAAGGGAGGCTTCTCAGAAGACCTGAGACTTGAGGTAAGTTTTGTAGAATATGTGGTATTAGGCCAAATAGAGGGGAGGGAAACAACAAATGGATTAGTGGTCAAGATAGGGTTTGGAAGTGTTTTAGTCAGAGTTCTCCAGAGAAACATAACCAAGAGCATATATAGATACATATAGAAGGAAATTTATTATATCAATTGGCTCATGAGGTGATGGAGGACGAGAAGTCCCATGATATGCTGTCTGCAAGCTGGAGATCCCGGAATGCTGGTGCGATAATGTAGTCCAAGTCCAAAGGCCTGAGAATTCGGAGGGCAGATGTTGCAAGTCCCCACCTGAGTCTGAAAGCCAGAAAACCAGGAGTGTCGAAGTCTGAGAGCAGGAGAAGGTGGATGTCTCAGCTCAGAGAGGGCAAATTCGCCCTTCCTCTGTCTTCTGTTCTATTCAGCCTCTCAAGGGATCTGATGCTGCCCACCCACATCGGGAGGACCTTTTGCTTTACTCAGTCTACCAATTCAAATGCTAATCTCTTCCAGAAACACCCTCACGACATACCCAGAAATCATATTTTATCAGCTATCTGGGCATCCCTTTTTTTTTTTTTTTTGCGGTATGCGGGCCTCTCACTGTTGTGGCCTCTCCCGTTGCGGAGCACAGGCTCCGGACGCGCAGGCTCAGCGGCCATGGCTCACGGGCCCAGCTGCTCCACAGCATGTGGGATCTTCCCGGACCAGGGCACGAACCCATATCCCCTGCATCGGCAGGTGGACTCTCAACCACTGCGCCACCAGGGAAGCCCCTGGGCATCCCTTTTGCCCAATCAAGCTGACACATAAAATTAACCATCATGAGGAGTCAGGCAGACTTGGCCTTGCCTCTTATTTGCTGTGAGACCTGGGAAAACTTCTCAGTCTCTCTGTGCCTTAGTGTCTTACTCTATAAACTAGGCATTAATAATCGTGCTTATATTATAGAATTGTTGAGGAATACTTGTTAAGATATAATATATGTAAAGCTCTTAGACACACAGTAAGTACTTAATAAGTTTTAGCTATTAGAATTATTACTATTAATGCCAACAATAAGGGTACAACATTTAGGACATGGAAGACAATAAATTTAAGTTGAATCATGTCAAATTGAATTCCATGTGAAGGAAGAAACAGCAAAGGTGCAGAGGTAATCTATTTGTTGTTCCCCTCCCCTCTATTTGGCCTAATTCCACATATTCTACAAAATTTACCTGCAAGCTGGAGATCCTGGAAAGCCGGTGTGATAATGTAGTCTCAGTCCAAAAGCCCGAGAATTTGGAGGGCAGATGGTGCAGGTTCAACCCAGGTTGAAGAGCTTATTCTTGTTAAGAATGCAGAAATTGGACTTCCCTGGTGGTGCAGTGGTTAAGAATCCACCTGCCCATGCAGGGGACACGGGTTCGAGCCCTGGTCTGGGAAGATTCCACATGCTGCGGAGCAACTAAGCCCATGCGCCACAACTACTGAGCCTGCGCTCTAGAGCCCGCGAGCCACAACTACTGAAACCCACGTGCTTAGAGCCTGTGCTTCACAACAAGAGAAGCCACCGCGATGAGAAGCCCGCGCACCACAACGAAGAGTAGCCCCCGTGTGCCACAACTAGAGAAAGCCCGCGCGCAGCAATGAAGACCCAACGCAGCCAAAAATAAATAAATTAATAAATTTATTAAAAAAGAAAAAAAAAAGAATGCAGACATATAGACCAGCTAGGAGTGCTAGTTGAAGTGTGACTGGTTATGACTTTCATTGATGGGAGAAACTAGGGACATAAGAGGAGAAGTTCAAAGACTGAGTTTGAGTCTTAAGGTACAGAAAGAAGAGTGGGCAAAGGAAACAAAAAGGATGAGAGGTTGCTAAAAGGAAGAAGGGATCCTTGAAGAAAGGTCTGGTGCAGGAAATGCACTAGATGATCTAGGAACAACTTATACCAAGAAGAAGGAAGTTATCAAAGACTACTAGGGTCATGTCATAGGAACTTAGGCCCCACCTCAAAGGAACTCCCACTGGCCAAACATGAGACAGTTATGAGCATTGATAAGGAAAACAATGGAAACATATTTAATATGCTTAAATCCATGAGTTACTAATGATACTAAATAATGACAGCAAAACGATCTCATTGCTCACTTTTATTTTTGGCCGCGCTGTGCGGCATGCGGGATCTTAGTTCCCAGACCAGGGATCGAACCTGTGTCCCCTGCATTGGAGGCACGGAGTCTTAACCACTGAACTGCCAGGGAACTCCCCCATTGGTCACTTTTAGAGGATGCTAGGTAATGATTCTGACACCAACTACTGTATGCGTGTTTTTTTCCCCACACGACCAAGCAGTTCTCTGACACCAGCTGGGTGTCCTACGATTTAACTCAATTCTGACACTATCTCCCTGGAGATAGGGTCAGATCCACATGGTAAGGGCTCAGTCCTTTCCCTCCCCTCACTTCAGAGCCAACTGAAAGTCCAGGTTGTCACCTGTGCTTCTGACTGACTGGCTATATTTTGGAGGTTCTCATGACCTCCTTCTTGGGTTCCGTCACTTTGTTACAGTGGCTCACAGAACTCAGAGAAACATTTTATTTATTAGATTCCTGGTTATATAAAGAATATAACTGAGGAACAGCCAGGTGGAAGAGAGGCATAGGGCAAGGCTTGCGGGAAGGGGCTCAGAGTTTCCATGTCCCCTCAGAGCGCTCCCCTCTCTCCTTGTCTCCATGTGTTCACCAACCCAGAAGTTCTCCAAACCCCGTCCTTTTGGGTTTTTATGGAGACTTCATTACATAGGCCTGATGGATTAAATCATTGGCCATTGGTGATTGAACCCAATATCTAGTTCCTCTCCCCTCCCCAGAAGTCAGCAGGGTGAGAACAAAAGTTCCAGCCATCCGTTCAGGAGGTTTAATGGTGATGAAATGAGGAGAGGGTCGCTAGCATTTATGAAGCAACCTCTGCTGCCTAGGTGATGTTAACGTACACCTTCTCCAACTTCCACATTTGGTTTTCTTGCTCTGTCAGAAGTTAATCTCTTTGTGGACTGGACTTACAACGTTCCTGAGTTGTCTTTGTTTTGCATTCCTACCAGAAGTTCTGGTGACTCCATGCATCATGTTTAAGATAACGTTGACACTAAGTCTCTGTGAGGATGAAATATGAATCTGGCAACAGCAACATTTCTCTCTGTGTGGGCTGCAGTCTCAGCCGGGAGAGGTGCGGCGAGGGCCCAGGATTATCGTTGTTCCTCTCCGCCCTCGCTGCCTGTTCTCACAGGGTGCTTCAGTCACTGAGAGCCAGTTCCCAGCCAGTGCAGACTTGTCTTTCCCTCTCAGAGTCTTCTTTCTTGACTGGCCATTCAGGAATGTTTTCACTGGTGACTAGGGGAGATTAGAGACAGCAGAGAAACAAAGCGTGAATTATCGATCTTGCTGTACAGGTGTGGTCCTCTCTGTCTCTGCCCAAATTCCCGAAACATCTCTCACCAGGTTCGTGGAGAGTACAACAGGGTCGTTGTGAGGTGGGCGGGTGCAGTGAGTCAGTGAGGTCTTCCTGAGGTCTAGCGGGCAGGACGGGATCCTCCCGTCATCACCCCAGCAGGGCCAGGAATTGTTGGTGAAACGTCCAGCTTCATGATCCTTTATATATCTGCATGACTATATATTTCACGAATAGACTCTCTATTTGCTTCTCTTTTTTTTTCCTACTTCATGTATCCCTGTTCTTGTTTCATGTATCCTACTTCCTGCCTGTATTTATTTGAACATTTTAAACAAACATGTTAAAGTCCTTTCCAGATTGCTCTCTCTCTTTACTTGGGTGCAAAGTCTCTCATCTTTTGCACATACTGATAGCCTCTCACGTGCAGTGTAATGTTTGTAATGTTTGCAGCCTATTTTAGCAGAATTTGTCTTCTGTGGAAATCCTCCAAATGCCTGGGGTGTCTCCATGAGGTGGTTTGCATTTGCCTAGGGTTTTATTGTGTTTACTGCTCTGGAGCACTTTTAAGGTAGTTTCTTAGCCTGGAGATTCTGTACAAAGCAGCAGTGTGTGTTTGAGCCCCATGCCTCCAGGAAGCACAAGTGCAGCATTTTGACTTCTCTCAGATAACTTTGTTCCCCCTATGGCTTATTCTGAGTCTTGTCTGGGGTGGTGGGCTGAGTTTTTCAGTCTTCATCACTAATAGGGCAACTCTTTAGTGGTTTGTCTCCTTTAGCTAAGAGCTCCTGTTCTGCAGCCTAGGTTCACATGACCTCAATTCTGGCATAATTACAACTGTGGGTTCCTTTTTTGCTTTTGGCATCTGGATATTTCTCTTTCTGAATTTTGAACTAAGTATTTAAACTTATTTTGGAGGGGGGTGTTCCATTTTATCCAGCATTATTTGCAGTAGGAAGGGGCTTGCTGTATTTGCTCCATCCTCAATCTTGACAGAAGTCCTAACATCATGGCCCAAACCTTCCTAAAAAGGGCTAGATCTTTGCTTGATTTTTTTTTCTTTTTTTTTTTAATTCTACATTCGGTCTGGCAATGGTTTTTTTTTCTTTTATGCGGGCCTCTCACTGTTGTGGCCTCTCCCGTTGCGAAGCACAGGTTCCGGACGCGCAGGTTCAGCAGCCATGGCTCACAGGCCCAGCCGCTCCGCGGCATGTGGGATCTTCCCGGACCGGGGCACGAACCCGCGTCCCCTGCATCGGCAGGCGGACTCTCAACCACTGCACCACCAGGGAAGCCCCTGGCAATAGTTTTTTGGATGTGAAACCAGGAACACAGGCAGTAAAAGAAAAATAGACACATTCAAAAATAAAACTTTATCAAGATTAAAAACTTTTGTGCATCAAAGGACACTATCAATAGAGTGAAAAAGCAACCCACAGAATGGGAGAAAATATTTGCAAATCATGTATCTGATAAGGGATTAATATCCAGAATATATAAAGAACTCCTACAACTCAATAATAAAAAACCACACAACCCAATTAAAAAATGGACAAATTTACCAAATTGTATACATAAATTATGTGCAGTTTTTTTATACCAATTAATACCTCAATAGGGAAAAAATGGGCAAAGTACTAGAATAGATATTTTTCCAGTCGAGATATATGTGACTAATAAGTACATGAAAAGCTGTTCAACATCACTAATTACTAGGGAAATGAAAATGAAAATAATGAGATACCATTTCATGCCTGTTAGGTTGAATATTATCCAAGACACAGAAAATAACCAGTGTTGGTGAGGATGTGAAGAAATTGGACATTGCTTGTACATTGCTGATGGGAATGTAAAATGGTGTAGCTGCTGTGGAAAATGGCATGGTGGTTCCTAAAAAATTAAACACAGAATTTCCATATGATACAGCAATTCCACTTCCGGGTGTATAATCCAGAAGAATTGAATGCAGGGACTCTAATGGATATTTGTACACCCATGTTTATAGTGGCATTATTCTCAGTAACCAAAAGGTGGAAGCAATCCAAGTGTCCATTGGGGGGTGAATGGATAAACAAAGTGTAATATATACATACAATGGACATACAATGGAATATTATTCAGCCTTAAAAAGGAAGGAAATTCTGACATGTGCCGCTACGTGGATGAACCTTGAGGACATTATGCTAAGTGAAATAAACCAGTTACAAAAAAACAAATATTGTATGATTCCACTTGTATGAGGTACCTGCAGTAGTGAAATTCACAGAGACAGAAAGTAGAATGTCTGTAGCCAGGGATGGGAGTAGAGGGGAGTGGGGAATACAAAATTTCCGTCATGGAAGAAAAAGTTCTGGAGATGAATAGTGGTGATGGTCGCACCACAGTGTGAATGTACTTAATGCTTCTGAACTGTATACTTAAAAATGGTTAAAATGTTAAATTTCATGTTATGTAAATTTAACCACAAAAAAAACATTTAATAAATGAAGGATATATGCTAAAAAATATTTATTTGCATTAGCACTTTATCCTCTGCTTCTCTCTCTGACAGGAGTAACTCTGTGGTAGGGAAATAATGATCTCATCTTTCTACGATGTGATAGATATTCTCTTTGCCCCTCCATATCCACTTTCTATGCTTCTCTGCCCTTTTCAGCTTTCCAGCTGGCTTGTCCCATGGGAGGTGCTGGCAGGAGATCATGAAGATGGGAAGAGAGAGAAATCGGTATTTATTCCCCTGGCTCCCTCCTGCCGCCTGTGGTCTGATAGTGGCCGTATTTCTATGAACAAGGCCACAGCATCTGTGGGGACTCCTCTCCCTTGCCTGTGGTTCTTGCTAGCTTCCAGTAACTGCTCCTTGGTTTGCCCAGTCAGGCCTAGTGGTGGTAACAGCTTCCTAATTTTGTTAGTCCCTGGTGCTTTGACATCCCTTCTGTTTCTCTTATCCCTGAGCACAACTTTGTAATAGTCTCTTCAGTAAACTTTCTTCAGTGACCCTGGTGAGTGTGCACGTGTTTCCTGTGGGAACCCTGACTGATATGCGTAGTGTCCCAAGTCTGATTTTATAGCACTATCTACTTTTTCAGACCCACTATATGCCGGGCACCACGCTAGGTACTAGTGATACAGTGATGCATTTAACTAGATCCCTTTTCCTGAGTTCAAAGTCAAGTCTGGGAAGACATCACTGGTGCAATACAGAGTGATAAGTGCTGTAAGAGAGGTGAGAACAGAGTGCTGTGGAAGCACAGTATAAGGGGAGATGACACTTGTGCTGCTCTATAGAGTAGGAAAAGGTGGGAAAGGGGCGAAGGGCTTTCAGGGCAGCAAGAAGAGATTATGAAGGGACAGAGGCACAGCACTTAGTTATCAGCTCAGGAGTATTTGGCAAGTCTAGAGAGAAGTGGGAATGAGGCTGGAGAAGGGGTTAGGGACCCACCATGAAAGCCCTTGGGTGCCCAAAGATAACTGTGGATTTCATCTTGCTTATTAAGAGGAATCAATGCTTGGTTTTAACCAAGGGAGTGACATCAAGTTTGCCTTTAAAAACTCTTTGGTCACAGGGTGGAGAAAGGAGTGGAAGAGATCAAGCTGGGGCAGAGAGAAGAATACGAATTTATTGGGAAATGGTAGAGACTGTCTTTTCTGAAGGCTAGGGACCAGTAGCTGGCTGGTTAACTTAAAAAAAAAAATCAGTTAAAATGGGTATTCATAAAAATATTCTAAATATTTAAACTTAAAACATGTACATTTACCAATATTTTGCTATACTGCCTTTCTCGCATAAATCACACTTATGATTTTCAGTTCCTTTTTTTAAAAAAACAATTTATTACTTATGTATTTATTTGGCTGCACTGGGTCTTAGTTGCTGCACGAGGGATCTTCATTGCAGCATGTGGGATCTTTTTTTTTTTTTAAGTTGCGACATGCAGTATCTTTAGCTGTGGCATGTGAACTCCTAGTTGCAGCATGTGGGATCTAGTTTCCTGACCAGGAATCAAACCTGGGCCCCCTGCATTGGGAACGTGGAGTCTTAGCCCCTGGACCACCAGGATGAAGTCCCAGTTCCTTTAAGTGGAGGAATTTAAAGATACTTGTGAGGCAATCTGAGTGAAAGATGCTTCTAGATTTTTATGAGGCTTTTCACATTTGTTTACAGTTGTTTCAGCTACACCTACATCAACCACAGTTATCTTCAGTGAGTTTCTCTAATCAAGTTTTTGAAAAGAATTCAATTTGGCTTTCAGAAAGACAACAACTATCTTTTTGCACTCATAGTTCTTTGTTTATTTGTTTGTTTATTCATTTGTTCCCCCCCCACTAGAAGGTAACCTCAGTGAAGGCAGGAACTTATCTGTCTTGCTGACTGTATCTTCAAAGCCTATGACAGTGCCTGTAGTAGGGGTGTATAGACGTTTAATGAGTGAACAATAAGTGATGTCTCTCCATCAGTCTGAGTAATTTAGATGATTATGTTGGTATCATTAGTCATGATTATTTATACACCCAAGATGCATTTTTACTATTTACTTTGCAACTTCTGGTAACTGTTTCCATCAATCTAATTTATATTCCTCCCAGTCATCTCCCTCCCTTGCACAAATTTATTGACTCTCCAGTGTGTGCTTTAAAAAACAATATTGTTTTATTACTACCAGCAGGAGTGGCCTGCATGGGGTGGTGGGTACACTGGGCTCAGGGTATGTGTGGGCTGTGAGGGGTAGATGATAATTGGGAGGCTGAAGGAAAGGGAGTGGGGCTGGAGGCCAGGCCCAAAGGCTCCTCCGATTTACTTCCGGGAAGAGGTAGACTTAATAAAGGAGTCATGGCAAGCTAGGGCCAGGCCGCCAATAAGATTAAGAAATTCTTGGAAATCTAACTGTCCATCAGAGTCGAGGTCCAGCTTCTTCATCATGCGGTCAAGGACACCAGGGTCCTTCTGGTTCTGCAAAGATAATAATAATAATGATATTAGTACCTTTATATTGTACTTTCTAAGATGCTTTCAAAAATGTTTCCACATTTTATTCTTACAAGAGTGTGAGGTACCGGGTAGGGGTTATTAATATTCGCACTTTTCAGAGACAGAAACAGACTCAAACAGGTGAAGTGAGTGGCCTAAGCGGAAGACCTAGGACACGAACCCAGCTTCTCTAGCTCCTAGTCCAGGGTTCTTTCTGTGACCATCAGGGGTTACTCAATTTTGTAAAAACAGTGGAAAACTTTTTCTAAGTGTTGCATGCAACTCCAATATACAAACTACATAAAAGCAGAGTGACTGGAGGTGGAAAGAGGATGCGGTCCCTGCCTAATCAGCCCCATCCTCCACTCATCCAAGCCCCCAGCACATACGCACACTTACATCCACTGGTTACATATGGCTACTTAATTAATTTAGAAAGTCAGTCCTTTAGTTGCTAGTGGCTACCATATCAGGTAGCGCATATATAGAACATTAATTCCATCACTACAGAAAGTTCTACGGCTGCCCTAGAGGCTTTGGGGTGGAGGAATAAAATTTGAAAACTCTTCTATTACTCCATTTACCATTTTGTAAGCCCCTCTCCTTAAATGAAAAAAATCACTGTTCCCTATGTCAGTGTAGTTTGATAACTTTGATCTTTAGAACATACTTTATTCAAAGAAGAGGAGAACAGAAGGTCCTTTAATAGTCATTCAGAGTTTACTCAGCCCTAGGGGCTCAGCTGCTGTCCTTCACACCTAGCCATTCTCCCAGGGTCTTGTTTCATGCTGTGTGTGGCCTGGGGGTGGGGGCAGGGACCAATACCTTTGTGAAGGCACCCAGCTCTGTATTCATGAAGATAAGGAACTCCGCCTTGGAGAGTTTGCTGTTGTTACCGTCCCTTCCAGCATGCCTTTGGAAAACAGCAATCAGAGACTCGATGCACCGTTCAGTCTCTGTAGGGCTGGATGTTTTTGCCTTTGGAAAAAAAAAAATTCAGGGTTCAGACAAGGGCAAGATATCAAAAGCTGGGTGCTAGGGAAAACTCCAGAGGATCTTGTCTCTTCATTTTGGGTCAAGCAGTTTCCTGAAAGACTCGGTCGTTGTTTAGGGGGCTAAGGGGCCCAAGACAACCACAGAAAGTCACATTCGGTGAGCTTCCTCCCCACATCTCCTCACATGTTTATTCCAGGTGAAAATTAGTGAGGGTAAATATGGAGCATGCTGGTATGTTTGAAAGCAGTAGACTGCCTAGATGAGCGTGAGGTGACAGGGTTTACTGATATTTTTAGAATGTGTGGATAAATATATGTATAACTATATATCCACAAATCCATATACATACCAAGCATTGTCTATAGATTAAAAAGTTCCCTATTTTCCAAGAGTATATGGAGGCTACTGTGATAAGTGAAATGGCATTTCTTTTTAAAGGAATACTGAATTCCCAGGACTCATACATTTTCTAGAAGAAAACTAAAAGCATAGTTATTATTGTGTATGGGGTAGGAGATCTGAGAACTTTTTGGATGTTGGAAAGCAGCTTTCGTATTTGAGAGTTAGAACCCCTTAATTTTACACGTGAGGAAACAGGCATGAGAAGGGAACTGACATGGCAGAGCTACTGCTACAATCTCAGCCTCCAGGTTGCTTTCTGCAGCCCTTGGCCTTTGCTCCTTCTATTCCCAGATGCCACTAATTCCCACAGAAAAGGCTGGTGGAACTTCTCTGGTCACTTCACACCAGGAAGGTTGATATGGGGGCTCTTAGGTTGCCGCTCACACAGCTCCCATCGCATCTACGGAGCTGAACCACAGCTGTGGCTGCACTAGAAGGAGCACAAGCTTCATATCCTGTTCTGGGCTCTGCCTTCCTTACAACAGATGTCTTCAAGGAAATTCTGTCATGCCGAGTCTGCCCCTCATTCCAGCCAGCGCCTGGGCCCCAGACGTGAGGAACTCGTGGGCTCCCCCTGGTGGATAAGAAGGGGAACTGCAGACTTTCTGGAAATCTTGCAGGGCCACACCCTTCCTCCAAAGCTTTCTCTGTGGACATTAACAATGTCTACATTGGATGGTGACATTCGCAATGTGGCACTTAGCCCGTTAATTTGTTCTTGGGATGGACTTCCTGGAGCCCAGAGCTAGAGACTTTCAGGCCCCATAATTAATATGTTAAGGATTGATGTGAGCCCTGTTATTGATCTGAGCTCTTAGCTGCACAGCTGCCAGTCTCCTTCCCTCCTTCAGTCTCTCCAGGTGCTTTAACTGCCTAGCCAGGTGCCTGGTGCTCATTGCATCCTGAAGCATCTATAAAGCCCCTTCTGGGGATCTATTCTTCCTCAATGGTCACACTGTCAGAACTTTTTCTTTAGAAAAGTGTTGGTAGCTTCAGAGTTTTGGTGAGAAACAAAATACCACAGCCTAGAAACAGATGTGTTTGCACAACAGCTTTTCTTACCAGGACTACAATCTCACAGTCTTACTAACGTGTCAGATTACAGGAACAAGGCTGACTGGAAGGGCACACCAGATAGGGTAGAAGGTTCCAGGTTGAGGAGCAAGGGCTTTGTGATCTTTTTCTAGACCTACAGATGTGTCCTCTGCCTCTTTTCTTTGCGGAATTCAGATTGCTTTTTGATTTTCCAGTTTCAAAGTGGCTTTCTGCTTTTCCTTTTTCTCTCCTTAACGTCAATCTTGACAGATTTTTTTTTCCCCTTTAAAACTGTTGCTATCAGCCACATGGAGAAAGTTAAAACCCCTGCATTTCTTCCCAGAGGTAATTTCCAGAGGAAAAGAAACACAATTATCAAATTACTTAAATGGAATTGCAAAATTTGTAGTGCTGGAGGGGCAGAGAGGCCCAGAGACAGGAAAGCTTTGCTCAAGTTCGAGCAGTGGCTGAAGGAGGAGATCTCCTGCTTGGATGGAGGCCAGTGCTCCCCATCACTGCATCCTCAGAGTTGTATTTGATGGGAACAATGATAGGAAGGAGAAAACAGCGTGATAAATGGGTGCTGTGAGAGAATTAAAAAAATGCATGCTAGGGACTTCCCTCGTGGTGCAGTGGTGAAGAATCTGCCTGCCAATGCAGGGGACACAGGTTTGAGCCCTGGTCCGGGAAGATCCCACATGCCCCGGAGCAACTAAGCCCGTGTGCCACAACTACTGAGCCTGCGCTCTAGAGCCCGTGAGCCACAACTACTGAGCCTGCATGCCGCAACTAGTGAAGCCCGTGCACCTAGAGCCTGTGCTCTGCAACAAGAGAAGCCACCGCAATGAGAAGCCCTTGCACTGCAACAAAGAGTAGCCCCCGCTCACCACAACTTGAGAAAGCCCACGCACAGCAACTAAGACCCAACGCAGACAAAAATAAATGTTAAAAAATGCATGCTAAACACTCAACATTTGAGAAAGTTAAAAAAAAAAAAAGTAACGCCTGAAAAAACTCAAGTATTGCAGTTCTCATTCTTAACTAACATGCTCCCTTTCCTCCCAAGGAGCCCTGGTGGCATCCACCTTCCGCCGGGGCGGTCATTCCACGTCTTTACCACTTGGTGGTGCTGGGTCTGCCTTTTCTATGTTCCATGGGACATTGATTCCTCGCTTTTGCACGGAAAGGAGAAAGCGCAGTCGGGGGTACAGACTGGCAGACTAAAGCAGGGGTTGGCAAACGTGTTTTGTAAAGGGCCAGATGGTATAAGTTTTAGGCCAGTGCGGCTCATATGGTCTCTGTCACTCTGCTTTTGTAGCAGGGCAGCAACCACACAGAAAACTCATGAATGGGCGTGGTCGTGCGCCAATAAAACTTTATGAACACTGAAGTTTGATTTTCATATAATTTTCACGTGTTACAAAGTATTATTCTTCCTTTGACTTTCTTTCAACTATTTAAATATGTAAAATCCGTTCGTAGCTCGTGGGCGAACAGAACCCCGATTTGGCCCTTGGGCGGAAGTTTGCAGACCTCCCTTCACTAAAGAGAGGCCAAGGAAGAGGCAGATTTTGGAGGTGTATTAATGGAAAAGAAAAGAGTTCAAAATGGGGATGGCAGGAGCTGAGAGAAGAAAAACAGGAGACGGGGTGAGCACCTAACAAGATGGTGGGCTAGGGGGAAAAAGAAAGGAGGAGGGGGCTTCCGGTCGCCGGGCTCCTCCCACATTCCTGGGCGCCGCTCGGCTAGCTGGGACCCGCTTCAGTTTCAGTCTCTGCGCCTTGGCCGTTTGCCGGTCTTTTACCGAAACTCTGATTTCCCCTAGGGGTCAGACCATTAGGTCTGAAACGTTCCCTTTCTGGTCTCTAGAACTGTACATAACTAGCGTCGCCGCGCAGAATTCCAACCCCTGTCTTTAGGTCGTACCCCGGGCTCCGCGGACAGCGGCGGCGAGGGGCGTCCCGCACCGGCCGGACACCCCTGCCCCCGTCCCGGCTGAGCGAGGGGTCGGGGCGGCTTCACCCTGTGCGGGGCTCCGAGCGGGGCGCGGCTCGCAGTGCATTTCCTCTATCCCAGCCCTAGACCTTCGCCTGGAAAACAAAAGAATCTCCCGTTGCTACCCCTAGGCTGTTATTACAGGTATAATTCAGGGCTTCTTCCTTCCATCCGCTCTTTCCTAATTCCCTGCCATAGATTCATTCGTCCTGCTCTGGTTCCTAACACGTCCATATAAAAATCAAAGACCAAGTCTGGTGAAAGGTATGCTGTTGCTTTTTTCTTTTCATGCAAGAGGAAGACAAATAAAAAGCGCGGCTTACCATGTTCGGAGAGGAACGAAGCACAGGGCTGCGAGCGAGGAGCGGCGAGGCGCGTACTGGGCGGCGGGCCGGGTCTGCTAACTCCCAGGTCTGGCCCCACCCGGCTCCGCCTCGCGCGGCTTCCGCCTGACTCACGCGACCCCTCCTCCGCTCCGTCCGCCGCCGCGCGGATCCGGACGGGTCACCGTCGCCTTTCTTTGCCAAGCATACGGCTTCACCTTAAAACTCACACAAAACCCATTGTCCTCCCTGAGCCCTAAATAATCTCTCTCCCCTGTCCCGTGAACCTTGAAGATTTTGAACTTTTCCGAATTGAAAGTTTTGCATAGCGGTCTTCTGGAAGTCTGTCCAAGTCTGTGGGTCTTTTCCCTGTACAAGCTCACGAGCTCATTCTGGTCATGCATGTTAGACAGGCAGAAAGGTCCCTTTGAAAAACGTGCAACGTGGAGTGTGGGCTATAAGTTCCCTAGAAACCAGGGCTGTCTCTTTCGCACTGGAGACGTTAACAGACTAAATGGTAGTGATTTGTGCCAGCTGGAGCACCGTTGTCTCAGACTTCTCTCTAAACCGAAAACAGTTAAAAAAAACAAACAAAACAAAGCAAGACCCTAGACCCCAAAAAACTGCAACGGTACAGTACTACTGCAAACTACTGAACCCTGCAAGTAGGGCATTTATCTGTGTGCAGTTGGCAACGGAGTTGGGAGTTGTATGAAGAATCAGAAGCTCTGGGTTCTAATCCTAGATCTGTAATTACTTCGTTGCAATACGTTTGGCAAAACCCCTCAGTCCTCTGAGTCTGCATTTCCTTACCTGTAAAAGTAGGTGCCCTTTCCTTTCCTACTTCACAAAATTGTTATGACTATCAGATAAAATGATGGCTTTGGGCTTCCCTGGTGGTGCAGTGGTTGAGAGTCCGCCTGCCGATGCAGGGGACACGGGTTCACGCCCCGGTCCGGGAAGATCCAACATGCCACGGAGCGGCTGGGCCCGTGAGCCATGGCCGCTGAGCCTGTGCGTCCGGAGCCTGTGCTCCGCAGCGGGAGAGGCCACAACAGTGAGAGGCCTGAGTACCGAAAAAAAAAAAAAAAAAAAAGAGATGGCTTTGGGAGGGCTTCAAAAACAGGAATAGATGCAAAGGAAAGATAATGGGCTGCAGGGCATTGTGTAAACTGCTTCCTGGCATCCTCTCTGCTCCTGCAGCTTCAGCTGGTCACTTCTGATCAGACCTTCATCTCTTCTCACCTACGCCAGCCCCACATTTTCAGTTGTTCTTGAATCCACTTGAAAGTCTCACCTGAGCCTCAAACTCAATTCAAGAGATACTTGTTTTCCCTAAATCTGTTTCTCTTCTGTCTTCCTTACCTCTGCTAATGGTATTGCCACTCTTCTGTTCTCCCGACTTGAGAACTTTGGAGCCAGATTTTGACTCTAAATCCCTTTCTTACCCCCAAATGTTATCGAGTGCCAAGTACCATCAGTTTTTTTTTTTTTTTTTTGCGGTACGCGGTCCTCTCACTGTTGTGGCCTCTCGCGTTGCGGAGCACAGGCTCTGGACGCATAGGCTCAGCGGCCATGGCTTACGGGCCTAGCCGCTCCGCGGCATGTGGGATCTTCCCGGACCGGGGCGCGAACCCGTGTCCCCTGCATTGGTAGGCGGACTCTCAACCACTGTGCCACCAGGGAAGCCCCATCAGTTTTATTTTTACACTTTCTCTTGGATCTGCCCCTCATATTTTCTATTCTCACCTCCAGTGTTCTAGTTTAGGTTTGTATTCCCTCTTTCCTCCAGTTTCCTAACTGGTCTCTTGCCCTCCAATCTGTTCTATTGACTGTTAAAGACACATTTTTCTAATGTACAGCTCTGATCAAGTGCCTGCTTAAAAACGAAACACAACAAAAGAACCAAACAAGATGGCTCTCTAATGCCTTTTATATCAAATCCAAACTTCTTAGCTTCTATCTGGCTTTGAAAATCCTCTTTAACCTTAATTAATGAATGACTCCTTCAATTTATTCATTCAAAAAATATTTTTGGAAAACTACCATGCGCCAGGCCCACTGCTAGGTACAAGAGATACAAACATAAATGCGATATTAATGCCTGCCTTTGGGGTGGTCTATGGATAGACTTTAGACCTATGGTGTTTTGGGGGGTGTTCCATGGATGGCTGCTGGGGTCCACAAATACCCTAAAGGTATATGTGAAATTTTCTGCATAAGAGAACTTCTTCTTCAGAGCTTTCATCTGTTTCTCAGAAAAATCTATGATCAAAAATAGTAAAGAATCATTGGTCTAAATTACTCCATACCTGAATCATGGGACCTCCCATACAACATTCCTCTTTAAGGAAAAACACCCCATTTATTGCCTCTGCTGAAAATCCAGCCCCATTAGTGAATTTTTGCATGATTTGACCCTGTGCCCACTGTCACAGCTGATTGGATTGAGGTTAGTGCTGGACTCAAGGACTGCTAGTCCATAGAATGGATAGTAGTGGATGTTTCACGACGTGACGTGAAAAGATGAGCTGGGACCCTTCAGCTTTTTGGGAAACTGAAATTAGCAACACATAGCAAATTAGGCATTGAGAAAAGTGAAGCTGAACATTTGCATGGACAGAATCATGAGGTCACGGCAAATAAAAATTAGGAAGAAGCAGACACCATAAATAAGTAGGAGCTGTGAAGTTTGGAAAAAATGTGCAGAATAGTGTTCTTGTTCTCCCTGCACCTGGTTGTTTAGTTTTCCTGATTTCATGTAAGGCCTCTATTCTTTCAATAACTTCCCTGCCCTATGAGGTAGCTTGAGTGAAACCAAAGAAAAGATCTGAATCAAATAAGTATGAATTCTCCAGAACCAGGTTGGGGAATCAGCCCCGCCCAGTGAGGGCTGTCTGTGTTGACAACTCACCAGGGTCATGATGAAAGGGGTTTTCAGTTAAAGGAGGGGAGAGTTCAGGAAGATGGCACGCAAAGTAGAATTGGCAAAGTAGGTAAATGGTGTGTCAAAGTGAAGGGCTAAAGTGGGCAGGGAGCTGAGGATGAGTGAGGGCTGGTAAGTTGATACCAAGAGACAAAAATGAGGTACAGATGAGTCAATTTATTCAGGAAATAAATGTGGGGACTTCCACTGTGCAGGGTAATTCTTATGTGCAACCTGAGCTCTGTGCAGGGCTGGGCAGGATCTTAAATGGATACAATAGCCAACCATAATAACAGGGGTGTGACCAAGGCACAGTGATACTGCTGGGAATGAAGTGAGTGGTTAACTCTGGAGGAGCAGAGAAAGTGTTGTGGAGAGAGTGGTGCTTGAGTTGGGTAGTGAAGGATGAATAAGAATCCACCAGGTGTAAAAAAAAAAAAAGTAAATAAAATAATTCATCAGGTAGATGGGCACAGTGGTGAAGCAAGGTGAAGCACAGTGCTGCAACATATTATCTGTATGAGCTCCAGCAAGTCATTTATCTGCTCTGTGCCTTGGTTTCCTCAACTATAAAGTGGAGAGTAGTAGTACTCACTTCATATGGTTGTTGTGAGGATGAAGATGTAATCATGTAAAATACTTAGAACGTAGAGTGGTGTCTTCAGAGGAACCCTTCCGTAATGGCTTGTGCAAAAGTAAGCAGAGGGGAAGCATATGTGTATTCTCAGTACTTGCAGGTGGTTCGGTAGTCCTGGGCTTTGGGTATGGGGTGATGGTAAATGTGAGCCAGGAGCTGTGGGACTGAGCCTGGAGAGGTAAGGGTCAGAGCACTAAGGGCTACGCTTGGAAATTTGGATTGTATCTGAGGGTTATCTATCAAGAACCACTGAAGATTTTAAATCAGGAGATTTGATCCACTTCACCTTTTGGGAAGCATAGAAAATGTACCAGAGAGGAGACAGACTAGAGGCAAGGAACATATTAGGATACTGTTGCAATAACCAAGGTGAGATGGCCATGGAGGTGGGGCAGGGAATTTCCAAGTACCGAGAAGGCAAAAGCAATCAAACTTGGCCTCTGCTTAGATGTGGGGGGTTTGGAAGAGGAATGAAATCACTTTAGGAGAGAATAGGACCGGGAACAGTCACATTTACTTATAGCTCTTCAAATCTCTGTCTCACCTCAGGGCCTTTGCACATCTGTCTGGTCTGCCTGCAATAGTCTTTTTCTCATCTTAGTCGTCTTGGACTCTCATAACAAACTCCCACAGACTGACTGGTTTAAACAGAAATTTGTTTTCTCACAGTTCTGGAGGCTGGAAGTCCAAGATCAAGGTACTAGTCGACTCAGGTCCTGATGAGGGCTCTTTTCCTGGTTCGCAGATGGTTGCTTTCTCGCTGAGTCTTCACATGGTGGAGAGAGGGAGGGTTCTCTCTCTTCCTTTTGTTATAAGGCCACATTCCTACTGAATTAGGGCTCCACTCTTATGACATTTAAGCATTTAATCATTTAACTGTAATTGCCTCCTAAAGACCCTATATCCAGATACAGTCACATTAGGGCTTTAACATATGCAAATTTTGTTGTTGTTGTTGTTGGGACAGACACAGTTAAGTCCATAGTGTCATCCTTCCTATAACTTAGAAATCATCTTCCCTAAGCATTCCTCATCTCCTAAGAGAGTGCTAGGTATCTATGCAAAAAAAGAGTTAGCATAGCTGCCCGAGACTGCTGTCCTTGGAAAGGCCTGCTTGCAAGGCTGGACTTCGGCTGGCATCTGGGAACTTGGATTTCAAGAGGGTTCTCATCTGTTCCCTCACTGTGCCTCACTGTGCCTAAGGTGGCTCATTGTGCCTAAACTGTTGGTACAAACAATGTAGTTTATGCCAAGCACCTGCTTTCCTTCTGGGAGTTTGGAGTTTTCCAGTACATGCTGGAGAGAGTGTGCGTATGCGACCAGCCTCCAGTAAAAGCCTTGGGCACCGAGTCTCTAATGAGGTTCTCTGGTAGACAGAACTTCGCATGTGTTGCCACAATTCAAAGCTGGAGGAATTCAGCATGTCCTGTATCCACTATACGTTCCCCCATAGCTCCTTGTACTGTAATTCTTACTATACTCTACGGTCATTTTCTGTTTACTTGGTTATTTTCCTCACTAGACAGCAATCTACTTGAGGGCAGAGCCAGTATCCTGCTTACTGCAGTGTTCCCTTGAGGGGGTTCACAGGGTATGGAGGAGTCACCAGAATGGGAAGGCACATGTACAAGGTTGAGATGATACAAACGATAGAGCAAGGTCTCAGGAGCTATGGTGGATGAATTACTCCACAGAGTGGAAGAGGGGAAAATGAGGAGTGAGACTATAGAGGGACCATAGCCTTGGGAGGGCTGCAGAGGAGTATCCTTCCTGATACCCTTGTTGGCATACGAAGAGGGAGGTAAGGACATGCTTGACAGAGCCCACAGGATTTGAGTAGGAGACTTGAAGAGGTTCTCTATGGTCCCAGAGGGAAATGGAAACAGGAGCTGACTCAGATGGCTGAGTGGTGCAAAAGCTTAGGAAGCTATAATTTTGCAGTGACTCTAATACACATGATTGTATGATTGTGAGGCTGTATGGCTTTCTTCTGGTGTGTTTAGAAATCTAGTCACCGGATCCAAGAGAGAGGCTTGTGAAATAGGTTTAGGGTTTTACAGAATGGATATAACAAAAGGATAAAGCAGTGAAGGAGTTGAGGATGTGGGTGAGAAAGTAATCCACTTGATTGGGCATTGAGTACAGGAAGAAAAAGGAAGGAGTGAGGACATGGAAGGTGGGTGGGCACAAAAAAATTTCTCCATAACATCAAAGAACAAGTTAAATGGAAAAGAGGGATGGAGAGAGCTGGGGATTTAAGAAGTTATTCGTATAATACAAACTTCCAGTGAGTTTAGTAATTTGTAGATAGAACTCTTATGATGGCAAAATCCAAGCATGCCTAAGGGCCTCAAACTGACTGCAGTGTATGTGGCGTGGGCATCAAGGAGGGAGGTCAAGAGCTGTGAGGGTGGGGCATTGGGTGGGTGATCCTCGTCAGTGCTGAGCTCAGCCGGGATGATGAGAGGAGCTGGAGTGGAGAGCAAGAGTGTGAAGCAGGTTATGCTGTCTGAAGTGAAACAGGTATAGGACGCTGACAGGTTGTGGCAGGGGTTCTCAGCGTGTCATCTGCCACTTTCCTTTCTATGCTCCATGCTTTAACAAATGGAACCACTGTTTATCACTCAAAGATCCTCTGTACTTTCTTACCTCTTTGCTGTTACCCAAGCTTTCTCTGCCTTTGAAACATCCTTAATTTCAGTTCCCTCTGATGAAATTCTATGGCTCCTTCAATGAAGTTCCTCCTTCATGAAGCTTTTCTGATCTCCACCACCCACATTTACCCTTCCTTCCATAATATTTTGTAAATTGTTTCTTGCGGGGAGGGATTTTAATATTCTGCTGTGTATTACAGGGATTTATGTTAATAGATGTATCTTTTCTGATAGCATGTGAGTTCCTTGAAATTATGGATCCGTCATGTTCATTTTTGTGTCATTCATAGCCATTTGCACATAGTAGGACCCAGTGAACATTCATGGGATTGAACGAATAGTATGATTTCAGAGTAGGGGCTGTATTTGGTTTAATTCTGTGTGATTTAACATTCAGGACAATGTTAAATACTTGTTCCAAGAATTGTTGACTCTTTGTTTTGTTTTTCTTTTTTGGGGGAAGGATCGCAAGCTCTTTCTGTTAAGAGTTTTAAATTTTATATAAGTTAAGTTATTCAGCAAGTATTTATTAAGTACCAGATCCTGTGCTAGGGCCTGAGGGTACAAAGATAAAAAAGTCATGGTTCCTGCCTTTGAGGATCCCCAAATCTAATTTGATTAATAAAACAGGAATGGGCTGGGATTTCCCTGGTGGCGCAGTGGATAAAACTGCGCTCCCAGTACAGGGGGCCCAGGTTCCTTCCCTGGTCAGGGAACTAAATCCCACATGCATGCCACAACTAAGAGTTTCCATGCCACAACTAAGGAGCCCTGGAGCCATAACTTAAGGAGCCCTGGAGCTGCAACTAAGACCTGGCTCAACCAAATAAATTAAATAAATAAATAAGTATTTTTTAAAAAAAAAAAAAACAGGAATGGGCTCCTTCTAGAAACTGAGTCATCTGCATCAGAAGGTGTACACTCAGTCTCTTGAGGCTCTTCCCATTTAAGTCCTGGGCTGGAAGATTTACCTCTTGAAGATAAGGACTGTAAGGGGAGAGCCTTTGATTTCTCCCATAATCTGCAGTGCTTGCCCACAGCACTGAGGCCACATTTGCAATATTAAGGAATGACCCGTCAATCTCTGAGGCCACTGTGATGTAAATGTAAATGCTGGACAAGAAATCTAAAGGCCTGAGTTTGAGTTCCAGCCCTCTCCCTAGATAAACTGTTTTTACTTCTGAGCTTCAGTTTTCCTTGTGTAAAATGGTGATAGCAATAAAGGAGAAAATAAATATAAAAGGGCTCTTCAAATGGTGGTGTGTTATACAAATGTTAATTACTACTTGCAGTATTGCTGTGTGGATTAAATGAAAGTGTGCTTTGTAGGCTCTACTTTGCAGATCTTGGTGTCACTATTGTTATCCCTTCAAGCCCTTGTCTTTTCACTTCCCGTTGCCTCTGCCCTAATTGCTGGCCCTCACTAATTCCCTCATTTGTCCTATGGTGATGGCATCTTCAGGACAGACATGGAGTTCCTGGGCAAGCTGGTGGAAGTTAACTGCTTTCCTCCATTGTCTGCACACATCTACATTTTCCTTCATATTCTTCTAGACATCTTTCATGCTGGTGGCTGGAAACCATTAAAGTCCTCCACATAGTTGTTTTTAGTCTCCAACTGTCGTTAGGCAGAGTTGAGAAATTTTCTCTTTCACAATGACCCACAACAAATAGTTGCATGTATGTTACATTTCTACTCCGAGGAGGCCACACCATATCAGATCCATGTCTAATCCGTTGTGATCTGAATGTGTCATCAAAGTGTTCTCAGTGGATCTGTATTGCTCATTTTTTGTCCAAATTTTTCATCTTGGAATTCAAGATGAAATTCGAATCTCAGCTTCTGTTTTTTCATTATTTTCTTTCATTTACTGTGAACTCTGGTCAAGTGGGAACTTTTCGCTATTGCCTGTAGGCAGGGTTGATCCTCCTGCCGGTTCTCACTGGTTCGCCCACACTAGTTGTTACAATATTGAAGTTCTTCTCTACCAGTTGCTAAGTGTCCTCTCTAATTTTTTAAAATTAATTAATTAATTAATTAATGGCTGCGTTGGGTCTTCGTTGCTGCACGCGGGCTTTCTCTAGTTGCAGCGAATGGGGGCTACTCTTCCTTGCAGTGCATGGGCTTCTCATTGTGGTGGCTTCTCTTGTTGCAGAGCACGGGCTCTAGGCTCACGGGCTTCAGTAGTTGTGGCCCACAGGCTCAGGTGCTCCGCAGCATGTGGCATCTTCCCAGACCAGGACTTGAACCCATGTCCCCTGCACTGGCAGGCAGATTCCTAACCACTTGCCCACCAGGGTAGCCCTGTCCTCACTTCTTGCCTGAATCCCTGAGTGCCATTCACCTGAAGCCCCAGCCACCTCAGTCCCTCTCCTGGGCCATGTGATTCCCATAATCAAGTAACTTAAGGATTAATGCACGGAGTGGTGAGGGTCTCTAGGACTTGCTCCAGCCTCATAGCCTGGCCACTGTTCTGATTGGTCAGTGCTAGGTCACAGTTTGAATATCTTCCTGTCTTTAGGAGCCCCAGAATTTCCCACTTACTGATTTTTTTTCTTGTGTTTCCTTCCTTTCATCTGAAATTTTTCCTTCATCTTCTCATGTCCAAATTCTACCTGTACAAAGACCCAACTCATAAAGAACCTTCTCCAGGAAGCTTTTTACTTATCTCTTCCAACTAAAAAGGATCTGTCTCTTCATTGATCTACCACAGCCTTTTATCTGCACTTTTTTTGTGGCATGTATTACAGCCTATCTTGAATTATAGCTATTTAAGTATGTACCAATTTTTTTCCTGTTAGACTGTCAGCTCCTTGAGGACCAGGTATAGTATAATGCCTTTTTTGTGGGGCACCACCCACTCACCCTAAATGTCATTCAAACTACTACTACCCATACTCTGGGTCTAGGACAAGTGTGTGATGGGTTAGTAGTAGGCATGAGGACTTTTATGTGACAAATGAAGAATTTAAAGTTTCTTGTGGTCTGCGTTGCAGTCTTTTTCAACGGTTTGACATTTCTGTGCAATAAGACTTCCTTCTGATTCACCTCTCCCTGGTCCCCATATCCCCACCCCCCAGCTCTTGGAAGGCCTAGGAGTGGGCAGGTTAGTTCAGCTCTGTTCCCAGGCTTTAGAGAGAAAATATATGAGTTAGGGTGCTTTTGGGTGAAGATAATAGGAAATTGACTTAAGACAGTTTAAGGAACCATAACGTTATTATTTATTGTCTTTACAACAGGAGTCCCCCGGAGCAGAAGAGCAGGGTTGATTGGTTCAGCAGCTCAGGGATGTCATTAGGGGTGAGATTCTTTCATCTTTTTATCCCATGATCCACTTTACCATTATAATCATAGGTGACACATCCAGGGCATGTATTTTCTTGTTCACATCTCGGGTGGAGAGACTTGCTTTTCTTTTCCAGAAATCCTGAACAGCCTTCTCTTAAATCCCATTACCTCACACGGTTTAGGCCTGCCTATCCCTGAAGGAATAGATGGCCAAAGGGATGGAATTACCCCAATTAGCTGAGACAAATTGTTTAGGGATGGAATGGATGTTGGGGAGCTGTGTTGGGAGATTATATTTTCCAAAAATGGCCATAACACTATCTGCCCTCCCACACGCCCTTCTTACAATGTGACCCTCACACTCCCCTCCTCAGGAGGTAGGATCTATGTTTCCTCCCTTTGAACCTGGGTGGGCTTGTGGTGACTACTTTGGAAGTGGCACTATGTGATTTCTGAGACTTGATGTTAAAAGGTGACATGGAGTCTATCTGCTTCTCTCTTGGGGTGCGCACTCAAGGAAACCAGCCACCATGCTGTGAAGAAGCCCAAGCGGCCACATGGACAGACCCATGTGCAGGGAAACCACCAGCCAGCACTGAACAGCCAGCCGTGTGAGGTGCGTATCTTGGAAGTGGACCCTCCAGCCTCCAGCTACCCCACTGACACCATGTGAAGCAGAGGAGAGCCGTTCTATGAGGCACTAAGTTTTGGGGTGGTTTGTTATGTGGCAGTAGACAGCTGGAACAGGGGTGCACTCTGGAAAGAATTGTGTTTCCTCAGTGCTTTCTCTGGTGTCTTACTCTTTTTGTCATTGGATTAGTTAGGTATCAAGGGCAAGGCCTAAAGTGAGGAAAGAGTTGAAGCCTGAAAGGAATTTTATTGTTTAGTTCAACTTATTCGCTGTCTGGGATTTCTATATGGGATTTGGAGGTTCATGATTTATAATAACAAGCAGTGATTTTGCACATCTCCCTTGAGAAGTTGCAGTAGGAGATGGCTGGTTGTGATTTGGATGTTCAGGATCCAAGGAAAATAATCAATGACAACTATCTACTCCCTTTTTACTTAAAGTACGGCCCACCCTGGAAGGAGTAATCCTTGTTAAGGCATCTTCTTACCCATTTTGCCTATTCTAGGAACCAGGATCTTGACTCGCTGTCAGAAGGGTCCACTCAGCTCAAGTAAGTATTCCCCAGAGTAACTTATTTATTTGTTTTAACTGAAGATGAGAATGACTGAATTCACACTTTAGAAAAATCTATATACTGTTTTTAAAGTGTTAACTCAATCATAAATATATAAGTAATAGAGTAATATGGTGTTATTTATTTATTATTTTTTTCTGTGTATTTTATAATTGTTCTTTTTTTATTTTATTTTATTTTTTTTTCACATCTTTATTGGAGTATAATTGCCTTACAACGGTGTGTTAGTTTCTGCTTTACAACAAAATGAATCAGTTATACATATACATATGTTCCCATATCTCTTCCCTCTTGCGTCTCCCTCCCTCCCATCCTCCCTATCCCACCCCTCCAGGCGATCACAAAGCACCGAGCTGATCTCCCTGTGCTATGCAACTGCTTCCCACTAGCTATCTACCTTACGTTTGGTAGTGTATATATGTCCATGCCTCTCTCTCGCTTTGTCACAGCTTACCCTTCCCCCTCCCCATATCCTCAAGTCCATGCTCTAGTGTTATTTAAATGGTAACAAATTCTGTGTCTCTTAGGGATCTGACTAAACTCCTTAAGTAGGTGTGGTTAAAGGAATTATTGCTGTCTTGATCTTCTACTTTGTAATCTTGGGTTTGCTTATTTCCCTGAACTTTTATGTACCTCCTCTTTGCCTTGCTGCCTCCGTCATATGATCCACATCGGTCCTTTCCTGATATTCAAAGCTCCTACTATGAAGTCTAAGAGTTTGTTGACAATTTCTTAAAGTTCAGGCTTCAAGCACTGTCTTCACCAGCTAATTGGCGGTTGCAGACTTGAATCTCTGTTGAGTGCATTTTGCAGTGTTCTGCTAAAGTGGCCTGTTCCCGGAATTGGCTTTCCGTTCTCTGCACGTCTTTTGCCCTGCAACCTGGCAACAGTTGGGCTTATGTAGAACATCTGAGCCTTTGGCAGGAAGAGAACAACTTCTAGATTCCAGAGGAGAGACTCTCTCCTCTTTCTCCTCCACTGATCAAATGTGGAGGTAACTTTGGTTGCTTCCTGAATTATAAGATGAGACATCCCTAAGACTTTGGTCCCTCTGGGTTTTTATTATTTCAAGGTTTCTGTTATTCGGACCACTGAGATACTCAGTAAGTATTTGCTGGGTGAATGAATGATTTTCTTTTTTTGTCTAAATTTATTTAAAAATTTTTTTTAGTCTACACAAGCCACACTTTATTTATTTATTTATTTATTTTTTATTGAAGTATAGTTGCTTTACAATGTGTTAGCTTCTGCTGTACAGCAAAGTGAATCAGTTATCCATATACATATATCTCCTCTTTTTTGGATTTCCTTCCCGTTTAGGTCACCACAGAGCATTGAGTAGAGTTCCCTGTGTTATACAGTCAGGTTCTCATTAGCTGTCTATTTGAATGATTTTCTATGGGTTGGAATTCTTGGAGCTGATTGCATTAGAGATAAAGAAGCTGAAGTCCAGAGGGGTTGCAGGAATTGGTGAGGACTCTTTAGAACTAGGTCTCCGGCTTTACTGTAAATACTTGCTCATCCTAGGACTCAACAGAGCAGCCCTTTCTTTCTGAAGGTGATCCTGATGGCCTCTCCCACCCACTCCCCATCCAGTAGAGCTGACCAGTGTCTCCACAGTACCCTGATGTCCTTGACTGCTGCAAGCAGTTATTTATCTACGCGTACATCTCTTCCTGTTGAGACTATAAGCTCCTTGCAGATGGACGCCATATCTTAGTTATTTTTTTTTAATTAACACATAACGCAGTTGTGGCCTTCAATATGTAAATGAACAGACGAAAGAGTGAGTGCATATAGTGACTGCATATCTTAGATTTTTCTCCTGTGATAGTGAATTTCAGCCCTTCTGTAGACCTGTCAGATCAAGTGCTTCAACACTTTATAATAAAATATTTTCCTTAGACATTGTATATATGTCTGTATATATGCATTTTAATTTTTTCTCTTAAAACTCATTGTTATTATTAGAAAAAGAAATACAGACTTATTATTGGAAGTTCCAATAATGTAGAAGGCTTTAGAGTGAAAAGCAGCAGCTTCTCGTTCCTTCTAGATCCACTACCCTCTGTAATCTGTTTCTTGAGGAGTTTATTTTGTTTGATTTACATATATGGAGTCACACTGTATATCATCATTCACCACTTACTTTGTTTTCACTTAATGATTTATTTTGGACATCTTTTCATATCAGTGCATATATTTCCACCTTAGTCTTCTTAATGACTACATAGCATTCTATAATACAGGTATAATATCAAAGGTCTAGTAGTGGACTTTTACTGAAAGACAGTTAGATGGTTTCATTTTTTCCCTAAGAAATGTTCCAGAAATCCTGTACACATACAGGTATAACTGAGGAGAAATTCTTGGAAGTATTACGGAATCAATGGTTTCCCTGATACGAGCATTTAAATTTTTAACAGATGTTGCAAAATTGTCCTTCAGAGGTTAGTAGTTTTTGATACAGAAAGCAAGTCACTTCTTAGGTCTGTGGATCAGCAAGTCAACTGAGGCATAAAACACCAAATGGATACAAAGGAGTTAAATGCTGTGGTACATTTTTGTGTTTTATCCTAGATATGAGGCATTTCTGGAGCCCACTGGGAATGTTGCTTTGGTTCTGGTTGGCTTCCTTTAGCCACCCTTTCCTCATTTCCAGCCCAGCCTATAGAGCTCCCTTTTCTCCACTGTGAGCCTCTCGGCACTTGGCAAAATCCCCCTCTGTTGCTTAGTTACCCCTTGATAAGGAGCCAAAGCAAAAAAACCCGTCAGCCCGAGGAACAGGAATTTCCCGTTTCTCAGTCAAGCCCCTGCTGCCAGAAAGGTCTATGATTTCCCAGTTATTATCCAGAGTGTGGCCTCTCCTTGTGGTTTGCTGGGTGCGCTTTAGAGGAAGAGAGAAAAGCAAATGCTCTTTTAGAGCAAAGCAGTATGAATTTTTGAGTCGTAAACTTAAAACACGAAAGAAACCAGGTTAAACAGGCTCACAATGTGAGGATGGGAAGGTTATTTAGTCAGTAAATATTTATTGAGCACGTACCCTGTGCCAGTTCAGAGCACCAAGGCACAGACTGAATGTGTGAGGGAGTGTTGGGCACAGCAGGGCTGAGTGCCGCTGCGCCTCCTGTTCTGGTCCCACAAATCAGGAGCAGAGAGGAACCCTGTCTCTAGTCTGTCTCCTGATTTTCGTCCCTATGGAGGAAGACCCACTGCTCTGTCTCTCCCCTCCAAGCCAGGCTGGTCAGTAAGAGATCTAGCAGTGGACCAGGAAATGTGGTGGTTTTGATGGTCTGAGTGGAAAAAATTATGTTTGCTCATGCAGATTTGGGGCCTGGGGCAGGGTAGAGGCTCAGAGCCACTCCCCAGGAAATGACTCAGAAACATGTACTGTCTGAGTTGCAGCTTTCCTTATCTCTCTGGAGAGCTTGTGGGTGGGTCCCTGAGTAGAGCTGCTATGGGCTCAATGATCCCAGCCCTCAGGGTGGTCCGGCTCTGTTCCACTCAATTTCCTGAGTTTGGACACCTTGGTAGCCAGAACTCTAGTAATTTAGAGATGTGAGCACCACCTGTTGTCACAAATATTTGGGAGCTCTAAAAATGCCAGGAAGCCGTGCCCCAGAAGTTGCCAGAGAGAAATGCTGTCATGCTACCTCACGCTCTCCACCCACCATCATTGTCCACAATCCCAGAAGGTGGCAGCCCTATGGCTTCAACCGTGGGCACAGCAGCCGGGGCTGGAGTTACTGTGGGTCGCAGAGCTGGTGTTGGGAGGGTGGGGAAGACAGACCTAATTCATTACAGGTTTCACCTAGAAGGAGTTGTCAAATTATAGGAGTCGCATGACGCCTTACACCCTTAGTATACCAGGAAAAATAATGATCACCATTTACCATCTGGGTCCAAGGCACTCTTTTTAACTATCTATCTATCTATCTATCTATCTATCTATCTATCTACCCACCTATCTTTTGAATCATTTTATAATTTATAGAAGAAGAAGGAAATAGTAAAAAATAAATTTATTAGAAATTATAATAAGAATTTAGATATAGCAAACTCACATATTTGTTCCATATTTTCCTGGATTTGAAGATACACACACATACTCACTTTGTGTGTGTGTGTGTTTGATGTGTGTATACATTCACACACACACATATATAGGCTTATATGTATGTGTATCATCTTTATTCCATAATTGCAAAATATTTTCATTTTTAGATTTATAAATACCAAATAATCCAATGAATGTTTTTGTTTCTATATCACCTATTTCTTCCCAGTTGCCTTGTTACACACACCTGTCTTCAGCATTGTTATGGCAAATATATCAAGTACATTTTGGTGCATAAACATTATAAGAGATGAAAGAATAAAGTCACAGGTCTTTTTAGCAAAATGGGATAATTAAGGTTCATGCATAATATTGAGTGAAACAGTTCTTCCTGTTGAATAACTAACTGGATGAAAATACCATATTTCTTTTTGTCCTTAGAAACATATTCTCACTCTCTGATTCTTGCAAGCTTATTTGGAGGGCAGCACAGCTACTTGTATTACCTTTAGGAAATAATGATCTTCTGTACTAGGGAACACCATCTTCCTCTACCAAGCATTCAGCTTTGGGAGAGACAGACACCGAGGTGTGAGGAGGGCAGGCTGCACCCAGCTAGCCAGCAGAGCAGCAGAATCAACCCTGGTAATCAGCGAGGTGACAATATTTCAATGAGACCATGTCTCGCTCTCCCATGCAATGATCCCTGAGCTTGAGTAAATTCACTGAGAATACTGTCCTCTGAAGACTCAAAGTATGAGATTTCATTTGTTTGATCAATTTTGCCATGGTCATTAGAGAGTTTTGCTATGGGTCTCTTCGCATTTATCTTTTGATTCATGAGATAGTTGAGAGATGTGTTCTTTTGCCAATTTTCTTCTCTTTGCTATTAACCGAAGAAAATGAAAAATTCTAATTATTCAACTGTGTTCAAGAAAAACTAAAACAAATACAAATCAACACCGTACATTTATGTATTTGTATTTGGAAGATTTGTATTTAAAAGATGATGCAATGCTTTGGGTACCTCCTAGGAAAACTGAAGGATGTTGCAGATGCTGTCACAGTGATGATTTGTTTCACTCTTGCAGTATTCTTGAAGTGTTCCCATCATTGCTGTTTTCTTATATCTTGAAATGTTTCATGATAGAGAAAAAATATGATCATTAAGACCTCAAAATGTAGCTTAGATTTCTAAAATGGTCCAATGGACCCATATGATAATCACAAGACAGAATGAGTTTTATTCTACTTTTTTTTTTTTTTTTTTGCGGTACACGGGCCTCTCACTGCCGTGGCCTCTCCCATTACGGAGCACAGGCTCCAGACGCGCAGGCTCAGCGGCCATGGCCCACGGGCCCAGCCGCTCCGTGGCATGTGGGATCTTCCCGGACCGGCGCACGAACCCGCGTCCCCTGCATCGGCAGGCGGACTCTCAACCACTGCGCCACCAGGGAAGCCCTATTCTACTTTTTAAAAAGTCAGTCAGTCTTCCCTAGTTCTTTAGAAGAACTCTAAGAAAGAATAAGAGTTATGAAATATAAATCTTTGCAAATAGACGGGACTGCTGAAAAAGGAAACCTGAAATATAAAGTGTATGCTTCTTTAAAGCTTACAGGGACTTCCCTGGTGGTCCAGTGGTTAAGACTCTGTGCTCCTAATACAGGGGACCCGGGTTCGATCCCTGGTCAGGGAACTGGAGTCTGCATGCGGCAGCTAAAAGATCCCACATGCGGCAGCTAAATGATCCCACACGTGGCAACGAGGATACCGTGTGCCACAACTAAGACCCGGGGCGGCCAGATAAAAAAAAAAAAAAAAAAAAAAAAGCTTACAACAAAAACCAATGTTTGTCTGACATCATAATTTCCCTCCCAATATCTGGAGGCTTTGTTGGGGAAGAGATCAACCACTTATGTAGAGGTGAAATGGTTCTCTTTCCAGGGTGGCAGGTGTCATTAGCTCAGAGCCTGGCACCATGGTCCTATAAGAGCTGACATGGGCCTCACCTCCTTATCTGCTTTCACCTAATGGAGTCCCTGATCCCCTTGTTTCTCTGTCTGTTGAATGCCTCTTTTCCTGACCTCCCAGGCTGGACTCCATGGACCACCTGAGTAATTCAGTCAACGACAGTCTCATTTCCCTTCAGTTCTGTCTTGAAGTGGTTGTCTGTCCAACAGGACCCTCATGACCCTCATCGTATCTTTGCTGCACCCGCTCAGCTGTGGTCGGGTCCAGTGGGGAAGATCAAGTAGTCATGGATCCTGTTCTTTCCACTTTAGCCTGTGTTCTTATCAGCCCCTTTACTTGTCTTTGGTTAATGATCTTCATTCCCCTCAGGGACCTCTCCACATCTGAAGATGCTTCTTCTCATCTCTCATCCTCCCACCTCTGCAGGGGGGCTTTCCTCCTAATTCCTGGAGAAACACAGGCCCTTAGGCACAGTTTTCCTCAACTTCTGCCATACACAGTCATGTCTTCTTTCACACCCATCCTGACCTCTTTCCCCCCTTCTCTTCTAGGCCAGCACCCTCCTGCCCTTGATCCTGCCTTTTTTGTATACTCTCCGACTTTGGCCATAGTTTTCTCCTCTTTTCTGTTTCTTTGATCCCTCTCTCTAGGGGCTCCTTTATCATAGTCTATTAATACACTCTAGTTTCATCAATGTAAGAAAAAGTCATTATTTCCTATGTATCAGGCAGCAGACAAAAACACACCAGCTACTATTATTTTTTTTAATTGAAGTACAATTGATTTACAATATTGTGTTAGTTTCAGGTGCACAGCAGATTCTTTTCCATTATAGGTTATTACAAGATACTGAATATAGGTCCCTGTTCTATATGGTAGGTCCTTGTTGTTTTATCTATTTTATATATAGTAGTGTGTATCTGTTAATCCCAAACACCTAATTTATCCCCTCCCCGCCCCAACTTTCTCCTTTGGTAACCGTAAGTTTGTTTTCTATGTCTTTGAGTCTGTTTCTGTTTCGCAAATAAGTTCATTTGTATCATTTTTTAAGACTCCACATATAAGTGATATCATATGATATTTGTCTTTCTCTGTCTGACTTACTTCACTTAGTATGATAACCTCTAGGTCCATCCATGTTGCTGCAAGTGGCATTATTTCATTCTTTTTATGGCTGAGTAATATTCCATTGTGTATATGTACCACATCTTCTTTATCCAATCATCTGTCAATGGACACTTAGGTTGTTTCCATGTCTTGGCCACTGTAAATAGTGCTGCTATGAACATTGGGGTGCATGCATCTTTTCAAATCAGTTTTCATCTTTTCTGGATATATGCCCAGGAGTGGGAGTGCTGGGTCATATGGTAACTCTATTTTTAGTTTTTTAAGGCACTTCCATACCATTCCCCATAGTGGCTGTACCAATTTACATTCCCACCAACAGTATAGGAGGGTTCCCTTTTCTCCACACCCTCTCCAGCATTTATTACTTGTAAACATTTTGATGGTGGCCATTCTGACTGGTGTGAGGTGATACCTTGTAGTTTTGATGGGCATTTCTCCAATAATTAACGACGTTGAGCATCTTTTCATGTGCCTGTTGGCCATCTGTATGTCTTCTTTGGAGAAATGTTTATTTCGTTCTTCTGCCCATTTTTTTGATTGGGTTGTTTGCTACACACCAGTTATTTTAACAGAAAGAATTTAACAGAGAGACTCGTTAACTAGGTAACAAAGGGTAAAGAGAACTCTAGGGAAGTGGTCCCCAACCTTTTTGGCACTAAGGACCGGTTTTGTAGAAGAAAAGTTTTCCACAGACGGGGTGGGTGGGGGATGGTTCAGGTGGTAATGTGAACGATGGGGAGCAATGGGGAGTGGCAGATGAAGCTTCGCTCTCCCGCCTGCCACTCACCTCCTGCTGTGCGGCCTGGTTCCTAAAAGGCCGTGGACCCTGCAGCATGGGGGTTGGGGACAACTGCTCTAGGGTATATGCAAGTAGCAATTTCAGGAACCAGCAGTTACCCCCACGGCTAACTTCCAAGGGGAGAGGTTGGAATTATCAGAAGGTTGGAGGAGGGGGACTGAGACTTAAGCCTCTGAGAAGGGGTGCTTCTTGCTGGTGCAGAGGTCTCAGAGCTGGTTCTGTGAGGTTGGAAAGACTGCACACTGGATTCAACTGCCTTTGGGGAACAAAACCCAAGCTAGTTCAGCTTCCTCCTGCAGGGCTTCTCAGTTGCGAATACATTGTTCCTTTGTGGGGAAACTGCCCTGCTGGGTGAAGAAATGAAGCTGGCATGACACTGCAGCTAACCAGAAGCCAGGGGGAGTAGTAAGTTCCTCTCCTCTTCCGGTTTCCCTCCAGGGTCCCCATTGGCAGAGGTAACTGGGATTCAGCTGCAAAGTGGAGTCCCAGCTCCAACACCCCAAAGTGTGCACAGAAGAGTGGTTTTGAAGCCAACAGATACTAGCTTAATAACTGGTGCCCCTACTCTCCTCTCTTATTTCTTAATTATACATCTATATGTGAGTAGTTTTCATGTAACATCTGCTGTCTCTCAGCTCCCACTCATTTCCTCAAGCTTCTGCAATTTGGCTTTATTATCATCATTCTAACGTACTTCTTGAAAAAGGCCTCCTAATGACCAAATCTCCTGGGCCTATTTCTGTGCTTGTTTCACGTGGCCTCCCTGAGTGAGGGGTATGAATGACATTGTGGATCTGTCCTCCACATGCTAGCTTCTGGGATTGCTCACATCCCTGTCTCTCCATATACCTCTATGGTTGTTTCTTCTGCTTCTCTTTCTGGGGTCCCTTCCTTTGCTTTCCCCTTAAACGCTGGTGCTCTCCAGGCTTCTGTCCTCGGCGCCCACCCCACTCTTCTTATTGTGCATCCCCCACCCCCAACCCTGGGCATCTCATTCTGTTTCCTAGTTTTTTTGTTTTTTTAATATTCATTTATTTATTTGGTTGCACTGGGTCTTAGTTGAGGCAGGCGGGCTCCTTTAGTTGCGGCTTGAGGGTTCCTTAGTTGTGGCATGCGAACTCTTAGTTGTGGCATGCATGTGGGATCTAGTTCCCTGACCAGTGTTCGAACCCAGGCCCCCTACATTGAGAGTGTGGACTCTTAACCACTGCGCCACCAGGGAAATCCCTGTTTCCTAGTTTTCATTATCACTATGCTTTAACAATTCATTTTGCAAACTACCTTTTTTTTTTTTTGGCCGCACCGCGTGGCATGAGGAATCTTAATTCCCCAACCAGGGAGTGAACCCTTGCCCCCTGCAGTGGAAGCGCGGAGTCTTAACCACTGGACCTCCAGGGAAGTCCTGTTTCCTAGTTTTAACCAGCACTTATATACAAGTTGACCTCCAAATCTTTATCTCCGTACTCCATAGTCCACTGGCCATCTCCACCAGGGTGTCTAACAGCCACATCAAATTAAATATGTCTAAAGGTGAGCTCATCATCTTGTCATCTTCTCCTTCATATATACTTCTGTTTTCTTTCCCTTTGAAGATTTTTTTTAGGCCAATGAGAAAAATGTCCATATTTAAATCCATTTTCTGTTCTAGGGTTTTTAATAGTTTTGTATTTTGAAGATTTGAATATACAGAAGTTAATGAAAAATTGTTTCAACAAAATATTATGATTTCATAGGAATGTATATTTTATAAACAGTGCTTAATAGAGCATGTAATAGACTGTCACCAAATAATGTAATTACAAATTAATAGTACATCAGTGATTTTCTTAAGCACAACATGGAGCTATGCCTGCATTTCCTTTGAACTTTGATTTTTAGTTTTTATCTCATATCATGCCCAGTCTTTCATGTCTTGGCTTTCATGAAACCTAAGATGATATTGTTCTCCTTCAAGATTTTCATCACTTTCACAGCATCAGTCAACTCTTCCTTATTCCATACTGTGCAGCACTTTCTTCATTGCGAGAGATGACTCTTATGATGGAAAGAGGAAGGAAAGTCAAGACCTTATCAAAAAACTGTACTTTTAGTAGATTGTGCTAACGCAGATGTCACACAGCCCTGGGATTTGTGGTCCTTCAAGCACATAGTTTCTAATTCACTTCAGCCAGCACCCCCCCACCCCCACTCCACCAGTGTAATGATATTAGCTGCTATTTATTCAACATTTATTGTGTGCCAGGAAAATCCCCGCCCAGGGTTAATATTTTATATACATTTTCCCTGATCATGACAATAAACCTATGAGGTAAGTATTATAAGCCTCTTTATAAAGATGAAGAAACTAAGGCTCAAAGAGTTTTTAATTAATTAACTAATTGATTGATTGATTTTAGTTTTTTTTTTTTTTTCAGTCGCTCTACGCGGCTTGTGGGATCTTAGTTCCCTGACCAGGGATCAAACCTGCACCCCCTGCAGTGGAAGCATGGAGTCTTAACCACTGGACCACCAGGGAAGTCCCCAAGGCTCACAGAGGTTTTTTTTTGTTTTAACTGTACATATTTCTTTTTTTTAAATTTAATTAATTTATTGGCTGCGTTGGGTCTTCGCTGCTGTGTGTGGGCTTTCTCTAGTTGCAGCGAGCAGGGGCTACTCTTCAGTGTGGTGCGCATAGGCTTCTCATTGCAGTGGCTTCTCTTGTTGGGGACCACGAGCTCTAGGCACGCAGGCTTCAGTAGTTGTGGCGCATGGGCTTAGTTGCTCTGTGGCATGTGGGATCTTCCCGGACCAGGGATCAAACCCGTGTCCCCTGCATTGGCAGGCGGATTCTTAACCACTGTGCCACCAGGGAAGTCCCATCAAAGAGTTTTAAAAAAAATCTCACAAAGCCAAAAAAAGAGGCAGATGTGGAGTTGGCTCTGAAGCCTTCCCGTGCTTTTGTGCTGCCTCTTGTCACAGCCCATGGGTGCTCTGGTGTGATATCTGTGATCTGCTTCAGGAATGCTCATAAGTACACTCCATCTGGCCAAGGAAGCCTCTAGCATATTCTCACACATCATATCTGTCTACACTCCAATGCTCCCTAGCAATCTCCCATCCTCAGTCTTAGAGATGTACATGCAGCTCTATCTTGTCGCCTAGCACCGTGCTTCCTTCCTCCTTATAGCGCTGTTTATTTATTTCTGATGAGGGTATGCACTTCCCTCATGTATTCCATCCAGAAGTCTTTTCTCCCCAAGTCTTGGAAATTCAACAGTTACATTTATTGAGCCCCATTATATGCTTTTCACTGTGCTGGGTGCTAGGGATAAGGCATCATACTTTCCCCTTTGAGTCACAATATCAGGTCCAGTCTGTTCACTGCTGTATCAATTTCTGGAGTCCTAAGTATTACATCTGGCCCCCTTAATTTTCTCTTGTGAATTACTGGGTACCTCTCCCCTGTCATATTGTAGTTGACATCCTTTAGAATAACTACTCTTGCAGTTGTGCATAGTAAGGGGTTTTAAAGATGTTAGATGAAATGATAAATGTTAAATGCTATTCATATTACTTCATAAATTGAATATGTGTTCAATCAAAGTGTCAACTACAAATATATAAGCAACATCATTACTGTTTAATTGTGAACTCACCCAGCACGCACCCTCAGTCAAAGCCGTTTATTTATACTATAGTAACCTGGTATTAGGAACCATATCTATGTTCAAGGTAGATTAAGTTAGGTCATATTTGGAATTTTTTTTAAAAAGTTAATTTCCCTTTATTATTTATTCAGCAAGTACCTATTGGAGACCTTCCTGTGCCAGAGTCTTTTCTAGGGCACAAGGATTTAGTAGGGAACAAAACAAAGTCCCTGATCTCACAGAAATCTCATTATGCATATGTATTTGTGTACCTGTTGCGAAAATATAGAAATTGCTGATAAGAAGGAAAGAAAGAAAGAGAGAGAGAGGGAGAGAAAGAGGGAGGGAGGGAGAGAGGGAGGGAGAGAGGGAAGAAGGAAGGAAGGAAGGGAGAGAGAAAACACAATTCTATCATCCAGGTTAATTTTTCAGTGTATGCTCTTCCTGACTTGTGTTCTATGCATATGTAAACATTCCCTTTTCACACAAAAGTGGGATAACATTTGATTATTTTAATGTGACTATACATTGTAAATACCCTTTCATATCACTGAATAATCTACCTCCTTGTTTCTAATGGTTGCATGAGGTAATTGGAATCTATTTGATTAGAATGTCTAGCTGGCCAAGAGCATTCAGTCCCTAACTGTGAGAGTGTCTCCACTTAAGTACATTCCATTTGTTTGAGGATGGTTCTCAGAATTTAGTATGCATAAGACTTACCTTGGGAGCTTATTAATGATTCAGACACTTGGGCTCCACACTCAGAGATTCTAATTCAGAAGGTCATGAATCTGCATTTTAATAAGTCTCACTCACCAGCTAGGTGCTTAGGAGGTAGGTAGTCCCAGAGCCCTCCCTGAGAATCTTTGGCATGACTTATAGGAATAACATATACAGGCATAATTCCCTTCTCCTCTTCATGGGGGTCTTGGGAGTTAGGTTTCCCTCAAGGTAAATTGGTTTAAGCTACACTAGATATTTAAGAGAACAAATCAGAGGGTTGGATTTGGGTTGGTAGGAGTCAGAGCTGGCGAATATATCACACCAAGTCTAAGGGACAGGGACACGTTTGAAACCAGGACATCAAGCTGAAGGTCAGCAGACAGGAGTTGCTGGATCAGAATGGAAGCAGTGAGGGGGTTCTAGCCATGCCTATCAGATAATGTCAGGGGTGCTATTCTGTGCTGTCTTTGTGCTGTTGGGGGCTTGATCAATGGGCGGGTCAGCTTGGCTTAAAGGTATAGAGTCAAGGACAATGAAGGTTTGAAAAAGGTTTTGACATATATTGTCCATAGGTCAGCCAGAAATGGTCTGACTCTCAGAGCTGAATGAAATTAACTTGAACCATCTCCACACTAAATCTGTCCAGCAGAAACTCCAAGCCTTCTGGGTGATCTCTGTGTATTCCTGAAGCTCCTATTCTCGTGGCGGCCTCCTACCTGTATTGGCTTTCTGCTTCCTTGACGTGGATAATTCAGCCTCTTTTTAGATTTCTACCAAAAAACCACCCACATGAGCATCTGTGTTTATTTTAGATTTGGGGGTCCTGGGAAGGGGTACATCACACCTCACACAGCCTTCCGCCACCTGTGGACTCCTCCCTCTTCTTTTCCTCTTTCCTCTTGGAAAAACCCAGATTTCTCTTTCCATGACTAGAAGTTTATCAGTCATGTTTTATCACTTATACATACCCTCTGGGTCTTGCCTTCCACCCTGAACTTATGTCAAGACATTTTTCTCAGCAGCTCCACTTCAAAGAGGTATTTTGTTATTACAATAACAACACATTCCTGTGCCTGTACCTACCCAGAGAGTGGGATGGGGAGGGGTATGCATTTCTAGATCTAAGGTTACCTGATTAGCCAGCTGCAGGCTCAGCAAACTGCAGGCTGGGAGTTGGTAGCTAGTCCTCAGTCTACAGCCCTGGTCATTAACAAATGAATAACCATCTCTTAGCACTGTACAACTCCACTGATGGAAGTCAAGTTATTTTTGTAGTTTCTATCTTGGTCTTTCCTTCCATACAGGAGTTTTCTTCATTTTTTAGCAGGTGGCTGGCAGGGGAACTCCTCTAGGCAGTGATTTTTGAAACACTTGCCCTCCAGAGCTGGCTGTGATCATGAACAGTATTATAGATGCTGAAATGAACACAAAGCCTGTAGTGGATACCACCCTTCCTTTCAGGGAGATTTTATGGATGAGAGCCACATTCTAAGAACTATTTGTTCCCATGTTACAACATTGCTGAAATTCAGATGTGTTTTAAAATTGAAAGCCACATTTAATATAGTGCTCCCCTATCCCCCCAACAAAAATGATGCTTTTTAATCAATGGTGCCTCTTACAACCCACAATACCTTAGAATAAAGGGAATGCAGTAGGAACACCTATCCATAAAGGATCTGGGTTTCAGAACCGTGCAGCACTCTCCGCCTTACAACCTCAGTTACAGATGAATGGAGGGTGAGAATTTCCTGTCCATTGGCAATTCGAAGAAGGAACACACAACGTCACCTCTTCCTGTCAGCCCAGGGTCAGGGCAGTGCAGTGAGAGGTCCTTTCCACGTTCCCTGTTGCCTAATGATGGATCTACTCGGGACATTGCAGTCAGTGACCACGAGGTGGCGTACAAGCCCCAGGCATGAAGTCTTGAGGCCCACATGCCTCCCAGACGTGGGTGCTTCTTTCTAGATGGCCGTTAAGAAGCTGCTGACTTGCTCTATTACATGGGTGGGCAGGCTGAGCTGGTGAAGGCAAAGACTCCGTGGAGCAGCTGGAGGAGGGTTTGGGCAGCATGAATAGGGAGAGAAGTTAGGATTCGTTCATTAGAGTAACAATATCTGTTGAATGAATGCCTACGGTTGCCTAGATGGATATGGGTAGAGAATTTAAGACAGGCACAGTCCTCAGCCCCGTAGAATTTGTGGTCTAGTAGAGTTAGCATAACTAGTGTACTTCAGTGGAAAGAGCAAGGACATTTGGTTGTTATGGACTTAATTCATATGCTGAAGCCCCAGCACTCAGTATCTCAGAATGTGATTATATTTGGAGATGGGGTCTTTAAAGAGGTGTGATATGGTGATTTGTAATAAACATGTATTTGGTTTTCATCCCCATTTGGGACACAGAGCTCCTAAAATGCTTGGAATGTCCCAAGTGCTGAGAGCCAGAATGGTGTCTTTTGTTAGGTTGATGAGGTAACTTTTGAAAAGCACCTAATGATGGGGGCTGGCTACCAAGAGAACCAGCCACTTGATTAGAAGGTTGAACCTTTCAGTCCATCCCCCCGACCTCTGAGAGGGGAAAGGGGCTGGAGGTTGAATCAGTCACCGTTGGCCAATGATTTAATCAGTCATACTTTCATCAAAACCCAAAAAGGACAGGGTTGGGAAAGCTTCCATGTTGGTGAACATGTGCAGATTCCCAGAGTGTGTTGTGCCTGGAAAGGGCATGGAATCTCTGCACCCTTTCCCTACACCTTGCCTTATACATCTTTTCCACCAGGCTGTTCCTGAGTTATATGCTTTTGTAATAAACCGGTCATCTAGTGAGTAAATGGGTTTCCTGAGTTCTGAGCCACTCTAGCAAATTAATTGAACACAAGGAGGAGGTTGGGGGAACCTCTAATTTGTAGTCAGTCAGTCAGAAGTACAGGTAACAACCTGGGCTTGCAACTGGTGTCTGTAGTGTAGGTATATCTCATCTCCTGTTTCTTTCCCAGCCAAACTTCTGGAAAGAGCATCCAGATTTGAAAATATCTTCTTCATAAAATACTAAATTCTCATAGTTATGCTTGGATATGTTCCTGAGCTTTTTATTATGTTGCATTGACCTTTCTCTTTCATTTTAATTATCACTATTATTGCAGTATTTTAATTACTTCAGCTTATGATAATTTTAATATACAATAATATGATATAGTATAACACTATGTGTACTATATAATAATATTATATAGTATAATAACAATATAGTATATAGTAAGCCCTATTATTGACATCCTTTCCCAAATTTTCCTGCCTACCCTTGCTTCTATATTTTCTGATAAATATTAAATCACTTTTTTTTTTTTTTTTTTTTGCGGTATGCGGGCCTCTCACTGCTGTGGCCTCTCCCGTTGCGGAGCACAGGCTCCGGACGCGCAGGCTCAGCGGCCATGGCTCATGGGCCCAGCTGCTCCGCGGCATGTGGGATCTTCCCGGACTGGGGCACGAACCCGTGTCCCCTGTATCAGCAGGCAGACTCTCAACCACTGCGCCACCAGGGAAGCCCCTATGGCAGATTTAATAAAGAAATTGTCTTTGAGCAACCAGGACCTGCTTGTACCTGTACAATGTCAAAGGATAAAGATCATCAAAATACTGATAGATTTCCCTAGAAGCATAACCTCACCTTCCATGGTATATTAGTTTTCTAGGGCTATTATAACAAAGTGCCAAAGACTGGGTGGCTTAACCAACAGAAATTTATTTTCTCAGAGTTATGGAGGCCAGAAGTCAAAAATCAAGGTGTTGGTAGGTTTGATTTCTTCTGAGAGCCATAAGGGAAGGATCTGTTCCAGGCCTCTACCCTTGGCTTGTATTGGGTTGGCCAACAAGTTAGTTCACTTTTTCTGTAACATGGCTCTAGTAGTGCTTAGCTGTCTTTAACTTCATTTGAAACAATTTTGTTAGATTGTATTATGACAGCTGTCATACCAGCGTGCATGTAAAAAAAACTTATCAAAATTGGTGAATATTTGTGTAGCCATTTTAATATTGAAGATGGAAGAAAAAAAGCAACATCTTCGGCATATTATGCTTTATTATTTCAAGAAAGATAAAAACGCAACTGAAATGCAAAAAAAGATTTGTGCAGTATATGGAGAAGGTGCTGTGACTGATCGAATGTGTCAAAAGTAGTGGGCAAAGTTTCTTTTTGGAGATTTCTCGCTGGACCATGCCCCACAGTTGGGTAGACCAGTTGAAGTCGATAGCAATGAAATCAAGACATTAACTGAGAACAATCAATTTTATACCACGTAGCAGATAGCTGACATACTCAAAATATCCAAATCAAGCGTTGAAAATCATTTGCACCAGCTTGGTTATGTTAATCGCTTTGATGTTTGGGTTCCACATAAGGTAAGTGAAAAAAACCTTCTTGACCATATTTCCACATGCAATTCTCTACTTAAATGTAACGAAAATGTTCTGTTTTTAAAACAAATTGTGACGGGCAATGAAAAGTGGATACTGTACAAGAATGTGGAACAGAAGAGATCGTGGGGAAAATGAAAGGAACCACCACCAAGCACACCAAAGGCCGGTCTTCATCCAAAGAAAGTGATGTTGTGTACATGGTGGGATTGGAAGGGAGTCCTCTATTAAGAGCTCCTTCTGGAAAACCAAACGATTAATTCCAAAAAGTACTGCTCTCAATTAGATCAACTGGAAACAGCACTCGACGAAAAGCAGAATTAGTCAACAGAAGACGCATAATCTTCCATCAGGACAGCACAAGACCGCATGTTTCTTTGATGACCAGGCAAAAACTGTTACAGCTTGGCTGGGAAGTTCTGATTCATCTGCCGTATTCACCAGACCTTGCACCTTCAGATTTCCATTTATTTTGGTCTTTACAAAATGCTCTTAATGGAAAAAATTTCAATTACCTGGCAGACTGTTCCTGGCACCTGGAACAGTTCTTTGCTCAAAAAGATAAAACGTTTTGGGAAGATGGAATTACAAAGTTGCCTGAAAAATGGCAGAAGGTAGTGGAACAAAAGGGTGAATACATTGTTCAATAAAGTTCTTGGTGAAAATGAAAAATGTCTTTTTTTACTTTAAAACGGAAGGAACTTTTTTGCCAACCCAGTAGATGGCCATCTTCTTCCTATGTCTTCACATCATTTTCCCTCTGTCCTTGTCTATGTCCATATTTCCTCTTCTTATAAGGACACTATTCATGTTGGATTAGAGCCTACCTAATGACCTCATTTTAATTTGATTACCTATGTAAGTACTCTACCTCCAAATGTGGTCACATTCTAAGGCACTGAGGCTTAGGACTTCATCAAATGAACCTTTGTGGGGACATAATTCATAAAACGTGGAGACCAGCTTTTCCATAACAGAGCATAGTAAATCCTCAACCCCATTTTCCGGCAGCAGCCAAGGTGATGTTAATAGAGCTCCCAGTTTATAGTTAAGCAGACAGTTGCCCAACAGCCTCAAGGTTCTGCCCATGCATATACATTATCCTTGTGGAGCAGGAATGTTGGCCCGCCAGCATGTTCTCCTGCCAGCATGCTAAAAGTAGAGCCCTAGGGCATTGGCTGGCTGATTTTTAAGTACATGCTATTATAACTGTGACAAAACAATACTTTCTTCTTTGGAAATTGGCTCTTTCCTCATCTTGTGAAGTGCTACAAGAAGTATGAAGGGCTTTGATTGTTTTTATCATGATTATTATTGTTGAACTGTAGCTTAGATGATGATGAGTGTGTATTGCAGGAGCATCCTGGGGCTGGCACTTATAAGGAGGCTCTGGTATGAGTGCCCATTGAGAAGATCCTGGGGAAAGCCAGTGAGGCTCTTTCCAGGGTTTCTGTAAAGGTTCTTAGTAAGTAAAAGCGTATACTTACCTTAATAGGGAAGTACTTTTGCAGATAGAAATCATTTGAAAGAGACAAAGCTCCAAGTCAGTATCAGGGGATTCCCAGGTTTTATCTTTGGTGGGCATCTGCTATTTGTGTTAAAGTGAGAGGGAGGCTTGTGCTCCTTGCAGAAAATGCCACCTTACTCTATCAGAACGATACTCAGGAGCTATAGGCTTAGCTTTCTTGTCTCCACCATTGGCCAAAATGTTTAGTGTCTATAACTTAGGAAATCTTCTCAACCATGACCCTCACAATTAGAAATGATACTATCCTGCATCAGGGCCTTCTTGGATTTATTCCTAGTTACCACGCTGTGAATACCGTGGTATAGAATATAGATTCCAGCAGGTGGCACAGGGGTGTTTGGATCTTTAGAGGATAATCTGATACTTTTGGCCCGATTATTATTAAGCACCTTCTGACTAAGTCACCTTATGGATTGTGTTGCTTAAATCAAGAGGTCATTTAATTTCTGTAATGCTGAGCTGAAGTTTCAGGCCATTTTCTACTTTTGCCTCATCAGACTTCAGAGACCAAGAAGTTGCTGTATTCTTAGAAGAAAATATTAACACACACTGGAAGCACCATTATTTGTCATGAGCAGTGAGTCACCGCAAGAAAGGGCAAAGAAAGCTGTAGGGTCAAGAATAAAAACACTTGGAAAAAGAATCCTAGCTTGGGGATGGAAATAATATAGCATTCACCCTAACAGAGAAAAATGGTTTGGGAAAATAGAGAGGTTTTTTTTTTCTTTTTCCTTTTTTATACTTAGACATAGATAATAGTAACCGAACACCCTTAAGTGATTGGAAACTTATGTCAGTTCCCAACCATTAAATCTTGAGTTATGGTTTGATGCATAGTTAAAACAGACAAAAAATAATTGTTTGCCAAAACATTTATTATTAATTTTTTACACAGTCCAATTATTTTAACAAGTATGTCTCCAAAGTAGTATCAATAGGCCTCAAAGGATTGTGGGCTGATGGGTCTTGTCAAAGGGCCTCCAGGGACATGCCCCTCTGTCCACAAACATTCCCCCTTCCCTTCCCCAAAATGCTCTGTGATCTCTGGTTGGCTCTAGAGCAAGGTAGATGTTTACAGGATCCTGAGCAGGTCCCCTCTCAGCTAAAATTAACAAAGGTAGTAATATTCTCAAGCTCATCGAAGACTGGGGGAAAGGAACTGAGCACTACAGACTACAAGCAGACATGGTTTTAAAGTTTGAGCTCTGGAGTTGTTTGAGAAACACCTTGCTTTTGCTTCATGAGATTTTAAATAATTATAGAGTTAAGTGTAAAAAAAAAATCGAATTCAAATTCTAAGTCTTCAAGCTAAACCTTATTGTTAACAGATATTTCTTCCAGTTACGGGCTGATTTCACAGGGAGTTTTTCTGGAGAAGCCATCCCCCCTGCACTATTCAAGCGTTGTTGTAAAAATTCAGTCCCCTGGCAGAATTTGTGCTAATTATGCTACAAAAAGTGACAAGATATTTGGTGGTAAATATTAATGTAATTTAGGCCCAAGAAGAAATACCAACTTCAACATCAAATATATCTGAACTCTCTACAAGATGGATCAACAAATTAAAAAACAGACCCATTCTTTTGAATCTCAAATCGACATAATATTCTTGTTACTTTTGAAAGCAATAAATGAACGTGTTCCCCAAACAAAACTCCTTACAGGAATGAAATGGCTTATATGTTTTTAAAAAATGCACACCACATCTGCACCAAAGAGCAAAGACATCCTGCAGTAAAGAACTACTTAAGGAAGAATAAAAGGCAGGAGTACAAAGTACATGAAAGAGTGTAGCTTAAGATTTTGTAAAAAAGAGATATTCTAACACTAGAGAGTTTTCCCCCAACCGGAAACATTAGAGTCATTTGTTACTTAGTGTTTCTCGTTTTCCTTTGCTCGAAGCTTTGGCAGGTGTCGGGATTTGGCAGCATCTCTTAAAGGCGGTATTGAGATCGCTGCTCTTGGATGTACTCATAACAGAGGGCTGGAGCGCACCGGGGCACTGGCAAACTGACGCTTGCCGGGCTCCAGAACCTGCCGACGGCCCTTGTCCTCCTCCCAGACTTGGCTGCAGCTCTGCTCCTCCTGCTGCTGGCGGCAGAGCTGTTCTTCTTCCCGGAGTTTTCTCTCCCGCTCCTGCCGGCGCCTCAGCTCTTCCTGCCCCTCGCGCTGCCGCTGCTCTTCTTGCTCGAGGAACTTACTGTCCTTCTCCCGGACGCGTCGCTTTTCTAACTCTCGCTCCTGCCGGAGCCTCTGCTCTCCCTCTAGGAACTTCCTGTCTCTCTGCCTCGGACGTCTCTGTTCTTCCTCTTGCTCGGCGCGCCTAAGTTGTTCCCCCTGGGAGAAGGCATCCTCTAGCTCCTGGCGGCGCAGCTGTTCTTCCCTTTCCCGGCTGAGCTGTCCTCCTCGCGGAATTTTCTATCTCGCTCCGGGTGAAGCTGTTGCTCGCGTTCCGGCCGGCGCAGCTTCTGTTTCTCTTCGCGGAACTCTCTGTCTTCTTCCTGATGGCGTATTTTCTCTTCTCTTTCCAATCTCAGCAGCTGCTCTTCCTCTCGGAAATTTCTGTCCCGCCTTTTGGCTTCCTTTTGCTCCTCCCTCTCCAGCAGTTCTTCAGCTGGGAATTGCCTTTCGCGCTGTTGCCAGCTCCTCCTCTCTTGCTCTCGTTCTCTTACCTCTTCCTGTTCATCCTGCAGGGGCCACCGATCCTGATGGGATTGTCTCTTCCGCACCTGGGAATCATCCAGTTGCTGGATCTTTTCTTTATTCTCTCTGCGTTTGGAGTAAACCCTGTTCTTACGAACTTCATTTTCCTTTTTTTTTTTGCGGTACGCGGGCCTCTCACTGTTGTGGCCTCTCCCGTTGCGGAGCACAGGCTCCGGACGCGCAGGCTCAGCGGCCATGGCTCACGGGCCCAGCCGCTCCGCAGCATGTGGGATCTTCCCGGACCGGGGCACGAACCCGTGTCCCCTGCATCGGCAGGCGGACTCTCAACCACTGCGCCACCAGAGAAGCCCTCTGGGGGAGTTTTTTGAAGAAAAGTTTTTATTAAAATATAGTAGATTTACAATGTTGTGTTAGTTTCAGGGGTACAGCAAAGTGATTCAGATATATATATATATACATATATATATATGTGTATATATATATATTCTGTTTTAGATTCTTTTCCATTATAGGTTATTACAAGATATTGAGTATAATTGCCTATGCTATACAGTAGGTTCTTGCTGTTTATCTATTTTATATATAGTAGTGTGTATATTTTAATCCCAAGCTCCTAAATTAACCTTCCCCCCCTTCCCCTTTGGTAAACCAAGTTTGTTTTCTATGTCTGTGAGTCTATTTCAGTTTTGTAAATAGGTTCATTTGTATCATTTAAAAAATTCCCCATATAAGTAATATCATATTTGTTTTTCTCTGACTTACTTCACTTAGTGTGATAATCTCTAGGTCCATCCATGTTGCTGCAAATGGCATTATTTCATTCTTTTTTTAAGGCTGAGCAATATTTCATTGTGTATATATACCACATCTTTATCCATTCCTCTGTTGATGGACACTTAGGTTGCTTTCACGTCTTGGCCATTGTAAATAGCGCTGCTATGAACATTAGGGTGCATGTGTCTTTTTTTTTTTACATGTGTCTTTTTGATTTATGGTTTTCTCCAGATATATGCCCAGGAGTGGGATCGCTGGATCATATGGTAACTCTATTTTTAGTTTTTTAAGGAACCTCCATACTGTTCTCCATAGTGGCTGCACTAATTTACATTCCCACCAACAAACAGTGTAGGAGGGTTCCTTTTTCTCAGGGTAACTTTTAAGAATCCACATAGTTCAGGTCACAACACAGACCTATAAAATTAGAATTTCTGGGAATAGAATCCAGGCACCAGGGATTTTTTAGAACTCTCTTGATGATAAAGTGGCAGCCAAGGTAGAGAAGCACTTGGCATAAGGAAGGAAGAGTGGGAAAAGCCTCATAAAATGTGGCAAAAAGGGAGGAGAAGCTCACGAGAGAGCCTAGGAAGAAGTTTCCTGAGAAGTAGGAGAAACTGGAGAGAAGGGGGTATGGATACTTAGGGTGTGAGAGGTAAAGAAGAAAGGGGTGCACACCCCTCTTCTACATAATCTTCAGTTGCTTCTTAAAATGGCCCTTCCCTATAGGTACCTAATCTGTTTCCTATTCCCTGCATTTAACTGGGTAGATGTTCATCTGTGTCTCTACTCAAACTACTCCTGATGCCCAGGATTCCTGCCCTTTTCCAGATGTCAGTCCACATCCATTCCACGTATAAGACTTGGTTCAAAGCTCTTCCTCCAAAGATCTGGTTAATTTTATGAGATTCTGATTGCTCCTATTTAGATAGTCCCTTATGCATTTAGTTGTTTATCAAAGATGGCCAGCTATGGGGCAATGCAGAGTCCTGGACATAGACACTGTGGATCCGGGTTCAAGTCCTGGCTCTGCTGCGAGTTAATTGTCTGGAACTTTCCAGTGATGTCATTAAAGCTCATTAGTTTCTTTACTGTAAGGTATTCAAATTTATAACTACTTTGAAGGGTTGATAGAAGTTTTATGGGTGAGAATGTAAGAAAGCTAGACATGTGTTATAGTATAGGGTAGTAGTATTAAATTTTACACTTGTTAGAAGCTTGCTTTGCAATCATCCTGAAGTCTCTCTCTCTCTGCATATTTGTTTGATTTTCTAACTGTATTATAAACTCCTTAAAGTTTTGACTTTAAAAACGGCTGTTTTGTTTCTTTTCTGCCTCCCTAAAAGGGACTTACTGTGCTGTTGAGATTCTTAGGCAGCCATATGTTTGCAGGCTCATGCTGGTTAACCAAGTGCAGCATCCCTGATGATGTTGCTTCCGGGTGCAGGAAACTTTGTGCAGGGACCAAGAGTCAGATGACCGCCTGCACAGACATGGATATCATTTGGGTCACTATCATCTAGTCCAGATCTGTAGGCTCCAAACACACAAGGGAAAAAGTTTAGGTATGTACAGGAAATGGGAAATGGCAAAACCATCTGATGGCTCTCTCCAGCTTGTTCTGAGGAAAATTCAAAATCCTTAAGCCTACCAGACATGATTAGTGGGTCTACAGAATGACCTCTCTGACCTCGCCTCCTGTGACTCACCCCTTGCTCATTTTGTATCCACTTGTCACTTTACTATTTCCTGAACATACCCAGCAGCATGCTGCCTCAGAGCTTTTGCAGCTGCTGTTCCCTCTGCCTGGAATGCTCTTCTCCAGACATTTGTTTCTTTCCTTTACCTTCTCCAGGTCTTTGCTCCAATGTTACTTTCTCAGCAGACCTACCCTGACCACCCTATTTAAAATTGTGACCCTCAACCTTCCTTATCTTCCTGCATTCCCTTTTTTCCACTGTAGAAATTGTCATTATCTGATGTAAGATGTATTTTACTAATTTGTTTCCTATTGTCTCTCCATTAGGATGTAAATTCTACAAGAACCATATTTTCTATGTTTTTTTTTTAAACTGCTGCATCCCTGGTGCCTGGATTATTCTTGGAACATAGTAAGTACTCAATATTTGTTGATGAATGAATAAATTAGTAAATGAATGAATGAATAAAGTTTACTTATCAATGGCCAAGATATTTTGAACTGGTAGAGACCCATTAGGTCAAGGAATCTGACTCTATTCCTTACTTTGGTTTCCTCTTGGTTTCTTTACAAGGTTTTATTTAATCAAATTACGGTGAAAACTCGTATTAATTCCTGTGGAACAATGGCTCTTTAGCCTTCTGGATTTTGTTTGTTTGTTTTCTCTCAAAGGGAATAAATCCTAAAGAGGAGTTTCCTGAATCTTACTTCCAGCTCTCTCCTCTTCTTTTTTTTTTTGCTGTACGCGGGCCTCTCACCGTTGTGGCCTCTCCCGTTGCGGAGCACAGGCTCTGGACGCGCAGGCTCAGCGGCATGGCTCACGGGCCCAGGTGCTCTGCGGCATGTGGGATCCTCGCGGACTGGGGCACGAACCCGTGTCCCCTGCATCGGCAGGGGGACTCTCAACCACTGCGACACCAGGGAAGCCCTCTCTCCTTTTATAACTCCTGAATGTGGCTCCTAGTCTTCCTACCTGTCTTTGGAAGAAATTTTCTAAAAATAGCCAGCCTTTCCTTTGAACTTCAAAGACAAATGAAGAGAGAGAATTAGGAAAATGTGGTTTGTATATATGTCAGAACTCTCTGATGAGGTTGATAGGGTTGGAAGAGTTTGGATGAATGTTCAGAAGCTAAAACAATGAGGTACTAGTGAAGGGATATTTGAACTTGCCTCTACTTCTTTCAGAGTGAATGTACAAGTGCATGAACCATTGGTCCTACCCAAGAGAGCTGCTGCGGTATGATCCAAAAGCCCCTTGGTTCTATGCTCAGACACATGGAGGGACTAAATGTGAAGTTCGATTTCTTTTATTTCTTATCTGACTCACCACAAACTCATCCAGCTACACCATAGGTGGGAGTAAGGCACATAAGTGACAATATCTCAGAGCTTTATTGTTTTAAAACCAGTTCTGACAGAGGTTGGGAAACCATCTGGCAAGAACACCAAGGTACAAACAGTGACAGCTTTATTTCTTCTTTTCCGACTTGGATTCTAGTACTGGCACAAAAACAGAAATATAGATCAATGGAACAGGATAGAAAGCCCAGAGATAAACCCACGCACCTATGGTCACCTTATTTTTGATAAAGGAGGCAAGAATATACAATGGAGAAAAGACAGCCTCTTCAATAAGTGGTGCTGGGAAAACTGGACAGCTGTATGTAAAAGAATGAAATTAGAACACTCCCTAACACCATACACAAAAATAAACTCAAAATGGACTAAAGACCTAAATGTAAGGCCAGAAACTATCAAACTCTTTAGGAAAACATAGGCAGAACATTCTATGACATAAATCACAGCAAGATCCTTTTTGACCCACCTCCTAGAGAAATGGAAATAAAAACAAAAGTAAACCAATGGGACCTAATGAAACGTAAAACCTTTTGTACAGCAAAGGAAACCATAAACAAGACGAAAAGAAAACCCTCAGAATGGGAGAAAATATTTGCAAATGAAGCAACTGACAAAGGATTAATCTCCAAAATTTACAAGCAGCTTATTCAGCTCAATATCAAAAAAACAGACAACCCAATCCAAAAATGGGCAGAAGACCTAAATAGACATTTCTCCAAAGAAGATATACAGATTGTGAACAAGCATATGAAAGGATATTCAACATCACTAATCATTAGAGAAATGAAAATCAAAACTGCAATGAGGTATCACCTCACACCAGTCAGAATGGCCATCATCAAAATATCTACACACAATAAATGCTGGAGAGGTTGTGGAGAAAAAGGAACCCTCTTGCACTGTTGGTGGGAATTTAAATTGTTACAGCCACTATGGAGAACAGTATGGAGGTTCCTTAAAAAACTAAAACTAGAACTACCATACCACCCAGCAATCCCACTACTGGGCATATACCCTGAGAAAACCATAATTCAAAAAGAGTCATGTACCACAATGTTCATTGCAGTTCTGTTTATGATAGCCAGGACATGGAAGCAACCCAAGTGTCCATCGACAGATGAATGGATAAAGAAGATGTGGCCCATATATACAATGGAATATTACTCAGCCATAAAAAGAAACGAAATTGAGTTATTTGTAGAGAGGTGGATGGACCTAGAGTCTGTCATACAGAGTGAAGTAAGTCAGAAAGAGAAAAACAAATACCGTATGCTAACACATATATATGGAATCTTAAAAAAAAAAAGTTCTGAAGAACCTAGGGGCAGGACAGGAATAAAGACGCAGACGTAGAGAATGGACTTGAGGACACGGGGAGGGGGAAGGGTAAGCTGGGACGAAGTGAGAGAGTGGCATGGACTTATATATACTACCAAATGTAAAATAGATAGCTAGTGGGAAGCAGCCACATAGCACAGGGAGATCAGCTCGGTGCTTTGTGACCGCCGGGGGGGGGGGGGCGGGTGGGATAGGGAGGGTGGGAGGCAGGGAGACGCAAGAGGGAAGAGATATGGGAACATATGTATATGTATAACTGATTCATTTTGTTTTAAAGCAGAAACTAACACACCATTGTAAAGCAATTATACCCCAATAAAGATGTTAAAAAATTTTCAATTTTCTTAAATTTACCAAGGCTTGATTTGTGACCCAAGATATGATCTATGCTGGAGAATGTTCCATGAGCACTTGAGAAGAAAGTGTATTCTGTTGTTTTTGGATGGAATGTCCTATAAATATCAATTAAGTCCATCTTGTTTAATGTATCATTTAAAGCTTGTGTTTCCTTATTTATTTTCATTTTGGATGATCTGTCCATTGGTGAAAGTGGGGTGTTAAAATCCCCTACTATTATTGTGTTACTGTCGATTTCCCCTTTTATGGCTGTTAGAATTTGCCTTATGTATTGAGGTACTCCTATGTTGGGTGCATAAATATTTACAATTGTTATATCTTCTTCTTGGATTGATCCCTTGATCATTATGTAGTGTCCTTCTTTGTCTCTTGTAACAGTGTTTTAAAGTCTATTTTGTCTGATATGAGAATTGCTACTCCAGCTTTCTTTTGATTTCCATTTGCATGGAATATCTTTTTCCATCCCCTCACTTTCAGTCTGTATGTGTCCCTAGGTCTGAAGTGGGTCTCTTGTAGACAGCATATATACGGGTCTTGTTTTGTATCCATTCAGCCAGTCTATGTCTTTTGGTGGGAGCATTTAATCCATTTACATTAACGGTAATTATTGATATGTATGCTCCTATTACCATTTTCTTAATTGTTTTGGGTTTGTTATTGTAGGTCTTTTCCTTCTCTTGTGTTTCCTGCCTGGAGAAGTTCCTTTAGCATTTGTTATAAAGCCGGTTTGGTGGTGCTGAATTCTCTTAGCTTTTGCTTGTCTGTAAAGGTTTTGATTTCTCCGTTGAATCTAAATAAGATCCTCACTGGGTAGAGTAATCTTGGTTGTAGGTTTTTCCCTTTCATCACTTTAAATATGTCCTGCCACTCCCTTCTGGCTTCCAGAGTTTCTGCTGAAACATCAGCTGTTAACCTTATGGGGATTCCCTTGTATGTTATTTGTTGTTTATCCCTTGCTGCTTTTAATATTTTTTCTTTGTATTTACTTTTTGATAGTTTGATTAATATGTGTCTTGGTGTGCTTCTCCTAGGATTTATCCCATATGGGACTCTCTGTGCTTCCTGGGCTTGATTGACTATTTCCTTTCCCATGTTAGGGAAGTTTTCAACTATAATCTCTTCAAATATTTTCTCAGACCCTTTCTTTTTCTATTTTTCTTCTGGGATCCCTATAATTAGAATGTTGGTGCGTTTAATGTTGCCCCAGAGGTCTCTGAGACTGTCCTCAATTCTTTTCATTCTTTTTTCTTTATTCTGCTCTGCAGTAGTTATTTCCACTATTTTATATTCCAGGTCACTTACCCGTTTTTCTGCCTCAGTTATTCTGCTATTGATTCCTTCTAGAGACTTTTTTATTTCATTTATTGTGTTGTTCATCATTGTTTGTTTGCTCTTTAGTTCTTCTAGGTCCTTGTTAAACGTTTCTTGTATTTTCTCCAACATATTTCCAAGACTTTGGATCACCTCTACTATCATTACTCTGAATTCTTTTTCAGGTAGACTGCCTATTTCCTCTACATTTGTTTGGTCTAGTGGGTTTTTATCTTGCTCCTTCATCTGCTGTGTGTTTCTCTGTCTTCTCATTTTGTTTAACTTACTCTGTTGGGGTCTCCTTTTCTCAGGCTGCAGGTTCGTAGCTCCTGTTGTTTTTGGTGTGTGCCCCCAGTGGGTGAGATTGGTTCAGTGGCTTGTGTAGGCTTCCTGGTGGAGTGGACTGGTGCCTGTGTTCTGGTGAGTGGGGCTGGATCTTGTCTTTCTGGTGGGCAGTACCACATCCGGTGGTGTGTTTGGGGGTGTCTGTGAACTTATTATGATTTTAGGCAGCCTCTCTGCTAATGGGTGGGGTTGTGTTCCTGTCTTGCTAGTTGATTGGCACGGGGCATCCAGCACTGGAGCTTGCTGGCTGTTGTCGTGGAGCTGAGTCTCAGCGTTGAGATGGAGATCTCTGGGAGAGCTCTCGCCAATTGATATTACATGGGACATGGGGCCAGGGGGTCTCTGGTGGTCCAATGTCCTGAACTTGGCTCTCCCACCTTGGAGGCTCAGGTCTGACACCTGGCTGGAGTACCAAGACCTTGTCAGCCGCACGGCTCAGAAGAAAAGGGAGAAAAAAAGAAGGAAAAGAAAATTAAAAGAAAATTATTAAAATAAAAAAAAACTAATAAAAAGAAGGGAGCAACCAAACCAATGAACAAATCTACCAATTATAACAAGTGCTAAACACTAAACTGAGATAAACATAAAAATCAGAAGCAGATCAGTTGGAGACAGCAAACCCCAAGTCTACAGTTGCTCCCAAAGTTCACGACCTCAATTTTGGGGTGATTCGTTGTCTATTCAGGTATTCCACAGGTGCAGGGTACAACAGGTTGATTGTGGGGATTTAATCCGCTGCTCCTGAGGCTGCACAGAGAAATTTCCCTTTCTTTTCTTTGTTTGCACGGCTCCTGGGGTTCAGCTTTGGTTTTGGCCCTGCCTCTGTGTGTAGGTCGCCCTCTGGCATCTGTTCCCGTGCGGACAGGAGGTGGTTAAAACAGCTGATTAGTGTGCTTTTGCTCACTCAGATTGGGGAGAGGGAAGGGTATGGTAGTCATAATTGGCATGCGGGGCAAGCCTGCAGCAGCAGAGGCCGGCGTGACGTTGCAACAGCCCGAGGCACACGGTGTGTTCTCCCTAGGAAGTTGTCCCTGGATCACGGGACCCTGGCAGTGGCGAGATGCACAGGCTCCCGGGGGACGTGTGGATCGTGACCTGTGCTCGCACACAGGCTTCTTGGTGGCAGCAGCAGCAGTGCTAGCATTTCATGCTCGTCTCTGGGGTCCAAGCTGATAGCCGTGGCTCATGCCTGTCTCTGGAGCTCACTTAGGCGGTGCTCTGCCTTCTGTGGGCACACAGGGAAGGAATCCCATCTCCTCGTGCACCCCACAACAATGGTCTCTTGCCTTTTTGGCAGATCTAGACTTTTTCCCGGACTCCCTCCTCGCTAGCCATGGTGCACTAGCCCCCTTCAGGCTGTGTTCACGCAGCCAACCCCAGTCCTCTCCCTGGGATCTGACCTCCGAAGGCCGAGCCTCAGCTCCAAGCCCCCGCCCGCCCTGGCGGGTGAGCAGACAAGCCTCTCGGGCTAGTGAGTGCCGGTCGGCACCGATCCTCTGTGCGGGAATCTCTCCGTTTTGCCCTCTGCACCCCTGTGGCTGCACTCTCCTCCGTGGCTCCGAAGCTCCCCCGCTCCGCCACCCGCAGTCTCTGCCCGCGAAGGGGCTTCTAGTGTGTGGAAACCTTTCCTCCTTCACAGCTCCCTCTCACTGGTGGAGGTCCCATCCCCATTCTTTTGTCTCTGTTTTTTCTTTTGCCCTACCCAGGTACATGGGGAGTTTCTTGCCTTTTGGGAAGTCTGAGGTCTTCTGCCAGCGTTCAGTGGGTGTTCTGTAGGAGTTGTTCCACGTGTAGTGTATTTCTGATGTATCTGTGGGGAGGAAGGTGATCTCCACGTCTTAGTCCTCCACCTTGAAGGTCCCTGTGATGCTATATTTTAAGGCAAATATTAAGAAATGAACCTAGTAGAATTCTATTAATACCTTCCAAAAATGAGTATGCTCAATTAAATTCATATTTGTGGATTGATATCAGTATTTGGCAATATGTATCCATGTGAGAAGACATTTTTAAGTATGAAATATGTAAAATTTCATTACACATCAGCAAAAGCAGATGAATATTTGCAATAGACTTTGGTGTTAGGAAAAAATAACTTTGAGCTTCAATTAAATGAAATATTACTCCTTAAAAAGGAATTGCAATTTTTCTCATTGGTAGACCTCTATTAAAAAAATTGTATTCAATTATTATTTTTATATTTTGAATTTTGTCAAAAGATGGTGGAAATTTGTTTTCCCTCTTGTTATGTATAAATAACTATGTAATATAGTCACAAATGCCTAAAATATTTATTATCTGGCTTTTACAGAAAGTGTTGGTCCACCCCTAATTTCATCTATACTGGAACTGTCCAGGGCCAAAACAAACAAGCAGACAGGCAATGACCAAAAGATCCCATTTTCTTGAATCTCAGTTAATACTTAAATCCTTAGTTGAATGAATGTAACAAAACAGAAACAGACTCAAAGATACAGAGAACAAACCCGTTGTTACCAGAGAGAAGAAGGGTGGGGGAAGAACAAAGCAGGTGAAGGGAATTAAGAGGTGTAAACAGCTAGGTATGAACTAAATAAATTAACAAGGATGTAATGTACAGCACAGGGAATATAGCCAATATTTTATAATAACTTTATATGGAGTATAATCTATAGAAATATTGAATCACTATGTTGTACACATGAAACTAATATAATATCATAAGTCAACTACATTTCAATTTTTAAAATGTTCTTCGTCTTGCAGTTTAGTTGATTTTGTTTTTGTGTTGCCATATCATCAGTGAAGAGCAAGGTCATCAGGTCATTGTGAAAATCAATTTTAATTTGCTGTGAGTCAGTTCTGTACAACAGAATAATTAAGCCCTTTATTTGCAGAAAGAAACCCAAGGTTTTCAATAAAGAAACCCAAGGCTTTAGTGGTCTGAATTGGCTAAGCAGGTTTTTGGTTTATGGGAACTGTCTCCTCTGAAGCAGGTAAATGCCTCTGGGCATGGGAAGGGCAGAGGTTGAGGAAATCCTCTGGACTGCTTGAAGTGGCTGTGGAAGGGAGTGAGTTCAGAGGCCTTTGAGCATACCTCGGATGATGGGAGAGAACAGAGGGGCCTCCTGAGTGGGGACAGAACCCTGGGATCCAGGCAGGAACGAGGCATGGTCTGTAGCTCAGCTCAGCCCCCTCCCTGGGTCAGAGCTGATGCTTCTCCTTCTGTGTTCCCTCAGACCTCTTTTCTCTGCTCTTTGTATGTTTGTGTTCAAGAAGGCGGGCCGTAACGCTATTTTACCGATGAGGAAAATGAAGCTCAGCAAAGCTAAGTAACGAATCAGTAACTTAACTGACATAGTCAGTATAAGGTGGAGCGAGGGCTTAACCCAGGACTCTGCCTCCCAATGCAGTTCCCTTGCTCTCTGACTAGCACTGTGCTGAACACGGTTAGGTTCTGAGCCCTGTTGCTTGATTGATCGGAGGGTCCCTGAGAGGACTTTCCCATTCAAATGCTACTGTGCTGCAAACCCAGCATTAGATTTGCTCATTGCTTTCTTGAAGCACCCTCTTTCAAAATGTGGATTGGTATCTTAAGGCATTGACACTCTTAAGTAAGTTCTTTTCTTTGTTTACTCACATCCAAGACAAGAATGTTCATGTTAGGAGTTTTACAAGCAGAGATGACAAGTGTTCTGAAAAGGTAGGTGAGGGAGGCTAAAGTCAGATTTTCCTTTTTCATAGTTTTGTTCAGGGCCTCACAGGACTCATGTCACATGAAAACCTGTTCTCCTTCTGAGGGAAGGGAGAAATGAATCTGGACTCTTCCAGGTAATCTCAGCGGCTGGTCTGCACCTCACAAAATGCAGGCCCGTCCCTGTGCCCCTCCCCATGGTGGTGTCCAGCCTCTGATGGAGGAGGCCCTTCCCAACAGGCAGCCTGTCCCACACCTGGGTAGTTCCAGCTGTGGGGAATATCCATCTGCTTGGAGCTATAATCTACCTGTGAACTCTGCTCCTTGGCTCCCATTCTGCCTTCTGAAACAACGTAAATCAAGGCTCATAAAATTCTTCCTCCTTCTTTCTGATTTCAGAAACAATTGTCCAGTCTCCCTCTTACATCTCCTCTTCTCTGTTTCTATCTCTTCTGTTAACTTTTTGTCACGTGACGAGGTCTCCGGAACACTCACAATCCTGGTTGCCGGCTCTGGTTATGCTGTAGTTTGTCAACTCCTCTCATAAAGCTGGCACTCAGAACTCATTAGTCACATTAATTCATGTTTATTTATTCAACAAACATTTATGCGAGCTTGCTCTGTGCTGAGTCCTGGGCACGTGTCTGGGGGATGTAAGCTCAGATTCAGTTCCTGACCGTGGTGCTGATCAATTTAATAATCAAGTAATCAGACTCATTCTCTCACTTCCAGTCTGTCTGTCTCACCCCCTTTTCTTCTCTTTGAGGAAGACGCAGGCAGAGACAGGCCAAAGTTGCACAAAAAAGAGTCTTGGCAAAGGCTCTGGAGGAGTTTTGAGGCACATCTCTCTAGACTCAGCCAGTTCTGGGGAATGTCTGGGTGGCCGTTTTTCACAGATGTCACGGGGTGCCCCTCAGTTCCCTCTAATGTCTTTCCTGGCCCCAGAGCATCAGTTTGAACCAAGGCCAGATCAGTTGTCCCAGGCTGGCCCACTGGCTGAGTCTCAGAGTTCTGGCTCCACTGTGGTCGGAGATGGTGCAGTGTGGCCCCTCTTGCCAGCCTCAGTGTAGTGACAGCTCGGGTGCAGACCGCATGGCAGTAGCGAAGGAGGCTTTGCTCCGTGGAAACTTGGGCTCCTCCCCTGGGCTCATAAATAACAAAAGAGGCCAACTGATAACAATATTATTGTTACTCTTTTTTTTTTTTTTACCTGAGTGGCACCTTTATTGCACTTGGTGAACCTACATTGACATGTCATTATCACCCAAGGTCCATAGTTTACATTAGTGATTATTGTTACTCTTGTTGCTCATGTTTCATTATTGTTGTTATTACTGTGCACTGATTGTTCTGATCATGAAAAATCTAATGAGGAGTTTCATCTCAGCCAGACACCCTGGGGCCTGGTAGTTCACCCAGGTCAGAAGAAGCCAGAGGGCATTCTGAAAGGGCCATACCTGAAGAGTATGCCCCCCCTCCCCCAGGTGACAGAGCTGGAGCTGGAGCTGGAGCTGGTGGCAGGGTTCTGACTTTACAGAGGATGAGGCACATTGGGATGAGAAGACTGAACGGCCCCTTAGTCAGACTTGAAAGGAGTTTAATTTCAACCTATCTCCCACATGGTAGGTCAGGCAGCACGGGGCCCACCCCCAATGTTCCTTCCTGCCCGAAGCACTGAAGACCGGGATTTGGACTGTGACCCAGTTATTAGAAGGGAAGTGGGTTATAAAGTCAAAAGAGCTCAAGATCGAGGCCAAAATTAATAGGCACAGAAAGTCTGGAAGATAATAAAAGGTAGAGGGACAGTGATATGATGGAGTCTTAGGTTCCTCCTGGGCCTTGGATTCTTGCTTTGAAATCTGTTTGTCCTCCTAGCCCTGGAGCACTTTGGAGCTGGGGTTGAGCACTAATCAGCCACTCAACCCTGGGTTCTAGTGCAGAGTCCTTCACTGCCAGACCATCTGCCCTTGGGCTAATTATTCCCTCTCTGTTCCAGCTTCCACTTTTGTTGACTCAGGAGCCATAGAGGGGAAGTATGAGTGTCTATAGACACCTGGTGAAAGTTTAGAGGAATTAAAGCCACTGCCATCAGGGAACAGAGCCCTGTATACATTGCTCAGGTGTGTTTCATGTGCCCCAAAGCACAGCCTGGGTTTGGAAGCTAAGTTAGTCAATCTGATATTTGTCTGAGGAGTTCATCCTGGGAAGATGGTCCTGTTTTCTAATTCAGGTTTGTCTAGAAATTTATCCTTGTTCCTGGCCCAAACGTTCACATTTGGTTTGATTTTACTATTCCCAAGACTTCTGCAAAACATTTCCTTTCTTGGTCCCACAGATTTTATTCTAGAGACAAAATGCTTGTGGATCTGGGACTAACACAGCATGTGAAACATATCAGAAGTATTATGGTGTTTAGCAAGTCTTTTGAGTTCCTATTATCATCCCCATTTTATAGATGAAAAAAGTGAGGAACAGAGAGGTTAAATGACCTACCCAAGGTCACATAGCTAGTCATGGAGAGGGAGAGGATTTGAACACAAACGGTTTACTCTAAATCTCTACTTTTTTTTTTTTTTTTTGCGGTACACGGGCCTCTCACTGTTGTGGCCTCTCCCGTTGCGGAGCACAGGCTTCGGACGCGCAGGCTCAGCGGCCATGGCTCATGGGCCCAGCTGCTCCGTGGCATGTGGGATCTTCCCGGACCGGGGCACGAACCCGCGTCCCCTGCATCGGCAGGCGGACTCTCAATCACTGCGCCACCAGGGAAGCCCCTAAATCTCTACTTTTAACTTTGAATAAACCACTGACTGATCGACAGTCATGTATGTTTCCTGAGGGATCCCGGAAAAGGTCTTACTCCAATATATGTTTTCTATCAAGGGTGTATAATTGTATAGTGTTTACCATCAAGCTTTGCCCCTTCTCAGTTTCTTATAGTACCTATGAAGGGTTACATCAATCCATGAAAGAGAATTTATTCATTAGATGTCTTCATCGTCTTATTGAATGGAAGTGGTAGAGGGGCTAGAAGGAATTGTTGCACTGTACAACGAAATGTCAATAAATCGCATCCCACCCCCTGCTCTATTTCTGAACAGGGTTGGAAAATTCAACAGGAAGGAAGTGTGGTAGCCAGAATGCCACTTTCTTGCTGATAGACATTCAGTTATAGGCTGTGGCTCTAGGTCTGTTGTTAGGGCTTGCTCATGGTAGACCCCATGGTTAGGCAGAGTTACCCACCTAATGCCAGCCCTGGGCTGGGGCAGGCCTCCCTGCCCAGATGTAGGTCCCTGTTATGGCATGGAGGATCTCTGCAGCTCCCAGTAGAAGAAGGGCAGACCTGAGCCAATCACGCTTACAAAATTTAGCAATCAGTTAAGTCTTTCTACTATTTCGAGGGCAAAGACAAGAAAGGGGTGGAAAGAGGCCAGGCGTGGGGAAAGGCACTCACATCCTGCAGAGTCCTTAGACCTTCGAGTCATGCCCTCTTATCCTACAGATACAACAGAATTCCAGGGAAGGGAAAAGACTCTGATAAGCAAGTGCTGCAAGGTCATCAGGGAGAGGAGCTAGGAAACTAGATATCCTGAACTGGGTACAGACTCCACCTACTTTGCATTACTTAGTTCTCCAGGAAGAATGAGCAGTGGGAATGCCCCAAGACCTGGTGTGCAAGGGCCCTGGTGGGAAGGGGAAAGAGGACAGAAGCAGTGAAACCGGGGTGAGTGTGCCTACGGAATAGGGCATAGAGTGATCCCTCAGCACTTCAGAGCATCAGGTATTGGAGTCAAACTTGCTCTCCCCTGCTGTCCTCCTCACAGCTCCACCTAGTGTCAGTGTGGAAGCTGGAAGGACTGCTTGAGATGCCCCACTCTATTGGTCAGAGTTCTCCAGACAGACAGAACGAGTAGGATGTGTATATATGTAGGAAAAGGTTTATTATAAGAAATTGGTTCATGCAGTTATGGAGGCAGCCAAGTCCAAAATCTGCAGCTTGGAGACCCAGGAGATCCCATGGTACAGATGAAGTCTGAAGGCATTCCACTGGAGAATTCCCTCTTGCTCAGGTTGGTGGCTCTTTTAATTCTATTCAGACCTTTAGCTGATTGGATGACACCCACTCAAAGTGCACTGATTTAAATGCTAATGTCAGGCAAAAACTCCCTGCAAGTTGACGCATAAAATTAACCATCACACCCACGTATTCCCCTCATCGTCCTTGGAGGGCTGATAGTTTTCCCGGATTTAAGTCATTTGAGTACCACTACCATGATTTTTTAGTGCAACATCTGTTTATTTTTTATTCAATATCTCCTTTAAACCAATGTTAATCACTCACTTTAAAAAAGTTAGCCTCATAGCAAAATAATATTCAAGAAAAGGGGTTGTTGTACTCGTAATTTCTTTCTAAAACACCCAAGAGTAAATAAGTCAAGCATTTCAAAAAAGCGTACTTAGCACCTAAAACCATCTTGCATCCTCCTTTTGGGAAACACTGTAATCAGGGCTGCAGTTGAGGAAAGAGCTCGAGGCCCCGCCTGACCACCAGGGGACGCAGTTGTTCGCCTTCCCGGAAGCCCGGGCTTTTATCCCACCTGGGGGTCTCCCCCACACCCCTCGGGGCGCTGTGCTCTCTGCCCTGGAGTGGCTGCCCCGGAGCGCCCAGACCCGGGCCTCCTGAGAGGCCCAGAGCTGAGCCCTGCGGCGCCAATGGGGAGGGGCTGCTGGGGCTTGTCGGGGTGGTCAGGCCTGGACTAAGCGCGGCGTCCTCCGAGATGCGGAGGATCCTCGGAGCAGAGGCCTCCCCGCGTCGGAGGTGGAGCGTGCGGGGTGGGCGGGCAGCCCGGCGGCCTCCTGCGTAGCCTTTCGCCCGCTCGGTGGTGCGCCTGGAAACTGCGAGAGGCCATGCCTCAGGCATCCGCCCTCAGAAGCGCTAGTGCCCGTGGCGTCCCCCGGCCTGGCCTGGCCTCGCCTCGGAGGAAGTAGAGGAAGCAGCTAATGGGAAGAGGGATTGCACTTCCGGAGAGGGGGCAGGGGGCAGGGGGCAGGGGGCAGGGGGCAGGGGGCGGGGCCCACCCTCTCAGCTGAGAAAGGCAGGTGGGAGCATCTGAGGCCTGGAAACAGCTCACATGGCCTTCTGGGGAGCGTCCTCCTTCTTCTCTGAGGTGAGCAGGATGAACCGGGCGGCCCTGGGAGCCAGAGCCCAGGACTGAGGTCGTGCCTGGCTTGGGGGGTGGGCTGGTTGGTCTGGCACACCTGCCAACACAGGCACGCTAGGCCTCCCCAAGCGCCGCGTGCGCACCACGTCTTGGTTTTTCTTATCGATATTTTAATTTATATGGGTTCACTGTTTTACTTAAACGAAAGCATTTATTTTAAAAACAAACTTTCTGGGACTTCCCTGGTGACGCAGTGGTTAAGAATCCACCTGCCAATGCAGGGGACACGGGTTCGAGCCCACGTGGCACATCTGCTGAAGCCCGTGTGCCTAGAGCCCGTGCTCTGCAACAGAAGAAGCCACCGCAATGAGAAGCCCGCGCACCACAACGAAGAGTAGCCCGCTCGCTGCAACTAGAGAAAGCCCATGCTCAGCAACAAAGACCCAACGCAGCCAAAAATAAATTAATAAAAAACTTTCTTCATTTATAAAATGGTAGTAATGGTATGAGCGTCAACGGCTTGATGACGTTTAACAGATTAAACAGAATAGTACATGAAAGTTCTTTAAACAGTGCCTGACACATAAGAGCTTAGTAAGTAGTACTTACTGTTATTATCGTAAGTGGAAAGAAGTTCTGGGAAACACTGGGACATATGGTCCTTCAGAGAAATTTTAACTCTCTCTTCCAGAAACTTTTGGATGCTCCTGATTTGTAGTCTAGCTTTCTTCTTCCTTTTTTTAAAAAAATAAATTTATTTATTTATTTTTGGCTGCACTGGGTCTTTGTTGCTGCACGTGGGCTTTCTCTAGTTGCGGCAAGCAGGGGCTACTCTTGGTTGCAGTGCGTGGGCTTCTCACTGTGGTGGCTTCTCCTGTTGCAGAGCATGGGCTCTAGGCGCGCAGGCTTCAGTAGTTGTGGCACCCGGGCTCAGTAGTTATGTCTCACAGGCTTTAGAGCACAGGCTCAGTAGTTGTAGAGCACGGGCTTAGTTGCCCCGTGGCATCCCAGACCAGGGCTTGAACCCGTGTCCCCTGCATGGGCAGGCGGATTCTTAACCACTGTGCCACCGGGGAAGCCCTTTTCTTTCTTTTTTATCTGTAGCCTGAGTGTGCTCAGTGGCTGAAGGGAGATGTTCCCTGCAACTCCATACTCCACTGGAAATTCCTGTCAGTTTAATTGCTGAGGTAGCTACTAGGTAGAGCTGCCAGCAGATGGCCCCAGAGCACTGTGGGCATGTTTGCCTTTTTGGGTTCCCTCAAGAGGGTATTAAGGAATTTTAGGGATGCTTGAGGGTGTGGGCAGATTTGTTATTGTAGTTTTTTTATTTCACAAGATTTTGGCCTTTAATTGATTTGTTCATATATTCATTCTTCAAATATTTATTGGATGCCTACGCTGTCCCAGATGCTATTCAGAGACTTGATAATATCAGTGAACTAGAACAGACAAGGATCCTTGCTGTCATGGGGCTTACACTCTAGCAGGCAGCAATAAAGACAATAGATAAATTATATAGTGTGTTAGAAGTGTTATGGAAAAGAAAAGTGTAAACCAGAGTGTGTGTGGGTGGGGTGTTGGCATGGGCTGGTTGCAGTATTGAGTAGGGTGGCTAGGATAGGCCTCATTAGGGATGCAGGATTTGATCAGAGATTAAAAAAAAAAAAAATGAAGTTAGCCAAGCAGAGAACTGGGTGAAGAGTGTTTTAGATACCATGAAAAATTTGAAGCAATTACATTTGCCCTCTTATAGATGGGGTAATTGTGGCTCAGAGAAGTGAAGTGACTTGTCTAAGGTCTTACAGGAGGTTGCTGGCAAAGTTGGTGTAGTTCCCCCTCATTTCTAGCCCCATCTTCCTTCACCACGTCACATTACTGCTCTGTGTTTGCCACGGTGATGGAGGTTTCTTGTAAACCTGCAAAAATACATAGCTTGCTTAAGTGATGACTCAGGTTGGCTTGGCTTATTTCCTCAACTGGGTGACACCAGACTCTCTGTGATCTTCCTTTTTTTTTTTTTTTTTTTTTGCGGTACACGGGCCTCTCACTATTGTGGCCTCCTGCTGCGGAGCACAGGCTCCGGACCCACAGGCTCAGCGGCCATGGCCCACGGGCCCAGCCGCTCCGCGGGATGTAGGATCTTCCCGGACCGGGGCACGAACCCGCGTCCCCTGCATCGGCAGGCGGACTCTCAACCACTGCACCACCAGGGAAGCCCTTCCTTTTTTATGTAATCAATAAATATGTATTTGCTAAGTGCTGTGGAGGATAGAATTGAGGCTTGGGCCCTGCACCCGGGGGACTAGTAATCTATCCATGGACATTTTTGGCCTTCATTTCTTCTCTTTCATCTACTTTCTGTACTTTCCCCAAACAAGTCCACTGATGATCTCTACCTACAGCTTAAACTTTGAATTGAGCCAGATTATCAAATTTAGTCACCCAGTCTTGGTGTCTAGGTTCCTGAATTCTCCCCCAGATTCCTTTTGTTGCCAGTTGATATGTGGTGCCCCTGGTTATCCCCCGGTCACAAGTCTGTGCTCCCTCTAGCCTGTGTTGGACCAGGTCTGTGAGACCAGGCTTATGCTTTATCCTCTACTCCTAGGCTTTGATTACATACCCCACCTGGCCTTTTAGTCTCCCCCTAGAACTGTCTCCTTGCCACCTGTATTCACAACTATAGAGATCTCTCCACTTGATTGGAGACTCTGTGTCTTGCTATTTGGAAATTGTGCTTCTTGGACACTGATATGTGGACTTGTGGACTTGGACACTGTTCTTGGTCCCCTCGAGCTGCTTTTCTGAGCCTGAGTCCATTCTCTCAGCCTCTGGCTCTGAGAACTCTGGACGTATACCGAATCCCCTTCCCTTCCTGCCCACACTTGTTGCAAGGAGATGGTGGTTAGGGTCTGTGTTAAAGTCCTTGGTTATGGTGCTTGTGAAACAGCAGTGAAAGACAGCAGGCTTTATTTGGAGGTAATTGTTTGCAAACTAGTAGTGTAGAGGAGAGGGAAGCTTGGTAAGCCTGTAGTGGATAAAAATGAGGAAGCCTGGTCTTGAAGGGTGGGTAGAATTAATAGGTGAAGGGAGAGAACAGGGTGGGTGAACGTGAGGTGTTGCGGGACAGTGAGACATTAGCCTAAATGGAATGGAGAGGATGTGTTTGGAAGTGGTGGTGGGAAGAGGTAGGTAGGTAGGTCGGGGCTGCAGCAGGGCCTGGAGCACCAGGTCAAGAAGTTTGCATTACAGTGTCCTAAAGTATTCTTAGGGAAGTTCCTGGGAAGTTGGCATAAAGCCATAAAGTGGGGCATGTCATTAGGACCTATATATCCACCTCCCAGTCTTTGAGGATCTCAAATTTACTATTTACATTTCTGAACGCCCGTATAAAAGAGGTTCCCTGGGTTATTTTGTCATGGCATCCTGTTTCTTACGTACTGTTTGCTTGTTTTTTCTCAGTCTCCTCTAGCATATCCTGCAAGGAATGCTGCCAGACTCTGGTTCCCTGTTGTGTCCCCAGATTCCCCCACAGTGTCAGATACTCAATGCTCTGAAAATACTTGTTGACTGAATGAATAAACTAAACTAAATATCTGTTTTCTCCAAACCTGCTCTGCCCTCTGAATGCCTGAATCTGTTAGTGCTGACATTGTCTCTCTGGTCTGCAAAGTTGGAAACTTGGAGTCACTCTTGGTGAAGACATGAGCACATGACCTGACTGCTCCTGAACTTGGCATGGGGACAGTACTCCCACTGAGATCTTGTTTTCTACTCCATTATGACAAGATAAAACTACATACCCTGTTGCATTTTAGATGTGAAGCCTGAAAGCCTCAAACGTAAACATTGAAAGGAGTGAAAACTCATTGGGAGGCAGGGCTGCAAATTGTAGATTACATATTTCTCAACGTAACAATCATATTAGCTGTTCTGAATTCCTCCAAAGGGCAGAATCACACAGTGGGTAAGAGTATGGGCTCTGGAATCAGATTGCCTGGGCTGAAATCCTTGTTGGGCCACTTACTAGCAGTATGTCTTTGGGAAAGCTGCTTAACCTCTCCATGGTGTAGTTTTCTTGTGTGTGAAATATGGGTGAAGATAATACTTCCCTCACACAGTTATAGTGATTGAGTTCTCAGAGCAGTGCTACCACGTATTAATGCTCAACAAGGCTTGACTGTAATTACTAGTTCTGGGTATTTAATGGGCCATTGAGACAACCTCTGTTCTCTTGCCATTTGGGGGCTGCTGCTCAGAGACAGGCAGCCTGGCTTCATCACGATGTGGCCAAGGGTGTGGTAGGAAGGGATGTTGGAATTTGTTGAGTGAGGGGTGAGCTCCTGCAGGAGATGACAGTGGCCACAGAGGGAGGCCCCAGGTGCAGACGGGATTATTTCAGGTGGAATGTACACATAATTCCCTGACACAGTGAAGGACGTGTTACTGCCTAGCTCTGTATACGCAAGGCTGCACAGAGACAGAAAGATCTGTGCTTCTGCCCTGAGTTTGCTTTGTAGGAGGATAAGGCAGCCAAGTCTGAAGACTGAGTGTTAGGTCTCATCGCAGCCCTGCTCTACTTCCCCATCCTCTCCTTCCTCAAATGACGCTCCCCAGCTCAGTGAGTATAGCTGGACAAGAATGGTGCTGTTGTCAAGGTGGCCCAGGAGGGTTTGGTGCTTTCACCAAACTGGTGAACCATAAAAAGTTACTTGTCACCACTGGGTCCTAGTTCCCCACCATATCAGGCATTTAATTCTCTTACTACCTCCCTCTACAAACAGAGCAAAGATGGATTTGATAACCAGTTACTTTACACTATAGAGTGGTTTTATTGTGCTGACTTTTGAAATACTTGGAAGTGAAACATTTTATAGGTACAGAAACATCCGCAGCCATCTATGTGTAGTAATAATGAGGTCTTTCCCAGCCCCCTGTGGGCTTCACAAAGTGTGCTCTGAGGGCCCCTCAGCCCAAACTAAAGGACCTGAGGAAGAAGACATCAGCATTCCTCTCTTCTAAATGCAAAAGGCAAGATGCAGGTGTGAGACATTCAAATTTGAAAGAAGATGCTATTGCAAGGAACCTATATATTTTTTTCTACTCTACCTCTATGCAGAATAGAAAAAAGACTGCCTAAACGGGGATGGAGGGGAGTTGGAGAAAAATAAAGAGGAGGATGCAGCATGTGGGTCTGTGCTCTTCCTCTGCCCCAGAGTGAGTGTGATGAATTTTTTTCAAAAAGGCATCAGTGTATTTTGTGAATAAGGTCTTGATCAAGGTAAACAGTTCTTTTTTTTTTTTTTTTTTTTTTTGCGGTACGCGGGCCTCTCACTGTTGTGGCCTTTCCCGTTGCGGAGCAGAGGCTCCGGACGCACAGGCTCAGCGGCCATGGCGCACGGGCCCAGCCGCTCCGCGACATGTGGGATCTTCCCGGACCGGGGCACAAACCCCTGTCGCCTGCATCGGCAGGCGGACTCTCAACCACTGTGCCACCAGGGAAGCCCAAACAGTTCTTTTTTAGCACGTTGTACTCTGCCCAGAAATAAAGGAGTCTCTTTGAATGAACATTTCCAGTGACAGTGAACAGTTCCCTCTCTCTAAGTGTGGGCATCCTAGAGCTGAGGGGACACGGGCCTCCATTAGTGTCTCCAAGGTGAGGCCCTTCAGTGCTGGGGAGGACAAACATGGTTTGGTATGCCTTGGCATGCATGAGGGGACTGACTTTCTCCTAGCCCAAAAGTGGCATCAGGGGTCATCTGCAAATTCCATCCAATTATTCCTGTTCCCTTCCTGGATACTTGCCTGTCTTCCTCTTCACCATTCTGACCTAGTCACTCTTCTATTCTATCTTGAAAAGATTTAATTCTTAGGATATGGTTTTACCTTGTCTGTATGGGTCCATTTGGACTCTCAACCTCACATTCCTTCATATGTGGGCCCCTCTCTCCATTCATCCCTTGACACTTTCCCAGAGCTGTTTCCAGAGCCAGAACCACTTCCTGAGCCAGAGTCATCTCTTCATTGACAGTATTCTGAAATATCTCTGTCTGCTCCCTCAGGTCATTTCGCTCATTCAGTGCCAACTTGATTTCCCAGGACTGAGTAGTTTACTGCCCGTTTGGCCTTTGCTTTGTGATAATCTCCTTCAGCATTCTGTGCTCCTTGATGCAGTTGGCAGCTTGATTTCCCAGTATAAGGTGTCCCTAGGTCTTTTTTGTTGGTAACATCAACCACTCCTCTCTGACTGAACCCATAGTTTTGGATCAATGAATTAGAAAGGTAGAGTTGGTAGAATTTTTGAGGTAACTACCTCCTCACCTGAACTGAAACCAGACTTTTCCTGAGTGACATGACTTTCCAGCAGTTCCAGTGCAGGGTGCTCATTCTCTCTCATTGTGTTGTGGCTGGAGATGGGCTGAGCTTGCCTTTGCTCACCACCCTGGCTTCTTTCAACGACTACTCCCCCATTGATGCATACGTACTCCACCCTCTTTCCAACCTCATTTTTCCCTTGACTAATCTTGCCCTATAACCGTATTCAATAAGGACTTTGGCTCCTTTCCATTGCACATCAGCCACCCATTCAAATGGCCACACCCTGAACCTTGCATTCACCCATAACTACTCCACCTCTTGGGAAGCCAGGACTCCCAAAGTTTCGCTTATTGATCACACAGCATAGCCTTCTTACTCTTCTATTCCTTAGGTTCCTACTAAGCCCATTCTTAAAAACTAATCTTTATTTTTATTTTGAGTAATTGCATGCCTGTCACCCAGAATTGATAGTGACAAATATTTTGTCACGTTTGCTTCAAGGCTTATTAAAAGGAATAAAACATTACAGGTACATTTAAGTCTCCTATGCTCTTCCCCAAGTTATGATCTCCTCCCCTTCTCAGAAGCAATCACCAACACAAAGTTGGTGAATCTGTGTATGTGTGTGTGTGTGTTTATAAAATGTAATCTTTCTGGGTTTTAAAATTTACATAGTATACTGTATATAATTTACAGCTTGATTCACTCAATGTTATATTTAAATAATCAATATATATATAACAAGTAGTTCATTCCTTTTTAAGTGTTCCATAGCATTCCAGTATAAGTATATTGTGCAGTTTATTTATCCAGTTCCACATTCATCGCTACAAGCAGTGCCGCATCAAACAGCCTCATAAATATCTTCCCACGCAAAATAGTGTGGTGCTGTGGCAGGTAGGTAGGACCACAGCTAGACTGTGGCACCTTTGTGTGAGTTAGAAAGGCTTCCTCTTTGCATGGGCCTAGTCCTCTGGACACATAGCTTGGCAAATGGAGGGTCCCTGGGGAAAAGGAAAAAGTACTCACATGGCTGTAGCGTTGTGCTAAGGATATGTGGGTTGTTACGTGGACATGCATTGGATTTGTTGGACTTGCTCCCTGTGTGGGCGTCTCTGGACAGTGGACAGATTTCATAGCCATGGTTGGTGCCTTATGTTAAGAAGAAAAACTTTAGAGTCACACCACTGGGGTTCAAATGCTAGCTATGGTGACCATAGCCAATTGTGCAATTGCTGTGCCTCACTGTCCTCATCAGTGAAATGGGAATATGGAATTATCGCTCTCATGGGGTAATTGAGAGGGTTGCATATAATATAGTAACATATAATAAGTTTGACTTATACTAAGTTTTATATGAATGTTAGATATTATTATTGTCATATATGTACACCTTCTTTTAAGATACAAGACTAGGAGTGGAACTGCTGGTTGGTTGGGTGTGCATTTTAAATAAACTTATTCTTTATTCTGTCTCTATTTGTTCAGCCTGCCAGTCTCCGTCTTGCCTTCTTTCATATCTGTCCTGGATTCCATAATCACACTTTTGAAAGTGTAGGCCTCAGTTATGTTATAATGCATCGTGAGTTTGTCAGCAGTGGGTAAGCGTCTCAAAGAGGCACAAATCTGGTCACCCAGATTGCTCCCAAAGTGGGCAGAAGAAAAGGACTGGATTAAGGGTGCAATGAGATCAGCTCCTCCTGCTAGGCTCAGTGACTCCTCATCTAGACAGGGCCTCCACCTCCACTGAGAGATGTCACAGATAATGATCATGATGGGCTGAGCTTGTTTTCTTCCTCTCCCTTCCTTCTCCTCCCTGTGTCCTCCCCCTCACGCCCTCCAAATACATATGCCTTCAACCAGCAATCTGATATACAATCTACAGCTACTTATTGCCTGTTACTTGCTTTCCTCCCTCTGGTAATTCTCCTACATTTTTCTTCTCTCATTTTCTTTAGTTCTGTTGCCAAGAAAGGTCCCTATATCCTTAATTCTTCCTTGAAAGACTCCCTGCAACCCCGTATTCTATCAGACATCTGGTTTTCTATGATGCTGTTTCCCTTTACTCTGTGGAGTGGAGCCTCTGCTCCTGAAGTTAGTGTGGGCTAGTGGATTGAGAACGAGTTTTGTGGTTGGTCCCTTCTGCCCTACATCATGACTGATCTGTGTGTCCTTGGACTCATGGTTAACTTCTAAGAACCCCAGTTTGCACACTGAAAAACTTAAGGATCTCTGCTCCAAAGAGTTGTGAGGTTAAAAAGGGATACGTGGCCTGGCATTGATACATAGGTCCTAGTATATTCCATATCGTTATTTACCTTTACCTGAAAAGCTGCTGCTGCTAGGAAGGCCCATCTTTACTACATTGGGGGAAATTTGACTGTAAGATTATCCCTCCCTTCACACACACAGTTGGGGCCCAGGAGAGATACTGTAAGATGTCTCTTTCTCCCATACTTGTAACCCTCACTAGGGGTCGTTCAGTGCCTTGGACCCTTCACTTATCCTCACACCTACCCTGCCAATTTCATATCTGCCATTTTCTTTGCTTATTCTGCCAGGCTGTTGGGTGTTGGCGATATCACGTACTGTGGTGCATTCGCTTCTCTCTACACCTTTGTGATTTTTCCACCTTATCTAATCTCTGAATCCTACCTGACAGTGTTTCCTCATTCCTAGTTTATGCCCTTCCCAGACCCCTCAACAGGTGCTTCACTCCTTTCCCACTCCTTTCAAGCCTCCCTCCCTCCCTATATGCCTTTTAGCAGATCACTTCACTTCCTTCTTTGTTAAGATGGTGGAGTGTCTAAAAAAGCATTAGGAGTCCAGTCTTGAGAAGAATGTTTCTTTGAATAAATGACAGAGACATTTAAAGGAAAAAAAAAATCATGCGGTTACCAAGGTTACAGTTGGTCCTTTCTTGTGGGTAAAAATCAGTGATTTCCCCATGTGATTGATTATCATACTTGCAGATGTCAGTATGACGAAAGTCAGGGAGAAACATTTTTCATGAGGGAGTCAGCAGTTTACAGGAAAGAGCTCAAGTCTTCATTGACTTGGGGACACTAATTTTAGGTAGAATCTTCTTCCATATTTTCAGGTTATCTCAGGGCATAAAGATTTTTTTCCCTCTGCAACAGTTGGACCTGTTGTACTTAGTCATAATAGTGATGGGCAAGGGGTCAATTTTGCTTTCTCCATAGGGGCAACAGATGTGAATTCTCCTAACTTCCATTCTTCTCAAAGGAATCCAACAGATCATTTAAATGCAGGTTGCTGGATCCCATCTCCTAGAAATTCTGACTCAGTGGGTCTGGGGGGGAGTCCAAGAATTAGCTTTCTGAATAAGTACCTCAGGTGATAATTCTCACCCTAGGCACCTCTTTTAGTAACACTGAGATAATAATATCTTCACTCATTTTTACCTCCTTTTACCCTCAAGCATATAAGGAATCCTATTCCTTTCTAGGGCTGATTTTGCTATATGTGCTCTTGCTTCCATTTCTGTCATTTCTTCCAGATCCTTGAGCCAGCAATGAACCCCCTTTTTGGTATCAAGCATCTCTTTCTTTTCAGTCTCCTTCTCCTTAGCTTACAAATATTATTCACTCATTTAGTAAACTTTATTGGGTGCCTCCTAGGTTTTCAACCCATACTTTAATTTCGTTCTTCCGTGTAGACTCAGGTGTACACTGATATCAGTGTCTCAGAGATGATTAGACTTAGGAAAGCTGTTTCTTTGTAACTAAACTAACCAGGGTGTGAAGCATGAAAACTAGAATGCCAGCTTATTAATTTCCAATCAGAAATGTGCTGTCAGAAATACTAGGTGTCTTTATTAATCTGGCTAGTGAATGCTTTGGCCTTTTGGGAAAATTATAGGAAGCCAACATTTCAGAAGGTTCTCTGGTAAGTTTCAGGTCTGAACCAGATGGTTGTGTGATTCAGTTGATGAATCTCATCAGGCATTGAGCTGCTGATACGTTTATTTCAACTCCCGGGACACGCTGGACCATGTATGTCAGTGGAATAGCTTGTCAGAACACTTTCTCCCTTGAGCGGTCCTTGATGGCATGCTCACATTGATCTTTGTGTCCTCCTTTTGTGAAATAATTATGGTTTACAAATAAGTGTAGGGAATAATATAATAAACATCAACTGGCTTAAGAAAACTTTTGGCCTCATTTATTCTTTCAGTCCCATTTTCTCCCCTCTCTCCAGAGGTAACCGCTATCCTGAATCTGGTGTTTAACATTTCCATAAAGATTTTTATATTTACCAAGTATGTGTTAACTACAAATAATATATGGTATTATGATGTATATTGTAACACTTTATAAAGGATAACACACAACGTATACATGCTTTACAATTTTTTCACTTTATATTTTGGGGACTTCTCCCTATTGAGATACATCGACAGTCCCTGACTTACAGTGGTTTGGCTTACACTTTTTCAACTTTGTGATGGTTTGAAAATGATAAGCATTCAGTGGAAACTGTACTTTGAATTTCGAATTTCGATCTTTTCCTAGGCTAGTGACATGTGGTACAGTTCTTTCTCTTGATGCTGGCCAGTGGCAGCGAGCCACAGCTCCCAGTCATCTATGCAATCACGAGGGTAAACAACTGATGCACTTACAACCATTCTGTTTTTCACTTTCAGTACAGTATTCAATAAATTACATGAGATGTACTACAGTTTGTTATAAAATAGGCTTTGTTTTAAATGGTTTTGCCCAACTAAAGGCTAATATAAGTGTTCTGAGCATATTTAAAGTAGGCTAGACTAAGCTATGATGTTTGGTAGGTTAGGTATATTAAATTCATTTTCAAGTTAAGATATTTTAACCTTCCAGGTTTTATTGGGATATAACTCCCATGATAAGTTGAGGAAGATCTGAATATACTTAGGGGCAGAAAACTTTTCTCTTCTTTCCTTCTAGGTTCTTTGGCTAGTCTAATAGTTAAATTGATGTAAGACAGATTAACTTGAGAAAAACAAATTTAATTTCATACATATGAGAGTACCATAAAAATATGAGACTCAAAGGCAGTCAGGCAATTGAGGCTTATATACCATTCTGAACAAAGGAGAAGGGGGTAGGGGTCCTCAAAGGGAGGAAGAAAAATCACAGGAAGTTGAGAAGAGCAAATGTTTGGTAAACAAATGTTTTCCAGGCCATGTAGGTAAGTCTTTCTGATACAAAAAGTTATCTCTGCTAATAGCTCTGGTCCTGGCATAGGCCCCCTACCTAAACCCTTTTAGACAGTTAAGGGAGAGGCAAAAACAAACAAACCTCTGAAACAAAACTCTTCCTAAGTCTGCTAGGCCTTGATTGCCTTCAACTCAAAACAATCTACATGCCAACGTGGAATATTTTTCGGTGTTGTGTTCTGTACTCCCCTCCCCTCCACCCCAGGTATATCTCATTAATTTTAACTGTTGTATAGCATTCTAGTATATGGATATGTCACAATTTATTTATCCATTCTTCTGTTGAACTTTTAAGTTATTTGCAACATTGTCTGACTCCTGTGTCATTGCCAGATTGCTTCCTAAATGGTTACCAATGTAGACCTTCATTGCTCCAGTCCTCCCCAATGCTAGATATCGCCAGAATTTAGTTCTTTCTAACCTGATCTGTATGAAATGGTATTTCATTGTATTTTAACTTTATGTTTCCCTAAGCATTGTTTTTAAAATGTCACTTGGCTGTTCAAATTTCTATTTTGGTAAACTTTCTTTTTGTGAGTTTTGCCATTTTTTCCTAATTTGATATTTATAAGTTCTATATACAGTCTAGCTATTAATTACTTGTTGTTTATAGGCCTTGCAGAAGTTTTATCCTCATCGATGGCTTGTCTTTTTTACTTTTTGAGAATGTCTTTTGATTTATGGACATTTATAACTTAATTGGGTCTGTTCTGGATGTTCCATTGCTTTTTTTAAAAAAACTATTTATTTATTTATTTTGGCTGTGCTGGGTCTTAGTTGCGGCATGCGGGATCATCACTGCAGCATGCGGATCTTTAGTTGTGGCATATAGACTTCTTAGTTGCTAGCATGTGAACTTCTTCTTTTTTTTTTTTTTTTTGTGGTACGCGGGCCTCTCACTGTTGTGGCCTCTCCCGTTGCGGAGCACAGGGCCCAGCCGCTCCGCGGCATGTGGGATCTTCCCGGACCGGGGCACGAACCCGTGTCCCCTGCTTCGGCAGGCGGACTCTCAACCACTGCGCCACCAGGGAAGCCCGCATGTGGACTTCTGAGTTGCGGCATGCAGACTCTTAGTTGCGGCATGCATAAGGGATCTAGTTCCCCAAACAGGAATTGAACACTGGCTCCCTGCATTGGGAGCGCGGAGTCTTACCCATTGGACCACCAGGGAAGTCCCTCCATTGCTTTATATGTCTGTTTTTACAACAATTCCACATTGTCTTAGATAATATAACTTTGTAACATAGTTTGATATCTGTTAAGGTGACATTCCTCCTCCTTATTTATCTTATAAATTGTCCTGGCTATTTTTGATTCTTTGATCTTCTATATAAATTTTAGAATTAGTGTATCAAGTTTCACAAAAAGCCATGTGGAGATTTTAAACAAAATTAACTTTTTTGTGGTATTGAAATACACCATTTTAAGTATACTATTTTATGAGTTTTGATGTAAATATATATCAATGTAGAATAAGTCCATCACCCTGGACTGTTCCGTTGGGTTCCTCTTTCCTCTTATGAACTAATTCATAAGTTCGTAAGTTCTGTTCCCTGCCCTAGAAAACCACTGGTCTACTTTCTATGTTTTGTATTTTAAAATTTGTCTTTAATAGTTCCCTATAAATGGAATCATATAACATGTACTTTTTAAAAAATTAATTAATTAATTATTTTTTTGGCTGCGTTGGGTCTTTGTTGCTGTGCGCATGCTTTCTCTAGTTGCGGCGAGCGGGGGCTACTCTTCATTGTGGTGTGCGGGCTTCTCATTACGGTGGCTTCTCTTTGTTGTGGAGCACAGGCTTTAGGCATGAGGGGTGCAGTAGTTGTGGCACACGGGCTCAGTAGTTGTGGTTCTCGGGCTCTAGAGCACAGGCTCAGTAGTTGTGCCACACGAGCTTCGTTGCTCCACGGCACATGGGATCTTCCTGGACCAGGGCTCGAACCCATGTCCCCTGTATTGGCAGGTGGATTCTTAACCACTGCACCACCAGGGAAGTCCGTATGTACTTTTTTTGTGTCTGGATTCTTTTGATCAGTATAATGTTTTTGAGGTTCATCCATGTCATGTATATGAGCAGTTCATTCTTTTCTCTTTGCTAAATAGTGTTTCATTGGATGGCTATACAATTTGTTTATCTATTCATCAGTTGTGCACATTTTGGTTGTTTTAAGTTTTGGGTATTATTATTAAAGCTGTCGTGAACATTCATGTAAAAATCTTCACGTGGACATGTATTCATTTCACCTAGGAGTAGAATTGCTGGGTCATATACTCGTGTATATTTAACTTTATAAGCCATTGCCATACTATTTTTCAAAGTGAATATATCATTTTACTTTCTTCTTTTTTTAAAAAATATCTTTATTGGAGTATAATTGCTTTACAATGTTGTGTTAGTTTCTGCTGTACAACAAAGTGAATCAGCTATATGTATACATATATCTCCATATGGCCTCCCTCTTGAGCCTCCTTCCACCCTCCCTATCCCACCCCTCTGGGTCTAGGTCATCACAAAGCATTATCATTTTACTATCCACCAGTAATACCAACACTTGGTATTGCCCGTATTTTTAATTTTGGCCATTCTAATGTGTGTGTAGTAGTATCTCATTATGTTTTTTTTGTTGTTGTTGTTTTTGTGGTACGCGGGCCTCTCACTGTTGTGGCCTCTCTGGTTGCGAAGCACAGGCTCCGGACGCGCAGGCTCAGCGGCCATGGCCCATGGGCCCAGCCGCTCCGCGGCACGTGGGATCCTCCCGGACCGGGGCACGAACCCGCGTCCCCTGCTTCGGCAGGCAGACCCCCAACCACTGCGCCACCAGGGAAGCCCCTCATTATTTTTCAATTAGCGTTTCTCTGATGACTAAGGACATTGAGCATCTTTTCAGGTGCTTATTGGCCATTTGTACATCTTGCTTGGTTAAGTGTCCAAACAGATCTTTTGCTCATTTTAAGATTGAGTTGTCTTGTTTTTGAATTTAAAAAATTATTTACATATTCTGGGTTATCTGTGAAGGACAGGGCCTTGGAAAATAACTATTTAAGTTAGTTTTTAGTCTGACCACCTGTGTGTGAGAGTGAATTGAAGCAGAGATGAGACAAACCTCAGTATTTGATCACCATTATTTATTGTCAGTTTTAATGCAGTCCAGTTATTTGAATCCAAAGACTTGAAACAAATATGCGACAGTCAAACTAAGAAACTATGAAGCAGTGGCTGACAGTGTTTTGTTCAATCGCTGTATAAATGGTATTGTCCTATGAGGCAGGCCAGTGAACTACAGAAGTAGTTTAGAGCCATTGTATTTTCACGCTATTGCTCTTATAAATTTTTTTTAACCTGGAGAAAATTCTTAGTAGTAGGGGTCAAGATCTCTCTTGCTGAAACCAGGTCAGAGCCCACATTTGTTTTTTTTTTGTTTTTTTTGTTTTTTTTTTTGGCTGTGTTGGGTCTTTGTTGCTGTGCACCGACTTTCTCTAGTTGTGGCGAGCGGGGGCTACTCTTCGTTGCGGTGCGTGTGCTTCTCATTGCGGTGGCTTCTCTAGGTGCGCAGACTTCAGTAGTTGTGGCATGTGGGGTCAGTTATTGTGGCTCGTGGCCTCCAGAGCGCAGGCTCAGTAGTTGTGGCTCACTGACTTAGTTGCTCCGCGGCATGTGGGATCTTCCCAGACCAGGGATCGAACCCCTGTCCCCTGCATTGGTAGGCAGATTCTTAACCACTCCGCCACCAGGGAAGTCCCAGAGCCCACATTTGGATCTTTTAATCCTGACCTGATTCATCCCTGCCCTTTAAGAAAAAATTGCTCTCACTCACAGGTTAGGGAGAAGCACCTGGTGCCACTTTTTAATGCCTCTTGTTAGTTTACTCATTAAAGATGCAGCTAAGAATAGGGGCTTGGTGGTTTTGATAAGCAAAGACACTATCAATGCTGTGTCTTTGCTTTTAGGGTCTTCTTTTTTCTGCTGTCATCCATTGTGGGGCACACAAAAAATTATGGTCCATGTTACTATAAGAGAAGCTTTGGCTCCAGAACTGGTAACACATTTATAATTTTTTGCTCTTTAGAGATGAAACATTAGTTTTGGCATCATATGGTGAGTAAGGAGCTCTCAAAAAGACACCTCAACTGAACCCCAGGCTCCTCAAATGCTTTGCCTTATTCTTCCAAATTTATTCCCACACATTATTTATTCAACTCAGTATTTCCTAACTAAGTAGCCCCCATACTGTACATTCTTTGGAAGGAACCCAATAACAAGCAATTGAGTACAGTTACATGTTTAAAAGGCAAAGACAGAAATAGATACATCCAGTGTTAGAAAGAAGTTTCATAATGAATTGCTTGTATATAAGTTTCATATTTCTTAAACTACTACTTGAGTTAATTTCACTTCTATTTATTATTCATTCCTTGAATTAGCACTTCTGCTCTTGGACATATTCAGAGAGTGGAGTGCTGCTATGGAAATTGTGGGAATTTGAGTTTGTATCTCCCCCTTCATAGTTACCTCCTTCTCTCTGGTAATAATAGCCACCTTGTCTATTATCCTCCTTGCAAATTAACAATGTATTGGTAGTGTTGGATCTAGACTGTCCATAGGAGGGTGTAAACTGTCTAAAGCCACAACTTGAGGAGCTTTCATCTTGTCTATAACTGCTTCCTGTTTGCCCTTCATTACAATTTGAATGGCTACAGCCGGATTCCCTTTGACCCAGGCTCTGTCCTTGGCTTTGTTGCCTACATGTTCTTGATTGTCCATGAATACTCTCATATCCATTCGACTTGCTACTTAATGGGCTACAACTCCTACTTCTTTCTTTCTGGCTGTACCCTGACCATTCCTGGCTGTTTCTTCTTGACTGATTGGGGGTTGAGCCTGTTTGGGGTCTACTATACCCTTCATGAGTTCCACTTGGACTTGACCTACATCTCCCTTGTAATTCACGTTGCTCATAGCTAGAACACTGACCAAATCCAGAACCACCTTGTTCAGAGCAAGATGAGTGGCATGAGCCGGACCCATATTGTCCAGAGCTAGAACACTGACCAGATCAAGAACCATATTGTCCAGGGCTAGATGAGTGACATAAGCCAGGCCCATATTGTTCAGAACTGGGACACTGATCAAAGCCAGATCCATGTTGACTCTGGGTAGAACACTGACCCATGGAAGATTTGTGTTGACCATAGCTAGAAGACTGACTCCATCCAGATCCAAACTGGCCATGGCTAGAGGACTGACTTGAGCCAGAGTCACATTGGACATGGCCAGAAGACTGTTCTGATCCAGACCTCTGTGGGTTATAGCTAGAAGATTGACCTAATCCAGACCCACAATGGCCATAGCTAGAAGACTGGCATGATCCAGATGTATGTTGACCACAGCTTCATGATTGTCTTGAAGCAGAACCATGTTGTCTATAGTCAGAGGATTGACCATATCTAGATTCACGCTATCCAGAGCTTAATGATTGATCTAAGCTAGATCCGTGCTCAAAGGCAGAAGATTCTCCTGAGCTAGACCCATGTTGCCCAAAGCTAGACTGACCTGATCTGGGCCCATAACGGTCATACCTAGAGGACTGACTAGAGCCATGTTGGCTGTAGCTAGAAGATTGGCTTGCTCCAGACCTAGGTTGGCCATAGCTAGAGGACACACCTGAGCTAGACTCATATTGGCCATAGCTTGAAGACTGTCTTGAACTAGATCCATGCTGGCCACAACTAGAAGACTGACCTGAGCCAGACCTGTGTTGGCCATAGCTAGATTGACCTGATCCAGACCGTTTTTGTCCAAAGCTGGAGGACTGACCTGAAGCAGAACCATGTTTTCCATGCCTAGAAGATTGACCATATTCAGATTGGTATTGTCCATAGCTTGATGACTGACCTAAGCCAGATCCATGCTGACCAAAGCCAAATGACTCTTTTAAGCTAGAACCATGCTGACCAAAGCTAGAAGACTGCCCTGAGCCAGATCCATGTTGGCTGTGGCCAGAAGACTGACTTGAGCCACATTGACTTGAGCCACGTTAACCATAGCTGGAAGACTGACCTAAGTTAGATCCGTGTTGGCCACGGCTTGGTGACTGTCCTGAAGTAGAACCATGTTGTTCATAGCTAGAGGATTGACCTAAGCCAGATCTATGCTGACCAAAGCCAGATGACTCTCTTGAGCTACAACAATGCTGACCAAATGTAGAAGACTGACCTGAGCCAGATATATGTTGGCTGTGGCCAGAAGACTGACTTGAGCCAGAACTGTGTCAGCTGTGACTAGAAGACTGATTTGAGCCATGTTGACTTGAGCCACATTGACCATAGCTGGAAGACTGACCGAAGTTAGATCTGTCTTGGCCACAGCTTGGTGACTGTCCTGAAGTAGAACCATGTTGTTCATAGCTGGAGGATTGACCTAAGCTAGATCTGTGCTGATTGAAGCCAGAAGACTCTCCTGAGCCAGACCCATGTTGTCTAAAGCCAGAAGACTGGCCTGATCTAGTCCTTTGTTGGCCATAGCTGGAAGTCTGACTTGATCCAGTCCTGTGTTGGCCATGATTAAGAGATTGGCTTGATCCGGAACTGTGTTGGCCACAGCTAGATGACTGACCTGAGCCAGATCCATGTTGACTACAGCTCGGTGACTGTCTTGAAGTAGAACTATGCTGTTCATAGCTAGAGGATTGACCTATGCCAGATCCATGCTGCCTAAAGCCAGAAGACTGACCTGAGCCAGATCTGTGTTGTCTGTAGCCAGAGGATTGACCTGATCCAGACCCACATTGGATAGAGCTAGAAGACCATCCTGAGTCTGACCTGTGTTGGCCATAACTGGATACCTCACTCGAACTAGAAGTAGAACAGTATCCTTGTTCTTCACAGGTTCCTGATTGATATCCTTCATTTGATTCATGCCATCTCTGTTGAGAGGGCTGGTCTGAGCCACAGCCATGACCACAACCAGTGGTCTCATTTGAATTTGACCAGTGGTCTTGTCCTCCACAACTCCTTGTGATGACTCCACGATGCTGCTTACTAAGTGAATGGCATGATTTTTTCTTATGTTGTCTCTTCCCTAAAGATTCATTTGAGTCAGACCAGTGTTGGTCAGAACTGGAAGACTGATCCTCTGTGTGGCACACGTGCCCTTGTTCTCCATAAGTACCTGACTGATTTGCTGAGTTTGATCTTGTGCTACAGTTCCTTGAATGAGTATAACCAGCTTATTCACTCCTAGACCTTTTGTGCTGATGAGAACCATGCTTATTTTTCTTACTATTCTTGAAGTAGCCTGAACTTGACTCTTTCTTTCCCCAGAGCTTTGCCTGTGCCCAGAACTAGACAAGCCTCCTTGATGCCCAGTTCTTCTGGAGCTGGACCCAGACCTGTGTTTAATGCTGCCCCTGGAGCCTCTGGAGTAAGAATCATGTTTTCCTTCACTCCAACTTGAATACTGGAAGACAGTTCTTGCCCTTCATCCTCCTTTTCTGTTTCACTCTGTTCCTCTTGGTGCTGGTGACTGTGATCTTTTTGCTTTGACCCTGAAGCTTGGCAGTAGTCTTTGCCGACGATTTTATTACAAGCCTGAGCCAGCTTGAACATCATCAGAGGGTACTCAGTAAATTCTATCTTCTTGTTATGGTCTCAATCCAGATTTTGCATGATGGTATCTACAGTGTCTGGGTCATCTGGATTCTGTATAGGAACAAGGTACAAAAGGAAGCTCTGTGAGTATGCAGCGCACACTGAGCTAACCAATTGAAGGAAGGCTGTAGAAATATGAATGTTTAGCTTACTTAGGTGGAGCTCAGCCTCATAGTCCTTTAGGCTGGACTGCCCTATCTCATGCAGAAAGAGAAAAAGGAATATGCAATGAATAGCTAGAAGAGGGTGCAACTGGAAGATGACAGGGAACAGGGAATTGATTATTTTTTAAGGAATGGGTCAAATATATATGACTAGCTAATTTATAAACAATAATTTTGGATAACTGCTTTAATTCTATATGGCTTTTCTTTATTTGTCCAGCTTTTAATTAATTAACTACTTAATTAACTCAACAACAAACATTTATTGTGCACCTACTATCTGCCTAGCATTGAGTGAGGTTCAGGGATAAAGCAGTGAACAAGTTTGGTTCCTGACAAAATGGAACTTAACGTTTACTGGGCAAGACACACAAACTTAAAAGTTCCATGTATGGTGATAATTTCACGTGAAACATTATACCAGAGGACAACCACTGGGGGTTCAAGGATGGTTAATGAGAGAAAGTGGTGTGTTTTGAATGATGGGTTGGAATTAGCCAAATAAAGGGGTATGGAAAGAGCATGAGGGGCAAAAGATTGTTGCAGGCAGAGGGAACAATATGAACAGAGAGCCAGAGGTGAGGGGAAGCATGGCTCATACAAGGAACTGAGAGATTCAGGATTGCTAAATATAGAGTCTAACAGTCAAGAGATATGGCTAGAAAGATAAATAGGGACGAGACCATGCCTTTTTTTTTTAAAGATTTTTTTTAAAATTAAATTTATTTATTTATTTATTTTTGGCTGTGTTGGGTCTTCATTGCTGTGTGTGGCCTTTCTCTAGTTGTGGCGAGCGGGGGGCTACTCTTCGTTGCGATGCACGGGCTTCTCATTGCACTGGCTTCTCTTGTTGCAGAGCACGGGCTCTAGGTGTGCGGGCTTCAGTAGTTGCAGCACGTGGGTTCAGTAGTTATGGCTCACAGGGTCTAGAGCACAGGCTCAGTAGTTGTGGTGCACAGGCTTAGTTGTTCCGTGGCATGTGGGATCTTCCTGGACCAGTGCTCGAACCCGTGTCCCCTGCATTGGCAGGCGGATTCTTCACCACTGCGCCACCAGGGAAGCCCCAGATCATACCTTTTAAGTTGTGTTAAGGAACTTGAAGTTTAAGAGCTGGGAACTGTTGAAGGATTTTGAGTTGAGTTGTGAAATGATTAGATTTGCATATAATGTTGAGATTGGAAGTGGAAGGTGGCCTGACCCCAAAGACTAGCAATAGTGATGGAGAGAAATGGGCTGTTTTGAGAGACTGTTGGTGAATTTGATAGAAGTTGGAGGGTGGAGGATCCTGCTGAGAGAGGAAATCAAGAATGGCACCAGATTATGCCTTGGTCGGAAGAGGAGGAGGGTTATTTAAAGGGGAAGATGATGAGTTTCGCATCCGACGCTGAATTTAAGGCATCCATAGAAACCCAGATAAAACTATTCAGTAGACAGCTTGATTTAATGAATTGAAGATCAAGAGCTAGATCTAAGCTTATGAATATTTATTTCCTGAGCTAACATTTTAGGGTGGTAGTCACTCTATTTTATGATTTAGGAGTAAGATGCTAATTTCCTGAACTCAGAGGCCTTATAGTGCCAGAATCTCAGTAATGGACAGTGGTCAGGATGTTCTGGGTCGAAGAAAGACAAAGGGAAGAAGATGCATTTCATCTATTTTGCAGTTTTTCTGAGAACCAGCTCATTTTCTTTCCAGAAGAATTACTCGCATAGGACATTATTTAGTCTGTGGATTTTCCCCTGTTGTTTAGTAGGATCACTTCCCTTGGTCATGTTATGGAAACATTATGGGTCAACTTTTTTTTTTTTTTGTGGTACTTGGGCCTCTCACTGTTGTGGCCTCTCCCATTGCGGAGCACAGGCTCCGGACGTGCAGGATCAGCGGCCATGGCTCACGGGCCCAGCCGCTCCGTGGCATGTGGGATCTTCTTGGACCGGGGCACGAACCCGCGTCCCCTGCATCGGCAGGTGGACTCTCAACCACTGCACCACCAGGGAAGCCCATGGGTCAACTTTTGACTTTATTTCAAGCCCTTTTTTAAACACTGTTCTCTACAACCAAGTAGGGAAAGTTCTCCAGGAATTTGACGTATGCGACAAAAAGGTAGAAAGAGGTGACGAAAAGAATTGCAGCTGTCTTCAGTCCAGACGTGGAGTTCTTACCTTCAGAATTTGATCAAACTCATTTTCCAAAAGTTCTTTCAGTTCTGCCTTGTTCAACATGTCACACTCCCCATCCTGGGTGGCATATTGGTAGAAAAGATTGTTAATAGTGACAGTGCTTTGTAGGAGTTTAGGCATCTTTCTTTAAATTCAGTTAACCTAGAGGGGAAAAAAGGACAGAGACCCACCTATTATTATTCTTTTTTCTTTCTTAAATAGATAAATAGTTTGAGTCATTTGTAATAATTGTTCATTAATTAGCCATGATTAATTTCATTCTGTTGTAATCAAGAACCAATCCAGAGTTGAATGAGTTGTTCAAGCCATGTAGCAAGAAAGTGATGTAATTTGGAACAGAATCTATTGATATATCTCTTCTTTCCATTCCTGAATGAAAGGAGCAACAATGACTTTCTGTTCTGGGCTCCCTGCCTCTACCAGGGATAATTTTCATAGCTTTGTTTGGGAGCTGTAGGAATCCTGAGTGCGCCAATCCATCCACTTCCTCAGTTTCGCTCTAGGTCCCAACCCTCAAACTAGGGAGGGACAGGTCTGTTCACATGCATGCCTGACTCCAGCTGGGAGGCACCAGGGCTCACCTGGATGCTCAAGACTGTGGGCCAGAGAAAGTAGACAAAGTGGACAAAGCCAGCCATAGGCCTATGTGATATGGAGCCAGGGACAGCTGCTATGAGGCTCAGCTTCTGTTTTCATTCTTTTTTTTTTTTTCCTTTTTTTTTTTTTTTCTGCGGTATGCGGGCCTCTCACTGCTGTGGCCTCTCCTGTTGCGGAGCACAGGCCCCGGACGCACAGGCTCAGCGGCCACGGCTCACGGGTCCAGCCGCTCCGCGGCATGTGGGATCTTACCGGACTGGGACACGAACCCGCTTCCCCTGCATCGGCAGGTGGACTCTCAACCACTGCGCCACCAGGGAAGCCCTCTGTTTTCATTCTTTAAGCAGGGACTGACCCTCAGGCTTTACTGATTACACATCAAAGAGAAAAGGCTCAGAGTAAAGGATAATTTGAGCCTTGTGATCTTTAAGGAAATGACCCCAAAGAAAGGAGGTACTACCAATTCCGACTATCTCTTCATTTTCCTTCTCAATAAAGCTAAACTTATACCAAAGTTCCCCAAAGTATGTATGTTACAAAGGAGCCTGGTGCCCAGAGCCTCTTTGCCTTAGAGCACATCTTGGATTCTCATAATTTATAACCCTAAGTTCTCCTGTTCACTTAAATGGTTCAGCAGAGGAACAAGTAGGATGGAGATTGAAGCAGCTTACAGGGTGCTGCTAGTTGGGGATAGTGGCCTTTTTATAGAACGAATAGTAGTCCATCTTAGGGACGAGCTGCTCTCTTTGAGATGTCCTAATTCACTTCCAAACAAGCCCAGATCCACCTACATTTCCACCTCCCAGGTGTTTTTACCTTCTTGCTTCCTTACCTGTTCACCTGAGATTGCGTTAGCAGTTCCCAAATCTGGGCTAGTATCAACCCCACCTGCCAGAGTCTCTGGACACTGCAATGAAAGACCTCTGTGCTGTTCAACAAGATGTCTAGCATAATGCATTGATAACAAATTATGTGGATTTTAATTGAAGTTGAATGGAGTGTGTGCAGGGACATCACGGACCAGATGTCAATGAATCATGGAATCTGATGTTTAGGAGCCGTGAAGATCATCTAGTCAAACTCTCTTTTTTAAACTTAATTTTCTTATACAGGACTCCAGCCAAGGTGTCACCCATGATATTATTGCCTCTTGGAACGGGTAATGGCCGCAGAGGTCCTCTTGTTTCTTTACCTAAGTCTATTTATGAGACCTTAGTGACCATTCATCAATGTTGCTTTCACTCAACCACTATCTAACATTGGGAAGAAATCCATGCTCTTTAGCATGGTATCCAAGGTTCCTCATGATCTGTGCTGTGGCCTCTCTACAGCCACATCTCCTCACTCCCTATCCTTCTTTGTGCTCCACTGGTAATTAACTTCATAAACCTTCCTGAAGATACCATACTATTTTACGTATTTTTCTGGAATATCTTTCGTCATTATCTTCCTGACAAACGTGTACTATTCATTTTTCAAACTCACCTTTCATATTCTATAGGAAATCTTTCCTGAATTACTTGAGAGAGAGTTATAATTATGTCCCTTATTCATAATTTTATTTTAATATCAATCACACACTATTATAGTCTTTTAAAATTGTCTATGTAATTAATATTTAATACAAAAAATTAGAAAATGTAGATAGAGGAAAGTTAATGAAAATACGTGTAATCCTACTGCCCAGAAATAGTTACTGTTAATTGTTTGGTGTATATCCTTTACACACACACACACACACACACACACCCAAATGTATTTGGCTATGTGCCTATGTCACTTCTAGATTATTAGCTCCTTAGAATAGAGAACAGGCCTTATATAATCCCTATGTCACTTGGAGACACAGCACATTGCATGGCACATAAAGGTCCCCAATAAACGTTTGCCAAATTGAATCGAAATGAAAGAGGAGTAAGGGTCATGACTACAGTGCTCTGCACTGACCACCTCTGTTTCTTCACAGGATTAGGATCTGCCCTTTCTCTTCCCATGTTCAGCTCAGAGGACATGATTTCACCTGGATATAAACTGAATCTTACATTAGGAATCGTCCCTGAGGACCTTGCTGTACACTCCATCTGTTGTGAATATGTAGCACAAATCTCACTGAAGCTGGGTGAAGTGACATAGACTTACAACTTGTGCAATATGATCATCAGGGTTTGGGAAGGGGTTGTAGCAACTATTGGGAAATGATAAATTATGTGATTCCAAATTTTACCATTATTAGGCTACATGTTTTCTTCTCAGTGTTACTCAGAGGGCTGCAGAGTCAGTATCCATTCTGTGGCCACGTTTCCTCTGGATGCGTGATTTGGGCCTGGTTGTCATGCTTCATCAGAGGTGTGACTGAGACTGTGGGATTGCAGTGGGGGTGGAATTTGCTGAGTGAGGGCTAATTTCCTGCAGGAGCTGGCTGTCACCACAGAGGGAAGAAAGGGTTGTGGGTAAAACATGTTTTTGGGGCCAGTGCTCTCCTACAGGAGGGGTTGGCAAACATTTCTGTAAAGGATCAGGTAGTAAATATTATAGGCTTGTAGGCCAGATGGGCTTTGTTGCAACTACTCAACCCTGCTCTTGCAGCATGAAAGCATCCATAAATGATGTGTAAACAAATGAGCACGACTGTGTTTCGATAAAACCTGTTGATCGACCTGACCCTTAAATTTCATAATTTCACATGTAACAAGTTTTTTTCAACCCTTAAAAATGTAGAAAGCATTCTTAGCTTAGGGGCCATTTTTAGCAGATTGGTGATGCCCTAGATATGGCCTCTGGGCTGTGGTTTGCCACCCCGCTGGCCCTCTTCTATATTTGCTCGTCAGGAAGATTCACAGGAGAGGAGAATCTAGAGGGAAGAGAAGGGCTGGGAAGTGTGGACATCGGAAGCACTAATTCTTGCGACAGAGAAAAGCATGCATGTCTGTGAACGCTGGTGTATGTGAGGTGGTAGGAAAGGGAACAAGCGACCATGAAAGGGAGGTAAATTTTGACTTGATGTAACGAAGAAACTTTTAATATCTCTGTTGGCTGAAAATGCAATGCGGTCTTTGCAAAGTAATTGTATTTATTGTCGGGGCATTAAAGGAACTTTCATGTATCGTGTAAGCAGTTTTAATCCTTTCAGTGCTTTATTTTCTGATTATCCTGCAAAATCAACAATCAGAGTTTGATGAGCTTTGTTTCTCGGTTTGTGTCATGAAAACAACAGGCATGTTGAATGTGCCTTTTGGCCTCTTGTCTCCCTTTTGAGAATTACTAATGTAAGAGTCAGACTAGATTATCAGAGAAGTCTTTTCTCAAACTGAGATTCATGATTTTACCAGAGTACATGCCCCACATTAACAGAGTGGGCATGAAGTCTGCACCCCCCGCCTTCCGCCATTAGTTTAGCTAGTGGTTTATGCCCTTGAAGGTGACAGCGTTCAGGAGAAGAGATTTCTTAAGGTATGTGACATGTTCTAGGATTTTCAGTGCCTTATGTGTTGGCAGAAGAAAGGAAATTACATTCCCCTTTATGCCAAGCACAGTGCTCTGTGCCCTTCTGTACATCATTCTGTTAATCCTCACAACAACCATATGATGTAGGAATTATTACCTCTATTTTGCAGATGAAAAACCAAGGCTCAGAGAAAATACAAAACTTGTTTCAAGTCAGTTATTAAGTGGAGAAAAAGATTCAAACTCAAATCTGTTTCTTCCTAAGCATAGCCAGGGAATGGGGGACTATTCCTGTCTTGGAAGGGTTTGGGGGACAATTCTTAAGGAATCTAATTTTGACTTAAAGAAAACCAACCAACAAACAAATAAGATTGGTGAGGATAAACAGTGAAGCTTTCTTCCCACCTCTGTTCAGTCACATTTTCACTCTTGTCTGGAAGGCACTGTTCCTATAGCACCATCTGCTGGGTCTTAGGGAAATGCTAGGGAAAGTCTCCCTCTTGTCCTTTCTGTCTTTTACCCTCAACTCCCTGTGCAGTTTCTGAGAGTTGTTTGTACCTTAGTGTCTATGAATGAGGAGACGGTAAAAAGCAGGGACATAACAAACAGAGTGTTGATGGTCATGATTTGGGGGTGAATGGAATCAAAAAGAAGTCAGCTATAACATAAAACTGGCCAAGAGGTGTTCCCCCCCGCCCATATCTTTCTCCCCAGGTACAGGGGTCATTTTTTCTCTTATCTCAAAAGAATCAAAAATGGATCTGATGTAATTTTATACCTTAACATGTGTTATCTGGGAGGTGGGCCAGGCACGTTGATGTATCTTTCAGCTCCAGACCTAGGCCCTGGAATAACTCTGCTTGAGGATTTGCCTTCCTATTCAGTTGTTTCTCTCTCTCTCATCTTAGTATTCTCCCTTTTCTCCTTCAAGTTCTCAAAAACACCCAGATGCTGGGAATCCAGAGCTCATTCTTACTTGTATCCTCTTGTTTTTTCTGTCAATATCTTTCACTAGTGTGTTTCCATCTCCTTAACTTGCTGTTTGATTCTCTTATTGGCATGGCCATTTATAGCCTGTATCCCTTTGTTCCTACCTACTTGAGGCTTTCTGCATGTAGACCTGGTCTCTCAAAGTGGGCAGATGGAGAAAGTGTTTGGGAGTGCTCCTTAGGGATCCTCCAGATGTTACAGAGGTGGCATAAAAGACCTGCTAGCATGGGAGACATCAGAGGGGATGTCCGAGCTTTAAGTATGGGAGGGGAAAAAGCGAGACCTATAGACCCTGGTTGATGGGAGTCAGATCCAGAACCTTTGCCTTTTAGTGTGTGTGTTTTTTGGGGTGGGGGTAAGGGAACGGGTAGGGGGAGGGGCAGGGGGAGAGGGAGAGGGACAGGGAGGGGAGAGGGAATGTAGCGAATGTAATGAGTGTGAAGCTAATTGGGCCTCAGTTTCCTCTCTGACCTTTTCTCCTCCTACTTTCCCTCTCCTCATAGACTCTGCTGAAGCCATGCAGCTTCCTTGCTGTTCTCCAAAACCTTCAGGCACACTCTTTCCTTAGGAATTTTATTTCAAGAACGTCTTCCCTCAGATATCCATTTGGTTTAATCCTTTATCTCCTTCAAGTCTTTGCTGAAATATTACCGTCTCACAAGGCCTCCCTGCCTTTTCTATGTGATACATACATCTAACATACTAGAGTATTGTTGGCTTATGCAGGGTTTTGAGCAGAGGAGAGACATGATCTGACTCACTTCTATGTTGATACTAGACCATAGGGAGATGAGGTAGAATAAGGAAGATCAGTCAGTTGAGAGATGAGGGAATGGAGGTAACCAAGGCTTCTGGCTTGGATGATTATGTTGTTATCATACACACTGAGAAAAGCAATACGTCTTAAAGGGAGGGCTTGAGATGGGGGAAGGAGGATGACTTGTCATCTAAGTTATCACCATCATCTAATTCTTTCCACCTCTTCATAACTCACTTTTTAAAAGAGCAGTGAGCATTCCCTGTCTCTGACTCCCTTATCTTCCATTTACTCATCAGCCCTTTACAACCTGAGTTTCATGCCCTCTTTCAGGCTTGTTTGAGGGCTCGTCTTCCATGGTTGTGCTTAAATGCTTCTGTTCTGCAAAGCATCCTTAGTTCTCTGCCTGTTTGGGTCAGTTTTTACCATTTATATAGTAAGATAATGGAGAAGGGAAGCGGCAAGACATAGTGTTTATACTTTTATATTGGCAATTTTTATGCAGTAGATAGTCTGAAACCAAAGACTTGAAAGCTCTGTCTATAAACTCAAGGTATGGCCGTCACAGTAATCTGATGATGCTGTAAGACCTAATATGTCACTTTTGAGTCACATGCAATATCAAACTTGGCAGAAACTTCAAAACTTAAGTGCTCATATTTAACTCTTATTGAACCCTACGCAGCAAAATTTTTTGTATTATATTATTACATTTAAACTTATATCACTAACATATAGCTGAGGGGGAGGAGTATATACTATTCTTTAAAGGAAGATTAACAGGAAGTATAATGATTAAAGTAGAATTACATTTTTAAAGAAAATAATAGAGACAGATAACTGTCTTTAAAAAGTAGTTTTTCACTACAAATTCCTGTGCTTTATGTATTTTTCTCTTGGTGTTTCACTTATGGTAATTGTCCCTTTGCTCGTGGATGTATTTATAGAGTGGAGTGTTGCTACAAAAAGTAGTAAAAACTTGATTTTCGCTTGCTTCCATTGTTACTTGTTGTCTCAGAACTGCCATCTTGATAAATATCCTCATCCTGGCTGTACCTTCCACTGTCCCATAGCTGAGTATGGCTAGGTTCCTTTTTATACCTTCCATTTAACCCTTTGATTTTGATACTGAATGTATAGCAATAGTTGCATTCTCCTATTTTTGGGTCACCAGATTTGTAAGAACTGGAGATGTGATTTTCACTTTGGGGAACTTGATTGTCCTTGTTCATACCATGATTGCCTGGACGTATCACTAGATTGGACATTATTATCCTGCTTTCCATTTGTACTGGACTCAAATGACTGTAGATGTAACTTGCTTGGGTGGGTATTATTGCACTCCTGTCTTCCAGTATTGTTGAGTTGAATCCTGGTCTTTCATGGCCAGAAGTCATCTGTCCACTAGTAGATGATGATTTTCTGTTTGATTATCCTGACTGAACTTCAGAGTTACTAGAATGTCTATTGTTAGCTGCCTGTTTTCTAGTTGAAGTGAATTATGGACAGTAGGGGAATTAGTTAGAAAATGACTAGATTCTAATTGTCTAAGGTCATTCAGGGGACATGCTCTAAGCAGTTGATGGTCTTACACCTCTGATAGATTCAGACTGATCATAGGTATCAAATTAAGTTTATAACTTATTCTTGAGTATCCAAAATTAAATCCTTGCCTTTCTATCTTACCTGTTGATCTGGACTCTGAATGATCAGAAGCAGATCCTGACTGATCAAGCCTAGGCTTGTTTGTACTTTTATTCCCAGATTTCAGTGGACTGGAGTCAAAGCTAAATGTTCTGTTCTATTGTTTTCAGACCATCCATAGTCATATTCAGCACTTCCATAGCTGCCATGTTTGCAATTATAACCCAAATCCTTGCCTTTGTCTCTACTAATGACTGTCTGAATATGATTAGACCCAAACTGATCTTGGGTTTGATGTGTCTGGCTTCTGAGTGTGCTCTTGCCTGATTATGACCATAACTTTTTCCTGGAAAGAATTTGTTGTATACATTATTCTTTTGGTATTGGATTCTGACTGCTCGTGGGTAGTTGACTAGACTCTGAATTTCTAACTTGGTCTTCAGAAATGTTCATGAATGGGTCTTTTGGGGGGCTTATTTTTGGGGGCTCTGATTGTCCATGGGTTTATGTTGACTCTCTATTTGAGTCTCCTTCACCACCACTAAACTGACAATTGTATGCTCATTTTCTAGTTTTACTAGGGTCAGATTGTATGGATGAAGTTTGTAGGCTGACCCTGAGTGTCAAGCTATTTTCTGATTGTTGATAGCTGGATACATGTCCTTCTGTTGTATCCTCAGATCTCTCTCATGGATGGACCCAGACTGTCCGTTGGTGGATATCTGGGCATGAGGAGATTGTGAATATCTAGTGCAGTCTCCTGTGTGCTCCTAGTTAGAGGCTTATCTGCTTGCTGGGCTGAATCTTGACTGTCCCTGGGTGGCTTTCTGGCTCTTTTGAGATTCTGACTGTATGGACCTATCTCTTTGTCCTCCTGAATGCTATTTCACATGTCTACATCCAGACTGTCCGTGAGTTGATGCTGATGCCCTCTCTGAATCTTCTGATTTCCCTTCAATATCACTGGCCTGACCAGAACTGGATCCTCGATGTCTGCTTGATGCATACCCAGGCTGAGTCTCTAGAACTGTGTCCTGTATGTTCACGGAGGATCTTTATCTTTCTCTCATGCTTGATCTTGATGATCCTTGGGAGGAATCAGACTGTCCATAAATTGTCATCAGCCCTTCAAGAGACCCTGAGTGTCAGAGCTATGTCTTGACTGCTTGTGGCAGGATCCTTGATTTATTCCTCTGCTGGATTCTGAGTGTCCATGGGAAGGCTCTCTGGCCTTGATGAGACCCTGAATATCTAGATTTGTGTAGTGACTGGCCATGAGTGGATTGATTCATACTGGTTTTTTGAACTGGGCTTTAGACCACCCATGGGTTTATTCTGACTGTCTCTCTGAATCTTCTGATTGCCCTTCACTATCAGTGGCCTGACTGTAACTGGATCCTTGATGTCTGCTTATTCCAGATCCAGTCTGTGTAGATGATGATTGCCTGTGGGATGACCCAGATTGTCCATAAAAGCCTCATATCTTTCTCTTGTGTTAGACTCTAATTCTGCATGGGTAGACCTAGCTTGCCTCTGAGTAAATGTCCATTTTTGATAGAACCCTGGCCTATCTCCAGATTTCCCGTGGCTAGAGTAATTTATTCCTCATGTGCTACTAGATCCATACTCAGACTCATCATGGGAAGGTGAAGACTGTTGCTCCCTGTCTTCTGATTGTCCTTCAATATACTGGACTGACTATAACTGGATCCCCCTTCTCTGCTGATACTATAACCAGACTTTGTAAATGATTGTGTGTGGGTAGATCCTGAGTGTCCACAGCTATCTCTTGATTGTCCATAACTACCTTATATGCTTTTGGTGCTAGATCTGGGCTGTTCATGAGTAGGTCCAGACTGTCTTCCAGTGTGTGTCTGTCCTTGTGAGACTCTGAGTATATAAACCTGTCTTCTGACTTCCTGTTTCTGAACTGTCCGTAATCATACTCAGACCATGCATGGACTAATGTTGACTTTCTATGTGAGTCTCCTGATTGTGTTATCAGCTATAGCTGGATCCTCAATGTCTGCTTATACTTGATTTAGACCTTGTATTTTCAGATTGTCTGTAAGCAGAACTGGAGTATTCAGAGCTATCTCCTGATTTTCCATAGCCAAATACTGTACATGTCTTCCTGTTATAGTGGACTCAGATTCTCTTTGGGTAGACCCAGAATGTCCATGAGTTGCTGTCTGGCCATGTTGACATTCTGAATGTCTAGAGTTGTCTTCTGATTCTCCTTGGTAGAGCCTTGTCTTCCTCTTGTGCTAGACCAAGATTGCTTATGACTACACTCAGACTGACCATGAGTGGAAGCTGTCTATTCAATCTCCTGATTGCCTTTTACTATCACTAGATTGATTATAACTGATGTCTGTTTCCTGCTTACAGTGGTAGAGGCTGTGTGGATGTAGACCCTGAATGTCCACTGCCATCTCCTTTTTATGGCTAGATACTTGTCTCTTTTTTATGCTGGACCTAAACTTTTCATGGATTAATCCTCACTCTCTATCTGAGCCTCTTCATGACTAGACCCAACTGTTTATGAATTTTTATGTGGCCATGATGGGACACTGATTTTCCAAAGCTCTCATGTCTGTTTGTGGTTGGATGTTTGTTTCTTTCTAGAGTTGGATCCTGAGATTTCATTTGTAGATTCAGAGTGACCGTTAGTGGATATCTGGCTCTGACAAGCCCTAGAGTTCATAGGGTTTATAGAGCTATCTTTTCTGTTTCTAAGACTCAATCCTTGTTTTTCTCTTGTGTTAGAGCCCAACTATCTTTGTCTATACTCAGACTGCCAGTGGGTTTATTGTGATTCTTTCTCTGTATCTCCAGATTGTATTTCATCATTACTGGCCTGGGTATAACTGTGTCTCTTGATGTCTGCATCACTGTTAATGTCTGCAGAATATTAATTGTGCTTGTCTGTGAGTTGACCCTGAAGTTCCAGTGCTGCCTTTTGATTGTCCATAGGTGGATCCATTTCTTTCTCATGTGTTGAACACAGATTCTTCATTGGAAGACCCAGATTGAGTGGATACCCATCTTTGATGAGTCCCTGGCCTATCTTTTAAGTGTCCATGGCTGGAGCCATTTCTTTTTCTTGTGCTAGATCCAGACTGCCCATGCCTATATTCAGGTGGACTGTGGGAAGAGAGTGACTGTCTATCCAGTCACCTAACTGTCCTTCATTACCACTGGACTGAGTAAAGTTATATCTCTACTGTTTGTACTGAATCTAGACTGCAGAGGTGATGATTGTCTGTGAGAAGTATTTGGAGCTTTCTCCTAAATGACTGTGGCTGGATCCACGTCTTCTTGTGTTGGGCCCAGATTCTACATGTGTAGATCCAGACTGTCCATGGGTAGATGTTGGTCCTGAGAGTCTAGCACGAGGCTAGAGCCTTGTTTTCCTATTTTGTCAGATTTTGATTGTTTATGGCCACACCCAGACTGTTCATGGGTTGATGCTAAGTTTTCTGATTGTCTTTCACTATCACTGGATTGACTATACTAGGCACCATTGTCTCTTTATACTGATTCCAGACTCTATATATAATGATTTGCTATGAGATGATGCTGAATGTCTGGAACTCTTTCCTGACTGTCCATGATTGGATGCATGTCCTCTTATACTTGACCCATATTTTCTTGCATAGAACCAAACTCTCCAAGACTGGGTATTTGGCCCTGCTGAGATCCTGACTGTCTAGAGTTGCTTCCTCTTTGACCATGATGAGAGTTTTGTTCTCCTCTTATGCTGGATCCATATTGCCTATTGCCATACTAAAACTGATCATGGGGGAACACTGACTATTCTTCTGCATCTTCTGATTGTCCCTTACTATCACTGGACTGACTATAAGCTGTCTCACTGACATACTGATGGCAGGTCAAACGACTAGGTTGAGACAACCTAGTAGATGTGTAGCTGTATAGAAGGGATAGAACTGTGGAGACCTTCAACCTTTAGAGGTCAAGCAGAGCCAGCCAAGCAGACCCAAAAATAGTGACAGTGAGGTAGGAGGAGTCCATGAGAACATGGTGTCATGGGAGCCAGGAGGAATCAGGAGGGACAGGTCAACTGTGCTAAATGCTGCTAAGGTATCAAGCAGTAAAAATGAACACTCAGTTTGGCACATGGATGTTATCCAGCTGCCTTTTTGAATTTCCAGGTGTTTGTAGGCATTGAAACTTAACATGACCAAAATAAATGGAACCAGAAAAGGCACCATCATCTGTCAGCTTGGTCAGACTAAATTGTTAGAAGTCATCCTTCATTCCTGTTTTCCTCATCTTTAATGTACATCAACAAGTCCCATTGACTTTCCCTTCAAAATATCCTCCATTCATCTCCTTTTTTCCATCTTTACTGTCACCAACCTAGTCCCAGCCACCATCCTTTCAACTATACTGTGCAATTAGTCTCCCTCTTTCTTTTTGCTTTATTCCACGATCTACTATCAATACAGTAATAGACTGAAGTTTAAAAAATGTAAATCAAAATGTTACTTTCTTGTTTAAAGCACTCCAAGAGCTTTTCATCATACTTAGTTGACAACTTCTTACCACTACTCACTTTGTGATTGGACCCCCATCTGCCTCTGTGATCTCATTTCGTACCTCCATTCTCCCTTTTTTCACCATGCTGAAGACACAGTGAGTTCTCAGCTCAGAAGAATATCGTGTCTTTTTCAGCCTGTACCTTCCAGAAAACCTTGTTCTCTGACTTGGTTATTGGTTCTTTGTTCTCCACATAGCTGACTTCTGTTTGTAATTCTGGTCTGTGCTCAGATGATGCCTCCTCAGAGTAACTCTCCTTCCTGCTAGATACTCTGACACATTTATTTCTTTACAGCATTTATTACCATTTGAAATTTGTGTAGTACCTATCTCCCGCAGAAGAATAAGCTCTTTGAGAGAGTGATTTTATCTGTTTTGCCATCTGCAGTAAAGCCAAAACCTAGAATAGATTCTGGCTTAGAGTAGGCACTTATTAATATCTGTTGCATGATGGTACAAAAAATACAAATTAATTGAACAAATTAATCTGTGTAGGGTCTCCTTCCTTCATTTATCCTTAGCACACTGTTCATACTGTGTCCTTTTCGTTCTACACATATCATGTAATATACTAAATTATAGTTAGCATTTTATGGGATTGTCTCATGTGGTAAGTGATCTTTGTGAGGCTAGTTTACGGACTTTTGTATCTCTACAGCTTATTCATCTTTGTATCTCCAACATATATGAAAGCACCTGTTCAATGGTAGAACTGAATAAATATTACCTGAAAAAATGGAATCATTGAATTAGGATTAGATGAATCATTGAATTAGAATTTAGCTATCATTAATCTAGATAATAGAGAGTCATGGGATTGGTCTCCTAAGATCAGCTTCTATCTCACTGAAGACTTGTCTAAATTATCATATATCCCAAAGGTTGTAGGAGGACACAAGAATTCCCTGCATCTTTAGATTCAACAGTGCAGGAGGCAGTAAGAGCTGTATGACATTTAGATAAAGCTCTCTGAAAATAGTAGAGACTGTCAATAATGCTGACCCTCTTATGGCCTCCCATGTCTTAGGGCTGTACAATGCAGCACTGCAAAGAGAGTACTGAGTAATCTCAGAAAAGGTACATTTCTGTCCTTAGTTTCCTCTCTATATGGAATCTTATGATAATAGGGAACATAAAATAAAGAAAAAAAGCTAAGCTCCCAGTGGTATTATGCCTTAGAGCACATTCCTAGATTTCCATCTTGGGTAATACTAAGTAGGAATAGTTGGATAGATTTTTTTCTTACGTAGTTTGCCAAAAGTACAAGTTAGGGTGTGGACTGAAGGAGCTGGCAGGGTGCCGAACGAAGGTCAGGAGAGTGGCCGTTTTATAGCAACGAAAGCTTCATTCTCAGAAGGCACCATCCTTTATGAGATGGTCTAATTCATTCACAATCATATTCTGATCCACCCTTATCCCCACCTTTCTTTCTCTACTGTTTATTTCACAACTTCTTTAAGTACTCATTTCTGCTTATATTAGCAACTTCCAGATTTAGATTAATATTAGTCCTTTCTACCAGAAATTTTACAGAAGAGTCTCTTTGGAAATCACACGTTCCTTGTATACATCTGTCATCCCTTATACGTTCTTGTGTCTGCTGTGGTGACTTAACAATGCTTGATATATATATTTGCTGAAGAGCAGTGATCCTTGAACTGAGAGTGATAGAATATGCATATGTAAGAGGGCTCTGAAATCCAAGAGAGGTGAAGAGTGTAAAAAAAGAGTGTGCCCACCTAGGATTTAATGTGACCTCGTTGGTTACTGTGAATTCCATCTCTGAGTATTGAAGAAACCTGCCTATGAGATAATTAAATCACTACTAGTAGTCTTTGAAGTACTGTGGTAAATGAGAACAGAGAGGACATTGGAGGTGCAAACATTTAGTTATCCCAAGTTGGGAGGAGGGTCTACTTTTCTCTTTTTATCATTGTTATTACCCTGGTATATCAGACACGTGCCATACACCGTGTGTTCACTCCTATAAAAACACTACTATCTCTTTGCAGAACATGCTCAAACTTGCACTTTTTTTTTCTAGATTGTTATATCTCACTGCCTATATGATCTCTTCTCGTATTTAGATATCCCTGTCATCTGAAACCTAAGAGGTTCAAACTGATTCCATTATAATATATAATGAGAAGTATCTTTTCTCCTGTTGTCTCTCATATCAGTAACATCATTGTTCTTGAGTGTCTCAGGCTAAGAACTTCTGTAGTCATTCTTCATTTCTCTCCCTTTTTCCCACCCTCATCCACAGATGACCACCACATCCTATCCTGTCAGACCTACTGCAGACTTGTCTCCTGGACCCAGCCCTCTTCTGTCCTAGCACTACTGATCTGATTTTGACCCTGGTCACCTTGCATCTTGACCATTTCCAGCAGCTTTGTAATCAGTCTTTCTCTACCACCAGGATATCTTCCTACTATCCCTTCTATACTGCTGCCAGGTTCATCTTCTTATAAACAAACCGTATCATGTCGTTTCCCTGCCTTAAAGCTTGTGGCGTCTCTTTTGCCTATAGAATAAATTCAAATTATTTAAAATTTGGGCCCACAAGCCACCTTGAAATCAGACGGGAATCCACTTTTTTAGCCTCCTCTTCTACGAACTGTCTCTTATGGGATTGTCCCTTTGAATGTTAACTACTATCCTTGATCATACCACCCTCACTCTTGATCTCATGTCATTGCACATGCTGTTTCCTCTGCTGTATTTCTTCTCTGCCCAACAAGCTCTCCTATATATACTGTAAGATCTTCCTGAAATGTCATCGCTTATATGTGACTTCCCCTGAGGTCATTTGTTCTACTGAAATCACTTGCATCTACATAGGGTTTTCCCATGGCTCTTGTCACATTGTATTCTAATTGTTTGTTCATGGATCTGTCATCCCATTACCCTCATTGCTGTGTCCCCATCTTCATGATAAAGTCTCCTTTTTGCTCATCTTCATACCATCAGGGATATAGGGTATTAATAGGTGCTCTGTGAGAAATAAGTTATAGTGTTCGGATGTTAGGGAAAGCACACACAATTCTCTTGGAGGTACAATGTGCATTAGACTATTAAAGGCTCTGACTCTGAGAAGCTGTGCTGTACCTAAGACCCTTGTCTAACCAGGGTTTCCTAAATGTTTTTCCCCTTGGAATTCTTCTTTTGAAGAACATGTATTATTAGGGAACACAATGAGCGAAATGCTGCCCTGTATCAAATACTCTCTGAAGCATAATAAAAGGACAAAAAAAAAAATCCATGTTTTTCTTCCTTGTCAGCATTAGCTTCTCTTACATTTCTTTTCTCTTTGTCTACCTCTTCTCTTATTCAGAGGTTTTTGTCACTTAATGACTGCAGCCACCTTGATGGAAATTTATGAGGTGGCTGAGGCCTTCAGGGGAATGGTGGCAGGGTCTGTCCATATGATGGAAGGGTTTCTGAATCTTGTTGACTCATGGGTTGCTAACAGTCTGTAGGGTGGTTAGCTGGTGTGCTGGTTCCCTTGACTGTGTGTAGGTCACCATTTTAATCAGTGACTTGAACAACAGTGTGAATAGGTGGCTAATATGTTGTATGTAAGATTCAATACTACCACTGAAGATATTATAGGCTGGAATGAAAATTGAACAGAGATCATTTTAATAATGCTAAATATTAAAATCTGAGCTTGGGAATAAAATAACATCCCTAATCTTCGAGATTATTGATCTAGTTTTGCACAAGACTCTGTCTATACCACATTGCATATTATTTGTAATTTCCTGCCCACATATAAGTTGGGGGAGGATATTCAAAAGGTAGCAGAAAATAACAATAGTATAAAAATTACCCTGAGCTGTGAACCTCTATAAAACCAGAATAATTACTGAGATACAGTTCCAAAAGGCCTTCAAGCATGACCTCGTGTCACCAGTGATGTGTTTTTATGTTGAAAAAGCTGATTCCTCAAGCAGTGCTGATCTCATGGTGAAGCCTGGCTTAGTCTCTCCATCAGCATTTTAATTCCTTCATCAGCATTTCAGTATTGAACTGTGTTCACAGTTTCCTGTAGTTTCCCAACTCTACTTTGGGATTTCCTGACCAACTTAGGGCAAAATCCCTTCAGGCTGGATCAGGCATTTTTAGTGGTACCCCCAGTGGTGGTGAGCACACCAACTCTTCTCCCACTTTTTTACTAGTGCTCATGTACAGTGTACCCCTATCACTCAAGATAACTATCACTGAATTATATGTAATTCATGTGTAGTATGGTTATATTTCAACTAAATTTTTTTAAATGCAATTCTGTAACAGGGAAGAACAAACTGACTCCATGTTGGATCTGTTTCTTTTACTTTGACCTTTGCCTTCCATTGCTTTTGTTCCGTCTATAGATATAGGCATACATAATTGCCTGCCTTGGGGAACCCTACCCCTCTGCCTGAATGTTAAACCAAAGTGCCTTTGTTCAGCCCACAGGGACACACCCTGACCCTGCCCACCTGTGAATGGCTGCAGGAAAGAAGAAGTTAACACATCCCCTCCCCGAGGATGGCCAAAACCAGGAGATATTTTGCAAGACTTATGACCTTTTTACTTTACTTCCTCACCTCCTCCCCCTCTCTGTTCTCTAAAAGAAACTAGCATCCAGACCCCGATAAGATGGTACTCTAGGATGCTAGTCCACCATCTTCTCGGATGCCTGGCTTTCTGAATAAAGTCATTAATCCTTGCCTCAGCACCTCATCTCCAATTTGTTGGCCTGTTGTGTGGTGAGCAGAACGATCTTGGACTTGGTAACAATTCCTATTTTAAAAAAATCTTGTGAGGTAAGTTTACATAATGGGGTTGACCTAAAAAACACACCCGCCACTATATTGTTGCCCTTCTTGAGTAGACAAGGCCACAAGCCAACCTGGAACAGTGTCAGCTGCTAAAGTTTTGGAGTCTGACCCACCTGAGTTTGCCCCCGGCTCTTCCATTTATGGCTCTGACGTCAGGCAAGTTACCTAGCCTTTTTGAGTCTGTTTCCTTATCTTTAAGGTGAGGGTAAAATGCCTGTTTTAAAGGGCCTTTGAGAGTATTAAATAAGTTAATTCTGTCAGTTATCTGGCACATTGCCTCAAAGTTTAGTTATATGAAAACTCATAGATAGTAATTTATCATAAAATTATCAGAGTTTAGTTGTCAGCCTAATATTGACTGTCTTAATTGGGTGAACTTATGTACTTATATGTGTTTCCAGCAAGAGAAGATCTAAGAATGTAAATGTCTTTTTCAGGACTTTTCATTTTAGGGGATACTTCCCTGGAGACCTCATGAAGCATAATGCAGTGGGTGCAGTGTGATCTGGGTGCTGCCCAATCCCCTTCCTAAACTTTGGAAAATCATGGTAGGTTTTCACGTCACTTGGAGTACAGCCTTAGGGAAGCTGTGACTTGTGAGTAGAGTTCCTCCAAGTAGTGCTTTTTTGCTTTTTGCTTTCCTCTGTATTTTCAGACCCTATGAATGAAGACCTTACTGGAAAAACATAACACAAGAGCCAGGAACATGGTAAGAAGAAAATAGTGTTAGGGGAATGGGGTGAAGGTGGGGAATGACTATGTTTCCAAATGGTTAAAAACCAAAACATTGCATTTATCCTTTCCTCTTTTTGTCCTTGACTGACTTTAGGTGTCCTGTGTTATGTGCTCTATCTCCTCCAAATGAAACGTGATCTGCTGTCTAAAGTCACATTCCCCATTGGCATGGGGAAGCTGTAGGTGGGTTAATTAGAAATGGAACATCCTGTCTGATTGGATGGGGGTGCATATTTGGCTTTATCTGTTTGGTCTTAAGTGGGAGTCAGGGATAAAACTCAGGGAAGCTGTCAGTTATTAGCTGAGTCCTGGCCATTTGGATTGCTTGTTACGAAAGTAATTGTTTAGCTTCCTGGATTATTATTAGAGATAACAGTCTAACTACAAATCTGACTTATAGTAGGCTGGCTTCCTGGGTGGTTTATTGTAGATAAGGGGTTGGTTTCCTGGGCAGGTTTCTGCAGGTTGTGGATCAGAATTCTGTTTTTATATATGATCTGGCCATTATTTGTTTGTATGTTCAGTCTGTTAGGGCCAATCTGCCAGTTTTCTTAAAGACTAGCCCTGGAAATGGCACAGGTTTAACTCCCCTTTGTTGGCCCAAGTAGTCACGGGACAGCCAGATTCAAGGGGAGTGGACATAGACTCCACCGCTTGATGCCAGGAGTGTCAACGAATTTGTAGCCGTTTAAAATCTGCCACAGGGAGTATGCAGTTTCCCTCTGCAAAGAGAGTTTATTTTCTTACTGTATTTGCCTTTCTCTTGAGAATTCTTCACACTGAATTTAATGTGAAAATTCGTTCACTTCCCATAGCTGACAGCTTATGAACTCTGTTCCAGGAAGATAGATACCCAAGGGTACATGCAAGAGAAATGCACACTTCCCAAGGTTCAGCCCAAACCTCTATCTGCTCTATCACCCAGATCAACTTTGTGACCAAGGAGAACTTCATGAATTTCTTGTAGTCCTTTAATTTAAGACCTGGAAGAGTGGCTAGTACTAGTAGCTTCTTTTAGGTCCTTTCCTCCTAATCCCACTCTGATTCCCTCTTTGTACTAATACAACCAAGTATCTCAGAACAAAGGAACACATAAGAGATCTGGTAAGAAGAAGAGAATTTTAAGCCTCTTTACACCATCATTAAAAGGTCCACCCCTCCTTCCAATGACCCCCACGGTGTAATTGTTGTACCAGTTCACCCTTGACTGACTTCAAGTTCCCCTTGTGACTGTGGGGTGAAATGGGGGTTGCTAGTGGTGAGGAGAGCTTCAGTGTGCTTTAGGCTTGGAGATGGGGTCACATATCTATATCCCTAATGGGATCAGGCAGGTAGATGACCTAGATAAATGAGGCAGCTTTCAGTGGAGGGAAGACAGTGGATATAATGGATCTGAATGAACAGGCTGGTATATGTCCAGCCAATAGGTGGCAGTCTTACTTCTTAAGTATTGCTGGTTGTCTTCAGAAAAAGATGCTAATGAACCCATGCCTTGTCTTACAATTTTGAAAGAAGGCAGCTATGCATGCTTTTATGTGGAATCATCCAACTATATCAGATTCAGAATACTTGAGCTAAAATGGTGCAGGCCGAATAAAACACATCTGTAGGCTAGATTTGGCCTTTAGGTTACTAGTTTATAACCACTGGTTGGGATGTGATTCAACTTTAAAACTGTTAGAAAGTTCCCAGTAAAGTACATTCATCTATTAAGGTATTGTTTTTCACCTCTGATGTGCTCTATTTACTTAGAAATGCAAGCCAGAAATCTGGTAGATTATCTAAGACTTTCCTTTTGCACAATCACCACATTCAATCTATCCCCAAATCATATTCACTTTATCTCAGTCATGTCTGTGACATTCAGTTCTGCTTTGCTCTTACTGACTCCTAACATAATTTTGCCAAGATATTGCAATGGTCTCCTAGCTAGTCTTCTTGCCACTGACGTCATCCCTTCCATGTCTTCACACCAAATGATCTTTTAAAATGCAAACGTAATCATGTTCTCTGTTTAAAACCTTTTGTTGGCTCCCATGTAGACCAAATCCTTTAGGATGGCTTACTAGGAGCTTTTCAATCTGGTTCCAAGGATTCCAGAATCACCTTATGCCATGTCCCAACATTCATCTTATATCTTAGCTATGCTGAGCTACTATCACTTCCTTTAGAGCACCTTTATTTGTTTATTTTTTCATCTTTGGGATTTTGCACAGGATGGTTAACCCCCCTGGAATACTCTCCTTCCCAAGTCAACCTGGCACATTTCCAGCCATTTTTAGAGATTTAGTGCACGTTTCTCCTAAATTCAAAAGGTTTATCTGAACCAGGTCTTTCTTTTTTTTTTAATATTTATTTTATTTTTGGCTGCATTGGGTCTTCATTGCTGCGCACGGGCTTTCTCTACTCGCGGTGAGCGGGGGCTACTCTTCGTTGTGGCGTACAGGCTTCTCATTGCGGTGGCTTCGCTTGTTGTGGAACACGGGCTCTAGGCGTGCGGGCTTCAGTTGTTGTGGCACACTGGCTTCAGTAGTTGTGGCTTGCGGGCTCTAGAGCCCAGGCTCAGTAGTTGTGGTGCATGGGCTTAGTTGCTCTGCGGCATGTGGGATCTTCCCAGACCCATGTCCCCTGCATTGACAGGCAGATTCGTAACCGCTGCACCACCAGGGAAGCCCTGAACCAGGTCTTTCTTACCACTAAATACAGTTAGGTAGCACCTTATAGTTTTCAACCACTGCTGCACATTAATAATATCTTTTTTTTCTTCTTTTTTTTTTGCGGTACACGGGCCTCTCACTGTTTGTGGCCTCTCCCGTTGTGGAGCACAGGCTCCGGACATGCAGGCTCAGCGATCATGGCCCACGGGCCCAGCCGCTCCACGGCACGTGGGATCTTCCCGGACTGGGGCACAAACCCGTGTCCCCTGCATCGACAGGTGAACTCTCAACCACTGCGCCACCAGGGAGGCCCTAATAATATCTTTTTAAATCTACTTATGCTATTATGTCTTTCCTCCATTGTTAGTGATCTCTTGAAGGAACAGATCTGTCTCATCTTTGTAACTCCAACATCTAGTATAGAGACTGACAACTAAATGATTAATATTTAACTTCCTTGAATCCTCCTGATGAAAGAATGAAGTAATATTCATCAAAAGCCAACCAACAACTGTATTATCTGGATTCTGATCAGTCTAATCCTTATTCTCAGCTTTCTATTTGAAGGTGTGTGGAAATGTGTTTGTCTAGATCCCAGACATCCATTGATATGTATTGCCAATCCTTTCCTCACGTGACAGGTTGGGAGAGGTGCTGAGGAGAGTGGAACAAGTCCTTGGAAGGGGAGAGCAATGAAAACTGATGGCTGTACAGCCCCACAAAGAGCTAGGGACTATTTTGTTCATTTTCATATGAAGCTATATAGATAAATCATTTGTTAAATTAAAACCACAATCTTATTGCCAAAAGCTCAGTCACTTTGGTAATAGCATAGGACATGATTGTAATTTACTCATTTTCTTCTCATGTCCTCTACTTCCCTAAATGTTAACATCTTAGCAGTAAGTGGTCACCTTGGTGGTGTGATTTCTGAACAACACCACTTGTTTAGAACCTGAAATGACACCATAGGCAATGATTAATGTTTTTGTACATTTTAATAGTATATTTTTATAGAACCAAGAAGAGTCTCTGCTTGGATTATGATAAAGTTTCATTTTGAGAATTTTAGGTTCAACTTATCTTCTATTAAAGCCTACTGGCAAGGAAGGAAAGAGACCTTGCTGAGTTAATATGAAGATATGCCTTCTCTTTTTAGGCTCTAAAAATGGAACCCTAAGCTGCTTTTTAGAGGAAGTCAAGAAAGGAAACTGGTGTCTAATCTGGATCCATTGTGTGCCAGAAACTGTGCTAGTCAGTATGTCGTAGTAGAAGGGACTGGGCTTTGAGGCTTTGTCACTCAGTTCATGCCTTTAGATAAGTTATTGTTGATGTCTTTGCTCATCAGTTTTATAATTTGTAAAGGGTAAATTATAATTTTTTTACCTTGCTGTATTGTGAGGAAGGTGATGTGCAGTGAGAAATCAATAAATTTCCATTCTCTTTTTTTTTATGGTAGAAAAAATAGCATAGTTATTAAGTGTTTTGAATAAGGTCAACTTATAGCAAGTTACTACCAGTAAAGTAGAACATTGCTAGCTGTGGATGAATTTTTTTTTTTAATTTAGGTATAATTGACATATAACATAATGTTAGTTTTGTAACCAAAAGTGGGATCTGGCTGCTTGCTGCTCAAAAGCCAATAAGGAGGCAAGTTTGGTGGAAAGGAAAGTTTGCTTTATTTTGGTTGCCGCCAACCGGCAGGGAGGGCAGACCCCTGTCCAAAGGCCGACTCCCTGCCTCCTGCAACCATTGGGCAAGAGCTTTTATAGGTTGAGGGAGGGGCTACATGCAGAAACAGTGCAGTCAGCTCTGACAGTCATCTTGAAATTGGTCATCAGTGGTCTGACCAGCATCATCTTGATTGTGTTAGGCACGGTTAATCTTCAGCTCCAGGGTGGGTTTGTTTCCGTTTCTTTGGGGCCAGTTCTCAGAATTGTGGCAGCTTATGTCATGGCTACAGCTTGGTCATCATGCAGTTAACTTCTTCCACCTGGTGAGGGTTTCAGTATCTATAAGAAAGCTCACAGGATATGGCTCAGAATATTATCTATAGCCCTTAAGGAGGAACTAAAGGTCCTTGACTATGCTTAATGACTAAACTATTATTATTTGGTTTCCTTTGACTGTTTTCCTCTGTTTCTGTATTTTCTCACTTCTCTGATTAAACTTATTCTTTGGCTAAAGTTTTTCCACAGACAAAAGGCAGGCTGAGGACATGGTGGGGGGCAAGGACCATAAGATTCTGCTCTGTTTCAGTTTCAGGTGTACAACATAATGATTCAATATTTGTATACACTGCAAAATGATTACAATGATAAGTCTACTTAACATCCATCACCATATATATTTACACAATTTTTTTTCTTGTGATGAGAACTTTTAAGATATACTCTCCTAGCACTTTCAAATATGCAACACAGTATTATTAACTGTAGTTAACATACTGTGCATTATATCCCCATGACTTACTTGTTTTATAACTGAAAGTTTATAAGTTTTGTCACCCTATACCCATTTTGACCACCCTGCAACCTCCACCAACCACCAATCTGTTCTCTGTATCTATGAGCTTGTTTTCTCTTTTTATTGTTTGTTTCTTTTACGTTCCACATGTAAGTGAGATGATATGGTATTTTTCTTCCTCTGTCTGACTCATTAACCTTAGCATAATGCCCTCAAGGCCCATCCATGTTGACACAAATGGCAAGATTTCATTCCTTTTTATGGCTGAATAATATTCCATTGTATGTATACGTGTGTGTGCATATGTATGTGTGTGTATGTATGTATGTATGTATATATATATGCCACGTTTTCTTTATCCATTTATCTACTTATGGACACTTCAGGTTGTTTCCAGATCATGGTTATTGTAAGTAATGTTGCAACGAACATGGGGGTTCATATATCTTTTTGAGTTAGTGTTTTTGTTTTCTTTGGATAAATACCCAGAAGTTGAATTGATGGATTATATGGTAGTTCTAATTTTAATTTTTTGAGGAATCTCCATACCATTTTACATAGTGGCTGCACTGATTTACTTTCCCACCAGTAGTGCACAAGGGTTCTCTTTTCTCCACATTCTCACCAACACTTGTTATCTCTTATCTTTTTGATAATAGCCATTCTAACAGGTCTGAGGTGATAGCTCACTGTGATTTTGATTTGCATTTTCCTCATAACTAGTTGTGTTGAGGGTCTTTTCATATATCTGTTGGCCATCTGTATGTCTTCTTTGGAAAAATTCCTATTCAGATCTGCCTATTTTTTACAAATTGTGTTTTTTTTTTTTTTTTTTTTGCTGTTGAGTTGTATGAGTTCTTCATATATTTTAGATATTAACCCCTTATCAGATATATGACTTGCAAATGTTTTCTCCCAGTCGGTGTGTTGTCTTGGATGAATCTTAACTTTAAGCTGATGGTATTCAAGCTTGACTTCTGTCCTTGAGTCCCTTAGATTTCATGTTTGAGCCCACACAGATTATCCAATTGTATTCCAAGTTTACACATATTCCATTACCTCCAGGAAGCTGGCCTCTCTTCTGTCTCTCATACTTATGTTCTAATTGAGGGATTCACTTACATTCACCTTTAAAATTTTTATCCTAGAAAAACTTGACATTGTAAGTGTAGTGGTTTTGAAACACATCCTCAAATTGTTTGGCATTTCTCTCTTTGAAAGGTGACGGTCCTTCTGTTTGAATTTGGGTCAAACTTTGTGACTTGCTTGTAACCAGTAGAATAAAGAGGAAGTGATTCTGTGTCATTTCTGAGGCTAGTTCAGAAAAGACCACTCAGCTTCCACTTGGTTTTCTTGGCATGCCCTCTCTGGGGAAGGCTGGGTATCTTTGTAAGACATCAGACTTCTTTGGGATTGCCAGGCTGGAGAGGCCACATAGAGGTGCCCACAGTCAGTGGCCAAGCTCAGCTCCCAGCTGACAGCTAGTATCAGCTGCCAGTCATGTGGATGAACCATCTTGTACATTTGATCTAGTTGAGCCTTCAGATGATTGAAACTCCAGATGACATCTGACTATTACTTAAAACTGCATGAGAGACCCGAAGTGAGAACTGTTCAGCCAAGCTCTTCCAAGCCCAAAGATCTGGGAGTCACCCTTGAATCTACACTCTCTCTTATACTCCAAAACCAATCCATCAGCAAGTTCTATTGATTCTGCTTTTAAAATATATACCAGGGCTTCCCTGGTGGCGCAGTGGTTGAGGGTCCGCCTGCCGATGCAGGGGACACGGGTTCGTGCCCCGGTCCGGGAGGATCCCACATGCCATGGAGTGGCTGGGCCCGTGAGCCATGTCCACTGAGCCTGCGCGTCCGGAGCCTGTGCTCCGCAACAGGAGAGGCCACAGCAGTGAGAGGCCCACGTAACGCAAAATATATATATACACCAATTATAACCACTTCTTACTCCCTCTATTACCTCTGCCCTCATCCCAACTACTATAATATTTTGTATTGACTCCTGTTATTCTTTTTCCAGTCTTGCCTTTAATCCCAATGGAGATAGATCCTCTATCAGACAGTTAAAATGTTTTTAAAATAAAAAATCAGATTATTATCACTCCACTGCTCAAAATTCTTCAAAGACTTTCTATCAGATCAGAATAAAATCCAGCCTTCTGCACAGGCACCAAAACCAAAAATAGATAAATGGGACTACATCAAACTTAAAAAGTTTGTGCATCAAAAGGTAGAACAGAATGAAAAGGCAACCTATGTTATAGGAGAAAATATTTACAAATTACATACCTCATAAGGTGCTAGTATCCAAAATATATGAAGAAGTCCTATTACATATCAACAACAACAACAAAAACTAATAAAAAAATGGGCAAAGGACTTGAATTGATATTTACCCAAAGATGATGTGAAAGATCAGAGGTGCAATACCACAATTATTAGAGAAATGCAAATTAAAACCATAATGAGATACCACCTCATACTCATTCGGATAGCCACTATCAGAAAAACAAAAAATAACAGGTGTTGGTGAGGACCTGGAGAAATTGGAACACTTGTGCACTGTTGGTGGGAATGTAAAATGCTACAGCTCCTATGGAAAAAAAGTATGATAGTGCCTCAAAAAATTAAATATGAAATTACCATATGATCCAGCAATCCCATTTCAATCCAAAAGAATTGAAAGCAGGGTCTGAAAGATATATTTGCACAACCAGGTTCATAGAAGCATTATTCAAAATAGCCAAAAAGTGGAAGAAACCTAAATGTCCATCCAACAGACAAGTGGATAAACAAAATGTGGTATACATACAGTGGAATATTATTCAGCCTTAAAAAGGGGAAAATCTGACATGCTACAACATGGATGAGCCTTGAGAACATTATGCTAAGCGAAATAAGCCAGTCACAAAAAGACAACTACTTCATGATTCCACTTATATGAGGTATCTTTAGTAGTCAAATTAAGATAAACAGAAGGTAGAACGGTGGTTACCAGGGGCTGCAGGGAGGGGGGAAATAGGGAATTGTTTTTTAATGGGTACAGAGTTTCAGTTTTGCAGATGAAAAAGTTCTGGAGGTTGGTTGCAAAACGATGTGAATATACTTAATACTACTAAAATGTGTACTTAAAAATTGATAAAATGATAAAATTTTATGTTACGTGGTTTTTTTTAACTACAAATTAAAAAAGAAATCTAATCTCTTTCCTGTGGCTTCCAAGATATTACATGATATGATCCCTACTTAATTCTCAAAAATTATCTCCCGCAGACTGTTTTCCCAGCCTTCACCCCCAGAATCTCTCTATCCCAGGACACTTAGTGATGGATAAAACCTAAGGGATTTGGTTGGAAATTAATTTTTGGCTTTTTCACAGGAGAAGTGTGGTTAGATATTTACTCTGAACTTCCTTTATTGTTTCCAGTTCTTTAAAAACCAACTCACTTGTAAGCTTTCCAACAGAGTTTACATCATCACCTCTCCACAGAAATAACTGTTTCCACGTTGCAAATGTCAAGTTACCAAAATCAATGAATGTATTTCATTCTTCATTTTACCTGAAATTTGAACTGTTGAAACTTTGATAACGCTCTCTCCTTTTCAGTGAGAAGAACTTATACTTGGAAGATAGAATCGGGTTTCAAATTTTGTTTCCACCGCCTACTTGTTATGTGACTTGGGCAGAACTTTTAATGGTGGGTTTTCTCAATATTCTTTCCTTGGTTTTCACTCTCCATCCCCTCATTCAATCATGCCTATAATTCCATCCTTAATGGCAAACATTTACTGGATGCTGATTGTGTTCTTGGCACTGTCTGGACTTTGCAGCTTTGTAGGGGTATTTGGGGATAGTACTTCAAGTAGGGAAGCAGGATTCCCATTGTGGGTGGTGCTCCCTTCATTTGGCTAATGGAGCACAAACATAGACATAATATTGTTTGAGACTAATTAGAAAAATGAGCTTGTTGGTTGCTTTTCACTCAGTCCCTGTGTACATTGCAGATCTTTTTTTTTTTTTTTCGGTACGCGGGCCTCTCACTGTTGTGGCCTCTCCCGTTGCGGAGCACAGGCTCCGGACACGCAGGCTCAGCGACCATGGCTCACAGGCCCAGCTGCTCCGTGACATGTGGGATCTTCCTGGGCCAGGGCATGAACCCGTGTCCCCTGCATCGGCAGGCGGACTCTCAACCACTGCGCCACCAGGGAAGCCCCATTGCAGATCATTTTAACTTTGACAGGTAATTTAGGTTTAGCTTAATTTATTTAACTAAAAGTCAAAGCAAAGCAGCTTTTATAAGTGGTTTTATAAAACCACTAAACTCAGAGTTGGGGACTTGAGGTATTTGGTATGGATTATTTCTGTGATAGAATCATCTGCAAAATGCAAACATTGGACTAGATATTGTCTAATATTCCTACTGGTCTGATATCATGGAGAAGGAAAACTTGGGGTATGATTCTCACAGAGAGATATTCCTTTTAATGGTAGAAGCTTGTTCACAGTTTTACTAAAATTATTAAATCTCCTGCCTAGTCATAAAATATATGAATATATGTTTTCTTTCCAGGACAGGAGACGATTTTCTTTATCGCTTTTCCTTTGTCAAGAAACTTCAGCATGGTTTTTCTGCTCTCATTAGTTTCCATTGGAAAATATCTCTTTGTATCTTTGTAAGAAGGACCTATGATCAGTATTTTGTTCCCTGATCTTGGTTTGACTTTGCTAATAGCCACTGGGTTGATGTTTTTTGTTTTCTTTTTTTTTGCGGTACGCGGGCCTCTCACTGTTGTAGCCTCTCCTGTTGCGGAGCACAGGCTCCGGACGCACAGGCTCAGCGGCCATGGCTCACAGGCCCAGCTGCTCCGCGGCACCTGGGATCCTCCCGGACTGGGGCACGAACCTGTATCCCCTGCACCGGCAGGCGGACTCCCAACCACTGCGCCACCAGGGAAGCCCCGAGTTGATGTTTTGTAATAATTATGATGCTATCTATGATTGAGCTAAGCCTTTTTTCATCCTGATGGTGACTACATGGAACAATGACTATGTTGGAGAATGATATAGGATTTGATTAAATTTTTTCTTCTTTGGACTCCTTATTTCTTTTGCATGGTGAACATCTGCCATTTGGACATATAGTTTTCAGTGACAGAGGAAAATATGTCATTCTTACTATGGGGAGATAAGTCTTTTTGGGTCTATGAGAAGCATGGAAGAGACACAGTATGATATATGATCAATTTTTTATTTTCAGTTTTCATGCAGTTCAATTTTTGTGGATTCTATGTGCCCAAGGTGATTAATGAATGAAGAATAATACAGAGTTCCAATAGAAGGATAATAGAGGCAAGTGTGATGACCCTTAATATTAATATAGCAGCTTTGGCTGACAGAACAGTGATTTTATTCTATTGGTTCCTTTGATTTTTTTTTTTTTTTTTTACAAATATTAATGTACCAATCTGGAGAGGTTCTGAAACTTAACCTCTCAAAAGAAAAATCCTTACTTAACCCCAACCTCCCCAAATACTTATGGTTTTCCAAATTTAGCACTCCATGATATTGCTTTCTCCCATTAACCAGTTCCTAACTATAAAGTTCAAAGCTTCCTATAGAATGAAAAGAAACTATCACCAATGTAAAGAAATAGTGTAACTAATTTTTAAAAAAATGACAAGAAAAGATAACCTCACTGAAAGTATAATGAACTCAAAGTTGTCTTGGTCATTCTCCAATTCTTTGGGTTAATACTTTATTTAATAGTTTCTCACTCATAATAATAGTGTCTATGTGACTGTCCAAACCCCAACCGTTTTGAAATATAATTTGAATGGCCATATGTTGCAGGGTGTCTGTTACTGCCTGTTATATTGGATCCCATAAATGCTCCTATATTCAAATCTGTCCCTGGCTCCCATATGGCTGGAATCATGACTGACACTTCCATCCTGAGAATGACCAAACCCTGACTGTCCATAGTCATAATCTGCACTGCCATAGCTGCCATGTCTCCAACCTTGATCTGAACCATGACTTTGGTTCCTTGAATAGAATGCAGACCATCCTTGGGTGGTCAAAGGCTGTCTACCTGAATCTCCTGAATGTCCTTCTGTGTTGCTAACCTGACTGATATTTGATTCCTTGTGTCTGCCGCTACCAGAAATAGTTGAGGTATGTCCATGTCTAGTTCCAGAGTGTCTGGAGCTGTCTCTTTCCTGCTCGTGGTGGTGCCCCTGTCTCTGAGTAGTGCTGGACCCTGACTTGCTGTGGCCAGATTCACTCTTCTTGTGTGTGTCTGTCCTACCTTGATGTGACTCTGAGTGCCTAGAGCTGTCCCCTGACTGGCCATGGGAAGACCCATGTTGGTTTCTTGAGCTGGACCCAGACCTTCCCTGAGTGGTCACAGAATGTCTACTTGAATCACCTGACTGCCCTTCACCGTCGCTGGACCAACCAACACTGGATTCCCTGTGTCTATTGCTTCCAGATCCAGTTGAGGTGTGTCCATGTCCAGTTCCAGAGTATCTGGAGCTGTCTCTTTCCTGCTCATGGTGGTGCCCCTGTCTTTGAGTAGTGCTGGACCCTGACTTGCTGTGGCCAGATTCACTCTTCCTGTATGCTGATCTCCCTTGATGTGACTCTGAGTGCCTAGAGCTGTCTCCTGACCGGCCATGGGAAGAACCATGTTGGTTTCTTGAGCTGGACCCAGACCCTCCATGAGTGGTCACAGAATGTCTACCTGAATCACCTGACTGCCCTTCACTGTCGCTGGACCAACCAACACTGGATTCCCTGTGTCTGTTGCTTCCAGATCCAGTTGAGGTGTGTCCATGTCCAGTTCCAGAGTATCTGGAGCTGTCTCTTTCCTGCTCATGGTGGTGCCCCTGTCTTTGAGTAGTGCTGGACCCTGACTTGCTGTGGCCAGATTCACTATTCCTGTATGCTGATCTCCCTTGATGTGACTCTGAGTGCCTAGAGCTGTCTCCTGACCAGCCATGGGAAGACCCATGTTGGTTTCTTGACCTGGACCCAGACCTTCCATGAGTGGTCACAGAATGTCTACCTGAATCTTCTGACTGTCCTTCACTGTCACTGGACTGACCAACACTGGATTCCCTCTGCTTACTTTTTCTGGATCCAGTTGAGGCGTGTCCATGTCCAATTCCAGAGTGTCTTGAGTTGTCTTTTTCCTGCTCATGGTGGTGCCCCTGTCTTTGCTTAGTGCTAGATCCTGACTCTCCATGGACAGATTCACTCTTCCTGTGTGTGTCTGTCCTCCCTTGATGCGACTCTGAGTGCCTAGAGCTGTCTCCTGACCGGCCATGGGAAGACCCATGTTGGTTTCTTGAGCTTGACCCAGACCTTCCATGAGTGGTCACAGAATGTCTATGTGAATCTTCTGACTGTCCTTCGCTGTCACTGGACTGACCAACACTGGATTCCCTGTCTTTCCCACTTCTGGATCCATCTGAGGTGTGTCCATGTCCAGTTCCAGAGTGTCTGGAGCTGTCTCTTTCCTGCTCGTGGTGGTGCCCCTGTCTCTGAGTAGTGCTGGACCCTGACTTGCTGTGGCCAGATTCACTCTTCTTGTGTGTGTCTGTCCTACCTTGATGTGACTCTGAGTGCCTAGAGCTGTCTCTTGACTGGCCTTGGGAAGATCCATGTTGGTTCTTTGAGCTGGACCCAGACCTTCCATGAGTGGTCACAGAATATCTACCTGAATTTCCTGACTGTATTTCGCTGTCACTGGACTGACCAACACTGGATTCCCTGTGCCTACTGCTTCCGGATCCAGTTGAGGCGTGTCCATGTCCAGTTCCAGAGGGTCTGGAGCTGTCTTTTTCCTGCTCATGGTGGCGCCCCTGTCTTTGCGTAGTGCTGGATCCTGACTTTCCATGGACAGATTCACTCTTCCTGTGTGTGTCTGTCCTCCCTTGATGCGACTCTGAGTGCTTAGGGCTGTCTCCTGACTGGTCGTGGGAAGACCCATGTTGGTTCCTTGAGCTGGATGGCGACCTTCCATGAGTGATCACTGGTTGTCTACCTGAATCTTGTGAATGTTCTTTGCTGTCGCTGCCCTTACTGATACTGGAAACCTGCTGTGTACTGCAACCGGACTGAAAATCCATAGTCACAGTTTCTTCACAAACTTGATATGAGCCCTTAGGCTCTGATCCTATCCATTTTTCACATCCTCTATCTTTATTTTCGTAACCACGTTCTTCTTCTTTTCCTTCATATTCCCTGATGGGGCTAACACTTGACATGTGACTTCTTTCTTTTAGTTCAGTAGAACTCGCTCTCCTTTTCTTTTCCCTACTTGATTCATGACGTTTCTTCCCAGATCTATTTCTGTGTCTTCCTTCCCTTCCAGAACTAGACCCATGTCTGCTTCTTCCTTCTTCCTCTTCCTCTGTTCTATCTTCTTTCTTTCCATCACTTCTTGAATGACTGGACTTTCTTTCTCTTTCTTCTTTACCCTCTTCTTCTGTATCATCTTCATAATGGTATCTATTCTTTTTCTGCTTTTTCCCTAATGTCTTGAAATTCGGTCTCTGGGTATAATAATATGCTTGAGCCAACTTGAATACCATCAGGAAAAACTCTGTAAAGTCTATTTTATGGTTGTGATCTACATCGAGGATATGCATGAAAACATCAGCAGTATCTGGGTCATCTGGATTCTGTATACAAGGAAGACAGAGAGGGAAAATCCATGAGACTGACTCAAATGGGTAATTAAATAATTAAAGTTAACTTAGGGAATGTGAATTCTTGGTACAGGAAAGTAGAACTTAATTTTTTCTTTAATAATATTTATCTTATCCTGACTCAGCAGGGAGCTGTTGGTACTGTCCTAAAAAAAATAAATCTTGGGCTTCCCTGGTGGCGCAGTGGTTGAGAGTCTACCTGCCAATGCAGGGGACGCGGGTTCGTGTCCCGGTCAGGGAAGATCCCACATGCCGCGGAGCGGCTCGGCCCGTGAGCCATGGCCGCTGAGCCTGCGTGTCCGGAGCCTGTGCTCCTCAATGGGAGAGGCCACAACAGTGAGAGGACTGCGTACCGCAAAAAAAATAAAAAATGAAAAATAAATCTTAAACACTAGTATGGTGACACAAAAAATTTGATGGGGCAAGTTCTTTTTACTTCTTCAAATGTCAGTATTTTATAAATTCCTTAACTGAATTGTCTTTTAGTTGTACCCTCTTTACATTCTTGAAATTAGGGGGAATATTACAATGAATTAACTAACTGTTTTTCACTTATTTGTCACTAAATATTTATATATATTTTTTCACAGTGTGTGTGTGTGTGTGTGTGTAGTATATATAGAGATATAAAGAATTTGAACAAATTATATGTTTTGAAATAAGATTACATTTGTTCCTCTTCCAAAAGAAACAACTCATAAAGATTTCACAGTAATATTTTGACAGATTGATGCAGAACAAAAATGATACACCCTTTAATGCTGGCAAATATCTTTTACCTTCAGGATTGGCTGAAACTCTGCTTCCAGAAGTTCCTTCAGCTCTTTTGCACTCAATGTGTCAGTCTCCTTATCTGTTTTTGAATATTCGTGAAATAGTTTGATGATGGCAGTGATGTTTTCCAGGAGAGTAGACATCTTTTGGAAGTATAGGTGAACCTAGAAAAAAATTAAAATGTACTTTTCTTATATTTATTTTATTTTGTAGGTCATATCAGTTATTGTGATGAATTTCCACATTTATAAACCTACATCTTTCCCTGTGTAGTCCAGCTTTAAAAATGGAAGATGGCCACGAAAAACTTCTATTATCTACATGGTGAATATTAACACAGAGTTTGACTGAACTACTTACTCAAAAATGCCAACATTTTGGCCTTGAACTCATTCACAGCAGGATTTAGACACTCTCACAGACCTTAGTGTGCTGTACATAAGACACCCTTTTCTGATCTGGCCATTGTCCATAACAGGATTTTAGAAAGGCTACTCGTCAGAAGCAGGAAAATTTACTCATACCAATTTGCTAAAAATCCGTTCTCCAAAAGCTAATTTGCTAAATGTATGTTGAGAGACTATTTTCTGCAAGCCAGTTTGTCAAATGGCTGAGACAGTCAATGAACAAACATCCTTTCAGTTTACTTTTTTTTTTTTTTTTGGTTTTGATTGGATAGAATGGCTTAATACCTTTTCAATATTATAAAAAAGGTTTGATTGGATCAAATGGCTTTAATAAATTTTCAATATTGTAAGAAATATTTTCATTGCAGAACTGTTTACAGTAGCCAGGACATGGAAGCAACCTAAATGTCCACCAACAGAGGCATAGATAAAGAAGATGTGGTGTATATACACAATGGAATATTACTCAGCAATAAAAAAGAACAAAATAATGGCATTTTCAGCAACATGGGTGGACCTAGAGATTGTCATACTGAGTCAAGTAAGTCAGACACAGAAAGACAAATATCATATGATATTGCTTATATGTGGAATATAAAAAAAAGGGTATAACTGAACTTATTTACAAAACAGAAGTAGAGGCATGGATGTAGAAAGCAAACTTGTGGCTACCAGGGGATAGAGGGGGGAGGGGATAAATTGGGAGATCGGGACTGACATGTACACACTACTATATATAAAATAGATAACTAGTCAGAACCTGCTGTATAGCACACGGAACTCCACTCAATTCTCTGTAATGGCCTATATGGGAAAAAAAATCTAAAAAAAAAAAAAAGAGTGGCTATACTTATATGTATAACTGATTGACTTTGATGTACACCTCAAACTAACACAACATTGTAATAAATCAACTATACTCCAATAAAAATAAAAAATAAAAAACAAAACAAAAAAAATATTTTGTTGACTAGCTTTCATTTTGCCATTTAAGGAATAGCATTTAAGGAATGTTCAGTTTATCTCATTGAACAAAGGAATTACTAAACATGTCAACAAATCTAAACAAGCATTTATTATATAAAAGCATTATAATGACTACTTTAGGACTTATAAAACCAGGCAGAAGATGTCCTTGATTTTATTTCACTGAGAATTTGGAAGCCATAGAAAATAACAGTATGAAAGGCATTACTGTAGTAGATCTATAGCATTTATGGACCTTAGATTGTTTGGTAAGAGGAAATAGGTACTGATTAATTTTTGACATGGTTAAATATGTATTTTGATAAGCTTATGGATAAGAACTAGAAGGATAGAATTTATAACTTCTAAACCATTAAGAGAAGAAAAAACGGGAATAAAAAAACCTTGATCAATTCAATAGAAGCCAGGGGAAAAGAAAATAAAAAGCATAGAAAAGGCAGGATAAACAGAAAATATAAAAGAGTAGAATTAAATATAATTTTATCATTAGTTACAGTAGATGTAAAATAGGTCAGACTTTCTGGTTAAAGGGCAGATTATAAAGGTTGAATTAAAAATATGGTTTTAGGCTTTTTACAGAAACACACCTAAGATTTTAAGATTTTTTTCAGCTACTGTTATTTGTGGTGATATTTCAGACCTGGACTTAATTGTAATGGCACTGTCTCCAAAATCTCACTCTCAAGGATTTACTCTCTGACTTCCTCTTGTACCCATACTTCAATAATTCTTTAACCTCATTTTTTACTGCTTTATGTACTCACTTCTCTTTTTACCTTGGTTAGACATTATAGTTAATCTCCATCATTACTCCTTGCATACACCCTCTGTTTCTTGTCCCACTCTTTCTTGTACTCATTGGCAAAGCCCCAACAGCTTCTTCCTTTCCTTTATCTCAGAAGAGGGCCTTGCTTTTTATTTCACTGAAAACTTGGGAGCCATTAGAAGATAATTTCATTTTCCCAATATCTATTCACCCAACCTATTGCATTTGTATCCACATACCTTAACCTTCACTACTGTTTTGGTGGATAAACTGTGTGTCTCTCCTCTGTTTCAGCAACGGACCTCACTCTCTTGCCTATTCAAACAATTTGCTTTTGCAGTTGTCCACTTTTTCTCCTACATTATCAATTTCTTTTTCTCTGCTGGATCACTCCCTTCAGCATATATTTATGCTGAAGTGTCTCTTATTAACATCCTCTCTTCCCATCCTACATCTTCCTTTAGAAACCACCTGATTTATCTTTTCACTTTTATAGCAAAATCCCTCAAAAGATATGCCTATAGTTCTTCTTTACTTCCTATTTTCTTTCACTCAAATTATCTTTCTCTCTGAAAAAATCCACTAAATCTCTTATGAAGATAAAAAAAAAGTCCTTTATCTTACTACATCCAACTATCCATTTTCATTTCACATATGCTTGACATAGCAGCATTTGATGCAGGTGGCTACATCCTCTTTCAGAGACCCTGTGCTCTCTTGTTTCTCTTCTAACCTCACTGCCTATTTGCTCTTAGTCTCCTCTTTCAGCCCCTAATGTCGATGTGCCTGAGATTGACTCCTTAGTTTCTTTTCTCTATTTATGTTCCCTTGAACGGGGTGGAGGGGGTCTCATCTAGCCCTATAATTTTAAATCCTATGTATAGGTTGACAACTCCCAAGTTTACATGTCCAGCTATAAAGTCTCCTCTAAGCTTGACACGTGTATATCTAAATACCTATCAAATATTTCTATTTGGGCCTAAGAGAGGTCTTAAACCTACCATGTTCAAGATAGAAGTCTTCGTTTCCAACTACTTTACCCCACACCCTCTCCTCCCCAGTTATCCCTATCTCGCTGATTGCTCAAGCCACAAACCTGGGAATTAGTCTTGGTTCTCCTTTTTCTCACATCCTGTATTTAATTCATCAGTGTTTTATTCAGTGTACTTTAAAAATATCCCTGAAACTGGTCACTTTTCCTACCTCCATACTATTGCCTTATCTAGTAATTAATTTTGACCCATAACAAAAACATGCTGGAGTTTGTATCATCTTGAAGACAAGTTTGTTCCCTTGAACAGTATTTCTCCCTCAACCAGGATGTTCCACCCCATCCAGCTCTCCTAATGATTTGTTTACTTTCTCACAAAAGAGTCTTCAAAGAATTTTCTGTGCTTTCCCTCATTTTATGTTTACCATTCATTTTAACCCAGTTCTCTCAATTTTCTGTCTCCAAAACACTTGAAACTGATTTGTGTCAAATAACCTATGATCTCCAGGTTGCTAAATACAGTGTTTGGTTCCATCTCATCATCATCTTACTCAACCTCTTGGTGGTGTAAAGTAGAGTTAACCTTTCCCTAACCATTCATGGAATTTTGTTTGTTTGTTTCTTGGATCTCAAGACTACCTTCTCCTGATATACCTCTTATCTATTGGCTGCTCTTTCTCAGTATTCTTTGCTAACCTCTCATCTGCTTACTCTCCACATGTTGGAAATCCCCATGGCCCATGTCCATGTATCTATGCACTTCGAAATCTCATTGGATCCCTTGACTTCAGATACTATCTATCTGATGACTTCCAGATTGATACCTCCAAGCATGACGTTACCTTGATTTCTACACTCTTTCATTCACACCTTAATTTATTTAACAAATATTGAACACCTACCACAGGATTAAGTACTATTTTATGCTTTGGGGATATACTAATAAGATAAATGAGGTGCCCATTCTTATGAAGACAGTAAACAAACGAATGAAGTGATTAGATATTGAGGAGTGATATACATTACCATTAAAATAACAATGGTGCTATATGGAGTTATTATGGGGAATGTACTTTAGATTAATCAGAGAAGATTTTGCAGTAAAGAGGATATTTGAGCTTAAAATGGAAAAATAAGAAGCAACTAACCTTGTTGACTAGTTGAAGAATTTTAAGTAAAAGGAACAGTGCAGTAATCCCAACATGGGAATCAACTTGGAATGTTAGTGATACAGAAAAAATACAACTCCAGAACAAATCAGGAGTGATACAACTTAAATTCAGATTTACAGAAAGGGGTCAGAAAACGATGATCTTCCAAAGAGGGTAATATTTGTGCATTTTATTCTAAGTGATGTGAAGTCACTAAATGATTTTTTTTTTTTTGGTAACAGAGTAATCTAGTATAATTCAGTTTTTAACGGATCACTTTGTGGAATGGCTTAGTAGGTTGTTTCAGAGTAAGATTACTTTAAGAATTGAAGGAGAAAAACCATATGATCATCTCAATAGATGCAGAGAAAGCTTTTGACAAAATTAAACACCCATTTATGAGAAAAACCATGCAGAAAGTAGGCATAGAGGGAACTTTCCTCAACATAATAAAGGCCATATATGACAAACCCACAGACAACATCATCCTCAGTGGTGAAAAACTGAAAGCATTTCCACTAAGATCAGGAACAAGACAAGGTTGCCCACTCTCACCACTCTTATTCAACATAGTTTTGGAAGTTTTAGCCACAGCAATCAGAGAAGAGAAGGAAATAAAAGGAATCCAAATCGGAAAAGAAGAAGTAAAGCTGTCACTGTTTGCAGATGACATGATCCTATACATAGAGAATCCTAAAGATGCTACCAGAAAACTACTAGAGCTAATCAGTGAATTTGGTAAAGTAGCAGGATACAAAATTAATGCACAGAAATCTCTGGCATTCCTATACACTAATGATGAAAAATCTGAAAGTGAAATCAAGAAAACACTCCCACTTACCATTGCAACAAAAAGAATAAAATAGGAATAAACCTACCTAAGGAGACAAAAGACCTGTATGCAGAAAATTATAAGACACTGATGAAAGAAATTAAAGCTGATACAAATAGATGGAGAGATATACCATGTTCTTGGATTGGAAGAATCAACATTGTGAAAATGACTCTACTACCCAAAGCAATCTACAGATTCAATGCAATCCCTATCAAACTACCACTGGCATTTTTCACAGAACTAGAACAAAAAATTTCACAATTTGTATGGAAACACAAAAGACCCCAAATAGCCAAAGCAATCTTGAGAACGAAAAACGGAGCTGGAGGAGTCAGGCTCCCTGACTTCAGACTATACTACAAAGCTACAGTAATCAAGACAGTATGGTACTGGCACAAAAACAGAAAGATAGATCAATGGAACAGGATAGAAGGCCCAGAGGTAAACCACGCATATATGGTCACCTTATCTTTGATAAAGGAGGCAGGAATGTACAGTGGAGAAAGGACAGCCTCTTCAATAAGTGGTGCTGGGAAAACTGGACAGCTACATGTAAAAGTATGAGATTAGATCACTCCCTAACACCATACACAAAAATAAGCTCAAAATGGATTAAAGACCTAAATGCAAGGCCAGAAACTATCAAACTCTTAGAGGAAAACATAGGCAGCACACTGTATTACATAAGTCACAGCAAGATCCTTTTTGACCCACCTCCTAGAGAAATGGAAATAAAAACAAAAATAAATGGGACTTAATGAAACTTAAAAGCTTTTGCACAGCAAAGGAAACCATAAACAAGACCAAAAGACAACCCTCAGAATGGGAGAAAATATTTGCAAATGAAGCAACTGACAAAGGATTAATCTCCAAAATTTATAAGCAGCTCATACAGCTCAATAACAAAAAAAAAACAACCCAATCCAAAAATGGGCGGAAGACCTAAATAGACATTTCTCCAAAGAAGGTATACAGACTGCCAACAAACACATGAAAGAATGCTCAACATCATTAATCATTATAGAAATGCAAATCAAAACTACAATGAGATATCATCTCACATCAGTCAGAATGGCCATCATCAAAAAATCTAGAAACAATAAAGGCTGGAGAGGGTGTGGAGGAAAGGGAACACTCTTGCACTGCTGGTGGGAATGTGAATTGGTACAGCCACTATGGAGAACAGTGTGGAGGTTCCTTAGAAAACTACAAATAGAACTTCCATATGACCCAGCAATCCCACTACTGGGCATATACCCTGAGAAAACCATAATTCAAAAAGAGTCATGTACCAAAATGTTCATTGCAGCTCTATTTACAATAGCCAGGAGATGGAAGCAACGTAAGTGTCAATCATCGGATGAATGGATAAAGAAGATGTGGCATATATACAATGGAATATTACTCAGCCATAAAAAGAAACGAAATTGAGCTATTTGTAATGAGGTGGATAGACCTAGAGTCTGTCATACAGACTGAAGTAAGTCAGAAAGAGAAAGACAAATACCATATGCTAACACATATATATGGAATTTAAGAAAAAAAAATGTCATGAAGAACCTTGGGGTAAGACAGGAATAAAGACACAGACCTACTAGAGAATGGACTTGAGGATATGGGGAGGGGGAAGGGTAAGCTGTGACAAAGCGCGAGAGAGGCATGGACATATATACACTACCAAACGTAAGGTAGATAGCTAGTGGGAAGCAGCTGCATAGCACAGGCAGATCAGCTCGGTGCTTTGTGACAGCCTGGAGGGGTGGGATAGGGAGGGTGGGAGGGAGGGAGACGCAAGAGGGAAGAGATGGGAACATATGTATATGTATAACTGGTTCACTTTGTTATAAAGTAGAAACCAACACACCATTGTAAAGCAATTATACTCCAATAAAGATGTAAAAAAACAAAAAAACAAAAACAAAAAAGAACAACTAGAAAGCTAGTGTGTGTGTGTGTGTGTGTGTGTGTGTGTGTGAAGGTGTCATAATGCTACCAAAATTGTGACAATTTATTGAAGCCTACATTCAGACTGGAAGGGAAGTACAGTAATTTGGGGGGTTAAGTAACTGCAGTTTTAAAAAAACTGATGAAAGATATCAAGCCACAGAATCAAAAACTATTATCAACTCCAAGCAGGGTATATAAAAGAAAACCATGCCTAGACACATAGTAAAAACCTTCTGAACACTTAAGACAATGAGGAAATCTTAAAAGCAGCCAGAGAAAAAACACATTATCTTCAAAGGAGCAACTGTAAGACCGACAGCTGACTTTTCAAAAGAAATAATGGAAGCCAGGAGACAAATGTTTTCCTCATCTTTCTGTAGGAAAGTAAGTTCTGTACTAGAATTCTATACTCAGTGAAAGTATAAAAGAAGAAGAAAGCTTAACTAAGGATATTTTCAGGCAAACAAAAACAAAACCAATCATCAGCAGATCCGTAAAGGAAATAGTAAGGAATGATCCTAGTTGGAAGCACAGAGAGGCAGGAAAGAATGAAGAAATGTCAACAGAGTAAGTGTGTGGGGAAATCTAAATGGGTACTGATTGAAAACAACAACAATAATATATTTTGTAGGATTTATGGTCATGCATAACAATATCACCTAAGGCTGGAGGCGGTAAATTGAGTTCAAGTACTATAGGATACTTGAATTGTTTGAGTAGTGTTAAAGTCGTTTTTATAATATATTCTAATAAGTCAAGGATAGGTGTTGTAATCTCTAGGGTAAGCATGAAAAGAATAGTAAAAGAATGTATAATTAATAAGCCAATATGACAAAAATTAACTGACAAATATGTAATTCATTCAAAAAAGTCAAGAAGAGAAAAAGAAATATAGAACAGGTGGGATAATAGAAACCAAGTAGTAATATGGTAGATTTAAACCAAATAGATTTAAACAGTAATAATAGTATGAGTGGACTAAATACTGTAATTTAAAAACAAAGATTGTCAGACTAGATTGAAAGAAAACAAGTACATGATGCCTACAAGAGACACACTTAAATATGATATATGATGGAAAAAGGATACATTATTCAAATACTAAAGGAAAGCTGTTGTTGCTATATTAATACCTGTAGAGTAGACTTTAAGACAAAAAGTATAACTAGAAGAATACTTCATAACAATAAATGATTAGTTCATGAGGAAGATATAAAAATCTAAATTGATATGTACTTAATAACATAGCCTCATAATACATACAAAAGAAATGACAGAATTATAAGGACAAATTGACAAATCTATAATTATAATGGGTAACACACTTCTCTCAGCAACTGATAGAACAAGTAAATAAAAATATTGTAAGGATGTAGGAGAGCTCCACAAAATTATTCATAAAACTTTAATATGTATTGAACATTGCATCTAACAAATCTAGCATACACATCCTACTGAAATGAATATGAGACTTTAAAAAATTTACTATATGCTGGTCATAAAGCAAGTTTCAACAAATTTTAAAGGATTGAAATCATGCAGAATTTGTTTTGTACCACAGTGGAATGAAGCTAGATTTCAATGATAGAAAGAAACCTACAAAAATGTCCAATGTTTGGAAATTAAGCACTAACTTCTAAATAACAAATAGGTTATAGAATAAATTACAATGGAAATTAGAAAATATTTTGAAGTAAATGAAAATGAGAAAAATATGAAATAGCAAAACTTGTGGGATACATTCATTCCATGCCTAAAGAAAAATTTATAGCTTAAATACATATATTAAAAAAGAAGAAAGGCTGAAAAATCAATAACCTAACCATACACCTCAAGAAGTTTGAAAAACAACAACAAATTCTGCCCAAAGAAAGTATACTAAAGGAAATAATAAAGGTAAGAACTGATATTAATGAAATAGAAAACAAATTTAGGGAACCAAAAAGCCAAGATTTTTTTTTTTTTTTTTTTTTTTTTTTTTTACGGTACGCGGGCCTCTCACTGTTGTGGTCTCTCCCGTTGCGGAGCACAGGCTCCGGATGCGCAGGCTCAGCGGCCACGGCTCGCGGGCCCAGCCGCTCCGTGGCATGTGGGATCCTCCCGGACCGGGGCACGAACCCACGTCCCCTGCATCAGCAGGCGGACTCTCAACCACTGCGCCACCAGGGAAGCCCAAAAGCCAAGATTTTTGAAAAATTAATAAAACTGAGAAACCCTGAAAAATTAAGAAAAGAGGAGAAAGGCATAAGTAACCAATATCAGGAAAATAAAAGGGGACATTGCTTTAGATTTTGCAGATATTAGAAAGGTAAGTGCATATTATAAAAAACATTAACCAAAATTTTTGAAAATTTAAATGAAATAGACACATTTCTAGAAAAATGCTTATGCAAATGAAAACAACAAGAAATAGAAAACCTAAATATTCCTATATCTATTAAAGAAATTAAATCTTTTTAAAAAAAGAAATTAAATCTTAAATGAATACATATTCCATGTTGGGGGGAGGGGTGACTACAAATCAGATGGCTTTACTAGTGAATTTTATTTAATGTGTAAGAAATAAATAACCCTAACATCACACAGATTGTTTGAGGGAAATGGAAAAGGGGGAACACTCATTTTATGAATCCAGCATAACCTCAGTACCCATAACCTGACAAGAATATTACAAGAAACAATTTTCAAGACAATTTCCTTCATAAATATAGATGCAAAAATCTGAAAGAAGATAATAAACTGAATCCAGTGTTGTACAAAAAGAATATACATCATACTTAAGAAAATTTTAATCCAAAAATTCAAGTTTGGTTTAACATTTGAGAACTGATTAACTACTCTGATAGAATACTGAGGAAAAATTCTATGAACCTCTCAACAGATGCAAAAGCACATTTGATAAAATCCAATATTAATTTTTCTTTATAAATAAAAAATATCAATTATATCTATGAAGATGCTATAGCAAACATCATACTTAATGGTTAAATGCTGAAAACTTTTCTCTGAGTTTGGGGATGAGATCAGTACACCTGCTAATATCCTATTCAACATTGTATTGAAGGTCCTAGCCAGAGCAACAGTTAAGACAAAGGATGAAAAACAGAATAATTGGAAAGGAAGTAACAAAACTGTCATTACTGAGACTGATGTGTCTTCTGTATATAGAAAAATTTTCTACAGTGTCTAAAATTTATATTAAAATATGGGGGTCCAGGATTAGCCAGGACAACATTGAAGAAAACCAAGTTTGTGGACATACCGGATATCAAAGTACATTATAAAAGAAGACAGCGTGACATCAATGCAATGCCAAGCAAATGGATAAATGAAAGGTAAGAGTCCAAAATCAGACCTATATCATTATGCACATTTAATTTATGAAAAAGATTGTGGTGAGAGTTGTCAGGGAAAGGATGGTCTTTTGAATACATGGTGCTGTGTTAATTGAATTCCCATATGGAAAAATGAATTTGTTCCCAGGTGGATTTTATATATAAAAAGATAAAGGAGACAACATAGGAGAATATCTTCAAGAACTTGGGGTAGAGTAATACTTCTTAAATAGAACTCAAAAAATATTAATGATAAAAAGATGGATTAATTGGACTGCATTAAAAATAGGAATGTCTGTTTATTCAAAGACTCTATTAAAGGAGAGAAGGAAAGCCATTGAGTGGGAGGATATATGCAACACATTTAACCAATAAAGGACTCTATCCTGAATATAAAAATAACTCTATAAATCAGTACAAAAAATACAGACAACCCAATAGAAAAATGGGTAGAGAGCAGAGGAGCTTTACAAAACAGGATATCGAAATGGCTAATAAACACAAAAAGTTAACCTTGTTAATCATCAGGGTAATACAAATTAAAATTACAGTGTGAGACAGTAGTACCCCCACCAAAATGACAAAATAGACAAAAGGGAAAAAGAATCCTAATTCCAAATATTGGTGAGAATATGGAGAAACCGGATCTTTCATACACTGCTAGAAGGAACATAAACTGGCAGAAGTACTTTCAAATATTGTTTGGTAATACCTAAAACCAGTAATTTACTCCTAGGAATGTTCCCAGTAGAAATATATACACATTTGTAACCAAAAATCATGTACAAAAATGTACAAAAATGTTCATATTTATATGAACATTATTTATTATTTATAATATTTATATATATAATAACATTATAATACCTCCCCAAATGGAAACAACCCAAATATCTATCAATAAAAACAATAAATAAATTGTGGTATTTTCATATAATAGAGGTGGGAGTGAAGGATAGCCTCGACTAGGATGGTAGTGGTGGACAGGGAGAAAGATGGATTGGCACGTCTTATAGTCAGAGTTGGTTGGTCAGGGTGATGAATCAGTGTGGTGTAAAGGAAAGATTGGAATCCTGCATAACTTCTAGATTTTGGTTTGAGCAAAGAATTATTTCTCTAGGTCGGCACAAATCATCGAGCTGATCTCCGTGTGCTAGCAACAGCTTCCCACTAGCCATCCATTTTACATTTGGTAGTGTATATATGTCAATGCCACTCTCTCACTTCGTCCCAGCTTACCCTTACCTTCCATGTCCTCAAGTCCATTCTTTACGTCTGTGTCTTTATTCCTGCCCTGCCACTAGGTTCATCAGTACCGCTTTTTTAGATTCTGTATATATGCGTCAGCAGATGGTATTTGTTTTTCTCTTTCTGACTTACTGCATTCTTTTGTTTTTTTTTTTTTTTGGTACGCGGGCCTCTCACTGTTGTGGCCTCTCCCATTGCGGAGCACAGGTTCCGGATGCTCAGGCTCAGCAGCCATGGCTCACAGGCCCAGCTGCTCCGCGGCATGTGGGATCTTCCCGGACTGGGGCACGAACCCATGTCGCCTGCATCGGCAGGCAGACTCTCAACCACTGCGCCACCAGGGAAGCCCCCTAACTTACTGCATTCTTTATGACAGATTCTAGGTCCATCCACCTCACTACAAATAACTTAGTTTTGTTCCTTTTTATGGCTGAGTAATATTCCATTAGGGAGGCACAAGAGGGAGGGGATATGGGGATATATGGATACATATAGCTGATTCACTTTGTTGTACAGCAGAAACTAACACAACATTGTAAAGCAATTATACTCCAGTAAAGACGTGGGGGAAAAAAATTCTCACTATTTCTATTACGCTGTCATCTCTCATCTAAACTGCAGTCCATCTCCCTGCTCCCACCATTGCCTATTATCCTATTTTCCACATAGCAGCTCAGAATGATCTTTTTACTCCTCCTGCTTAATACTCTCCAGTGGCTTCTCATATACTTAAAATGATGTACAAACTCTACTGTGCCCCTGTTTACATGGTCTACCCCTGTCTAGCTCTGTGACATCACCATATACCACTGTTCCTCCTGTTAAACATGCTCTAGGCACACTAGCTTCTTTTTATCCTTTAAAGCAAGTTTACTCCTGCTTTAGAATCCTCTCATTTGCCTTGACTGGTTTCGTCTGTCATTAAGATCCCTGCTCAAAAGATAATTCCCCGAGGGGCATTTTCTAGCCCTCCAATCTAAAGTACTCTCCTCCTAACTTTACTATATCACTCTCTTATTTTCTTCATTGTTCTTATCACTATTTGAAATTTTTATTCATTTATTGTTACTGAAAGTCTCCCCCTACTAAATGTAAGCTCCCAGGAGTAGGGAGTTTACGTTGTCCACTGCCACATAATCAGCCAAGAGCAGCACTGGGCAAATAGAAGGTAGTTAATATATATTTGTTCAGTGAATGGATAAATAGATAATCCAGCGGTATTAAGAGAGTAGCCTTGCGGAAAGCAAAGTTATGCCCTCATTTTCCTTCTATGTCAAAATAAACTTTTAGTAACGTTGCCACTAAAAATAAAGAACCCCAAACATCCAGAACTTGTGGCCTCAGACCACACATACATCCAGATCTCCACCTTGCTTAAGAGCAAGTAGACAAGGTTAGATGTATTTCCTCTTACTTACTTCCTTCCTTCACCAGAAGAGCAAGTAGAATGTAGCCTGAAGGAGCTTGCTGTGTGCTGAAGTCTGGGATAATGGCCTTTTTATAGCAGGTCCATCCAGGGAGGAGCCATCTTCTGTAGGTTGGTCTGATTCATTCCTAACCAAACCCAGATCCACCCATATCTCCACCTCTATTATTTCTCTAGCAATGTGTTTGCTTCCCAACTTCTTCATGTCCTCATCTGTACTTGTCTTGCCAAGTTCCAAATTTCGCTTTACATTATTCTCATATACTGGAGATTTTATGGAAGGTACACTTTGGCTAGCGTGGGTTCTTAGTGTGCAGGGTCCACACCTTCTAGGTTTTGTTGTGGTTGTTGTTACCCCTGCTTTGAATGGCGGGTGGTTGATAACTATTGATAAATGTACTTCCTTATCCTTGTCTCTAGAGGAGTAGAATATACATTTCTGAAAAACTTAAATTCAATTTATATTTAAGCAAACATCACAAGCACCTACCTGCATGTCCCTTTATATCTATGAATTCCATCTCTGAATCCTGAGAGAACTTGCCATGATGAATGTTGATCTTCTACAGAGTATGCAATTCAGAGAAGGTAGGCAAATTTAATTTTGACTTTCCAAAAGAGAACAAGAAAGTGGGCTCTTGAGTTAGAAGCAGTGATCACTCTGAGCTGGCATGAACTTATTGGGCAAGAATCATTACTCTTATTTTCAAGTTTATTACATTGGGGTATCAGAGACATGCTCTATTTACTCTTCCTGTGGGTTAAACTGTGGGTTTTCTCATTAACCTCGTAAATATACAGGAGACACCTATCTTTGGCCTCTCTCTTAATTTCCAGACTGTATGTTGAACAGATTACGTTTCCATTTGGATGTCCCCTAATTAGTTCAGTCCATACTGTTCAAAACTGAACTCATTATCGTGCCTTATACCAAAATATACCATCCTCCAGAGGTCCACATATTGGTCAATGACATCTCCATCCACTGAGTGTCTAAAACCCCGCAAAGTCATTTTCCATTTCTCCCTGTCTTCAGCCCTCATGCGAATGTCATGACATGTCACTTTTACCTAGACCAGTATTCTTAATATGCAGGCCTGTTCTCTATATCTAGTGTAGCAATTTTAGTTCTAGACCTCACCATCTTTGGATTGGACATTAATAAAAAGTGTCCTAACTAGCCCCTCCATTATTAGCCTGCCTGATTCATCTTTTACTCTTATCATATCATTCCTTCTGGTGACTCCTGCTTGCCTGGAAAATTCCAAATTTCTTTACTTGACATATAAGCCCCTTCACAGTAGGAATGAATTTGTATCTTTTTAGCTGCTTCTCTTATCACCTGTATTTTATGGGAAAGTCACTCTAGCCTGATCCACATTCCTCGCATGTTATTTTAATGGTCCACCACTGTTCAGATTCTCTACATGCTGTCCTTACTACCTGGGGGAGTCCCTCAACCTTAGCTTCTCTTTATCCTTTAAGATCCTCCAGAATCACCACGTCCTTCATAAAGCCTTACCTTACATCTCCAGATGGATCGCTGTTCCCACACATACTCTGTATTCATCTCTCTTATAGCACTGGTGATATTTTATTTTAATTATTTACTTATGTGTCTGTAGTGCCCAGTGCCCCCTTTTTTTTTTTTTTTTTTTTTTTGGCGGTACGCGGGCCTCTCACTGCTGTGGCCCCTCCCGTTGCGGAATACAGGCTCCGGATGCGCAGGCTCAGCGGCCATGGCTCACAGGCCCAGCCGCTCCACGGCACGTGGGATCCTCCCAGACCCGCAGTGCCCCATTTTGTGTTTCTTCTCACCCTGGTATTGACTGGGTCTTGAGTCATCTTTTGTGTTCTTGGGCCCTGTAATAGTTCCTGAGACATGATCAAATAAACGCAAGGGTGGGATGGTTGTGGGGGTGGGGGTGGGTGGAGAGGTGATCTTGTTTTAGAGTCAGTGAGGTATACACATGCCTGAATTTTAAAAACTTTGTTTAATGCCCTCGTTTTTAACCTTAACAGACCACCAGTTCTTTCTTTTCTTTTGTGGAACATTAGTTAACATCCACAGAACACAGGTCTTCATTTTCTCCTCTTTTCTTCCTGGGTTTAATTGTCTTTTTGTGCCAGGAGTTATTGTTATTGTCTCTCTCTTACCAGGCTATAATAATAGTAGTAATCTATATTGCATGCCCATCATGTGCCAAGAATGTGCTAAGATTCTGCACGTATTTCTTCTAACCCTCAGAACAACCCTGTGGGGGCATTATTATTACCCGTAATTTTGAGATGAGGAAACTGATAATGATGGGGTGCACAAGGTTACCCAGCGAGTAAGTTACAGACCAAAGATTCAGTCCCAGGTCATTCTCACTCCAACTCCCACATTACTTCCAGTACACGACATTGCTTTGGGTGTGAGCTTTTCTTCTTTTTTTCTTAGCTTTATTTATATTTTTGGTAATTTAAACTGGTTTCTCTCAAAGTGCCCTATGTCCTGGGTGACCTTAACTGTGGAAATCGTTTGCAGGGCCAGCAGTGTGAGTGAGCTGAGAAAAGTGGAGTCTAGAGAGTGGCAAGGATGGGGTAATCTGGGATCTGATGTTTCACGCCCAGAAGACACAAATCTTACAGGTTCCTATCAATATAGAGGGCAGTCCTAGTAGTCTGCTCCAGGATTGTTTTCTTGACCATGTTATGATCATTATATTCCAACCAATAACTTGCATGAAAATGTGGGCAGAGGGACTTCCCTAGTGGCCCAGTGGTTAAGACCCCATGGTTCCAATGCAGGAACCATTCAGGTTCCTTCCCTTGTTGGGGAACTAAGATCCTGCACGGTGCAGCCAGAAAAAAAGAAAAAAGAAAAACAAAAGAAAATGTGGGCAGATGGCAAATATTTTTAGGATAGACTGAAGATCCAAGGAGATTTTAGCATGTCACACAAATAGCTCAAATTTAATAAAAGTGAATCTTACTAAAGTAAAAGTAAGATTCTGACTTTGGTTCTAAATTAAACTTCCCAAGGACAGGGTAGAAGCCATGAGTAAAAGAAGGGGTATTGTGGTAGTGGCAGTGTGATGTAGTAGCCCAAAAGGTAATGCTATTTCAGACTGCATTAAAAGCGCACATTAATTAGAACAAAATAAGTGATGGTGTTCTTCACTCAGCACTTGTCAGATTGTTTCTGTAGCTTTTTAATTCAGTTCTGACACCCACTTCTCAATAGGGATGTTGTCAAATTGTTATGTGTTCTGAGTGAAGTAAATAGGGTGATTGGCTAGATAGGTGGTAAAGGGAACCGAGTGAGAAGCAGATGGTGGGAGAAGAATATCTGTTTTCAATGATACGAGAAGCTCTTATTATGCTTGGGTTGTATAAAAACTCACATAAATAGGTAGAAACTGTAGGGAAGCGTATTTTGGCTTAGTATAAGTAAGAACATTTTAATAGTCAGAATTGTCCAAACATGAAAAGAATTATCTTTGGAGGTGTTTCTCCGTGACTGCGTAGAGAATGTGGAATTGGATGAGCTGCTGGCAGTCAGTTAGCCTAGGCTCCTCACATTGTGGGTGACGACCAGGAGGTCAAATGTTGCATGGCTGATTAATCAGCAATTCAAGACCTGGCCTCCAACTCAGATTTTTCACTCCAAATGCACTTTGTGTTGCACCAGGTTACATCTGTTACTGGGAGATGAGCATGAGACAGGGATATTTTGGAGGGTCATTAAGTAGAGGAGCACTGGGGGGATGTCTGATAAATCCCTCTTTCCACCTGAGAGCTGTGATTCTATGATTCAAGTAAATTTCTTTGCCTGACTTGATTAAACTCAGCTCATACGGCTATTTGATCAGTGCAGTTTACTAACTGCAGGGGTAACAGGACTATCAATTCCACTTTATAGTGGAATTTCCACTGTACCCTATATATACATGGGGTATGTTTTCATATTCCACTTCCTGCAAACAGACCTGATCCCTCTTGCATATTAGCTTTTACCTTTAAATACCAAAGGATTTCCCCCCTAAACCCTTAAAATTACTGACCATGGAATAGTAAACTCTGGGATGTGGGGCAACTTCTCTATCCTCAGAGAGAACTTATCCTTTGCCTTGCCGTTACCAGACAATGAAATGGTTTCAGAGGCATTTTAGGTGTCCACAGTTACATCTTGTAGCTACAAGGATTTGTTATGGGATGAAGAAAATGCCCCAAATGTCAGAGTTATTGACAAATCAGAAATTATAGGATTTCAATTGCAATTATTCATTAGTGGTTTTCCCTCCCTTTTCCTATCCAATGGGCTAGAAAGGCATTATGCTGCCATATGGCCTCTGGGCTCCTTATGTGGGTCAGGTTGTCACAATTCAAGGGAACAGCCCTTTGAGATGTGTGACTGAGGCTGTAGGAGTGAAGGGGAGTTGGAATTTGTGGTTAAATGATTTCCTACAGGAGTTGTAGTCATTTCCTGGGAGGTGCTGTTTTGGAGGTGGAGTCTTTCCAGGTTGAATATTCTCTTGAATTCCTTGGTGTAGTTGTAGCTGATGTTCCTGCTTAGCTATCCAGTGGTGGAGCAGTATCTCCACCTTTACTCATAGCTTGTATTTACCAAGACAATAGTAAAAGAAAGTAATGTTGAGCCCAAGGAAAAATTTCAAGTTCCCAATAGTGACCTCAGGTTCTTCTTACTTTAATCTTGTGTGTGTGTGTGTGTGTGTGTGTGTGTGTGTGTGTAACACATCATTCCAGCTAATGCAGATGCAAGAGTCACACACACACACACAAAAATGAGAATATGTGTGAGAGAGACGGTCACAGAGAAAACAATGATTAAAGACATGTCTTTTGAATAGTGGGGAAATGTTTCCCAGGAGCACTTACACCAATAAGATGTTACTTTTCAAAAAATCATGGTGATTTATTACACCCCTCAAGTACAATGCAGAGATGGCCAGAAGCTTTCTAGGGTGAGATGGGAGTAGCATCTATGCAGTACTGTGTTATATGAAAGTTTTCTCTAACAATTAGGGACAAAGTAAGAAGAGAAAAAAATAATAGAAGAGATGATACAAATGAAACTGATCATCTCATTGTAGTTAAAGAAAAAGCCTTCATGACTTAATTTTTGAATGGTTATGAACAGAGAGATTATGAGATCTTCAGAGTGGTCACATCGGCAAAGACTAGTATCAGCACTAAAGGATTGACTAGTCCCCTTTCCATGTTCCATAGAAACTGAGTTTTGATAACAGGGTGGTGCAGTATTAGGAAACTGGAAAAAAAGAATCCAGGAGCAAGTTAGGACAGAGACATTATAGCCATTATGACCAGACTTCACCAATATCACCTGTTCAGATGGGGTCTAGCATACGCCAGTAATTACAGGAGAATGTGGAAGATCGGGAGAGGCTAGAACTTGGAATAAGCTCCTACTCCCCTTCTTACATGCTCCCTTTATATATAGGGATATTATAGACAGAAGATAGATTAGAGCGTATTCTGGAGGGACAATTTCTGCAGGTGTCAGAGGGAAGTTCAGATGAAGAACAGGTCACAGTATTCAGGGATCATTCAGTCATTCAACAAACATCTGTTACCAGCTGACTACCTACCAGTCATCATACCTGTCATGGGGTCATCAGTGAAGAAGTCATGCTCCCTGTCCTCAAAGGGTTCATAATCTAATGAAGAAAACATATATATACAATGTGATATATGTTATGGTGAAGGTATTTATAAACCATAATGGAAAGACAAATGAGGAAGCAGTTCATTTTCTTCCACTTTTTAACTTTTCCCCAAACCTTATTGAGGAATAATTGACAAATATAATTGTATATATTCAGGGTACAGTGTGTTGATCTGATATAAATATAAACTGTGGAGTGAATACCAAGATCAAGATAATTAACACATGTATCACCTCACATAGTTAACTCTTTTCTTTTTGTGGTGAGAACACCTAAGATCTACTCTCAGCAGGTTTCAATTGTACAATACCGTATTAACTATAGTCACCATGCTGCACATTAGATCCTCAGGACTTATTCTTCTCACATCTGAGAGTCTCTATGCTTTGACCTACGTCTCCCCATTTTCCCTATTTCCCCTACTTTCCAGCTCCTGGCAGCCACCATTCTGTTCTCTGTTTCCATGAACTCAACTTTTTTTAGATTCCACATATAAGTGATACTTTACAGTATTTGTCTTTCTTATTTCACTTAGGGTAATGTCCTTTGCTTCATCTGTGTTATTATTAATGGCAGGATTTCCTTTTTTTATGGCTGAAAAATATTCCATTATATATATAATGTATAAATATATATATTTTATATCAAATTTTCTTTATCCATTCATATGTTGAAGAACATTTAAGTTGTTTTTATATCTTGGTATTGTGAATAATGCTGCAATGAATATGAGAATATCTCTTCGAGATACTGATACTTCAGTTAAATACCCAAGAGTGGGATTGCTGGATTATATGGTAGTTCTATTTTTAGTTTTTTGAGGAACCTCCATAATGTTTTCCACGGTGGCTCTATCAATTTATATTCCTACCAACAGTGTATAAGTGTTGCCTTTTCTCCACATCCTCAAAACTTATCTCCTGTCTTTTTCATAATAGCCATCCTAACAGGTGTGAGGTGATATCATGGTTTTGCTTTGCATTTCTTTGTTTATTAGTGATGCTGAGCACCTTTTCGTGTACCTATTGGCTATTTGTATGTCTTTTGGGGAAAAATATCTATTCAGATCCTTTGCCCACTTTTAAATTGGATTATTTGCTTTTTTGCTGTTGAGTTGTGTGAGTTCTTTATATATTTTTACATTAACCCATTATCAGATATATGATTTGTAAATATTTTCCCCCAACTTGTAGGTTGCCTTTTCAATGTATTATTTGAAGTTCTAGTTTGATGTAGTCCCTCTTGTTTATTTTAGCTCATTCTCCTTTAGAGAGTTGCAAAGGAGATGATATCTGAGCTGTTTTAAAGATTGCATTTATTGGATTTTGTGGGACAGAACATGGGAAGATTGACCTGAAAGGCCATATGGAAAGGTTTCAAAAGCCATGCTAAGTCATGTGATGTTATCTTATTTACATTGGAGAACAACTGAATTTTTTTTAAGTAGAATTTTAAGTAGAAAAGTGACAGAATCAGATTTTTATTTAGTAAGAATAACTGTAGGAGTATGGATGGTGAATTGAATTTGATACAGGCAAGGGTGCAGCCAGTTTGAAAAAAGAGGGGAGATAATGAGGTACCAAACTAAGGTGTTGGCAGTGGGATTGAAGAGAAGAGACATTTCAGAATTAGAGCTTGACAATGCATTGGACACAGAAGTTGAGGGAGGGAATAAAACAAGAGGCAATAGGTTAGAGTTTTGGCAACAGCTGGTGTAGGCAGACAGGTTAGGGAGGGGCTGGCAATAGCTGGTGTAGGCAGACAGGTTAGGGAGGGGCAGCCTCAGTAAAGTAGGGTCTGACAGGTGGACAAAACTCAATGATTGAGAAGCCAGGAATAGGAGATTTAGATGGAGAGGTGATGGGGAGTTGGTATCAACAATATCAGTTCACGGGTAGCAGGATTTTAATTTTGGAAGTAGGGAAGGCAGAAAAATAAAGAAGAGCTCCTAACATGGGACACTCCAGGACCAGGAGCCAAGCAGAGACCTAGTTATCACTACTGAGAGGGATCAAAGCCAGAGTAGTAGAACAGGTGACCTGATGTTGATTCCTGAACTTTGGGGAACTTCCATTCTTAAATTCCTCCTGCTGAAGGTCAGTACTTGTTCTGGGTGATGAGGGATCTCACTGAACTTCCAGTACCTGAAGACCCCTCTAACTGCTCTGCACCCACTTTTTTATCAACTTGGACATTGGTTCCCCCTTGCAAATCTTCTGGTTACTCATAATTCACCACCTACACTCTGTAGATTAGGCACATGTTTGGCTAATAATCTCCGTGACTATTGGTATAGCCCAGCTCCAGATACTGACTACATCACACCCCTATCACCCAGGTGTAGTTGGGGGAGGGCCCGGAATAATGTATGCGGCTTAGCTATAGGGCCAGAAGTCTAATAGTTTGGGGACTGATGGGTTCAGAAGGTGAACATCAGAACCACTCTGGCATATTATTTATAATTTCTGCTTACAGCAAAAGTTAAAAGCAGTCATTCAGACTCTAAATTACTGTATGTCCAGAATCACTGAGACCGAAGGCTCCAAAGTCCTTAAATGTGACTTCGTGAGATGAATAATGCTCTTTTAACCTCATAGATTTCCTCATCAATGGTGATCTTGCTGAAGTAGAGATGGACTCTTGGCCCACCAACATTTCTACTTGTTTTACCAGTGTTGCCTAAAGTATGACCAGATTTTCTCAATTTCTAAGAGCATTCATTTCAAGGGATTTATCTCATTTTAGGATATCTTAACAACTTGAGGCAAAGTCCTCCAGGGCTGTATCAGACATCTTTTCTTGGCATCCTACAGTGTGGATTATCAAACCAGTGTGTTAGTCTGGAACCTAGATCTTCTGTCTTTGGCTTTTTTCAGGATGACTTTTCTGCTCTGCTGTGGCAGTCCTTGAGAAATTGAAGTATTTTTTGTTCTCAACTTGTGTTTAACCATTTAAACCCATATTTCCCAGATTCTGCCTCTTGAACTCATTCTATCATTTTTCTAACCAGGCCATCAGTTACACTTGCAAAGTATACTCTGGTAGTATTTCATATATATCTGTGCTTAAAGCAGTTCATAGAAGACTATTTGCAGTTCTTTTTATAGTATGAATTTATTAATCCTCAACTAATCACTTCATTTTCTCCATGAAATTCCTAATTATAAGAACTTTTCAGATGAGGTACATGAAAGGATTGCATTGAAATAACACTGTGGTCACAATATTGGTGCCTAATTGGTGCCCAGATCCCAAAGTCCATGGTATAGTGTTGAGAGCCCAGTCTCACAAGTCCTACAGACTGCCTTTGACTATTGGCTCCTCGAAGTACCAGCTCTGTGATTTTGAGCAGATTTCTTAACCACCTTTTTTTTTTAATTAAAAATTTTTTTAAATTTATTTTTTACATATTTATTTTTGGCTGTGTTGGGTCTTCGTTGCTGCACGTGCCCCCCCACCCCCAAGCTGCGGCGAGCAGGGCCACTCTTTGCTGCCATGTGCTGGCCTCTCACTATGGCGGCCTCTCCCACTGTGGAGCACGGGCTCCAGGTGCAGGGGCTTTAGTAGTTGTGGCGCACGGACTTAGTTGCTCCGCGGCATGTGGGATCCCCCTGGACCAGGGCTCGAACCCATGTCCCCTGCATTGGCAGGCGGATTCCCAACCACTGCACCACCAGGGAAGCCCTTCTTAACCTTCTTGACTCTGTTTCCTCATCTTTAAAGTAGGGATAATAATACATAATATGCATGGTTGTCAAGAATATTAAGTGAATTATATGTCAGTGGTCTGGCACTTTGCCTGACATTATAGCAGGTGTTTAATAAATGACAATTACTAATATTATGTTATTATGAAATCTTAACAGAATTGATAACTCAATGTGACACATTCTTATTTTGATTTTTTACACATGTTTTCATCAAGAGAGAAGAGCATGATATATACCTCTTTTCATTTTTCTTCAATATTTGATCCCCTTTCCATGAGAATGTGGAGGTTATTGAAAGGTGCAGGGTGGTCTGTTGGATTCCTTTACTAACTCTGGGAGATCAGGGAGAAGGTTTTCATCTGTTTTAGGAAAAGAGTAGCTTTAAGGGAACAGTGAATGATAAATGAAAATACTAAAAAAAAAACTTGGTGAAAATTACTCTAGGTACATTTATTATTTGTCTCCTTTCTGTACATTCCACCTTCTGCAACAGCCCCTGATTTTCACGTCAGAATTCACCTATTTCCCATTCTTATTCCATGTGGTTGGGTGGGGTGGAAGGTCTAGCTTTGATTCTGAGGTGAAGAATGTCTCTTGGATATAATTGCTAACAGTAGGTGGGCATGTAACCTGGGCTGATTCAGGCAGAGTGAATCTCAGGACCCTTGTGGGAACCACCAGTAAAGAGACATCATTCCATGCTCCCCCACCCGCTACACCTTGAGCTTTGAACCTGGAAGCATGTAGTCTGAACTACTGCAGCCATCTTGCAACTATATGTCAGCAGTCTGCCTGAAAATAGAGTCAGCAGAGAGGAAAGCAGAGCTAGAAATTAAGAGACTCCCTCAACCCTGATGATACCATTTGAGCCTTGGATTGAGTACTGTCTGCAAGACCCATGCAGAACTTTTTGATTACATGAACCAATAAATTCCCCTTTTCATTTAATAAAGTTTGAGTTGAATTTTTCTGTTACTTCAGATGGAAGTAGAACTAACTGCTATAATTGCTATTTGCTTTTTACTGTGTTCTGCACATATAATAAATATAAAAAACATAGCAACTAGGGCATGTTAAGGAAAGAGTGATAATAGAGAAAGGGGAGGAGGAGGAAAAACAAGCCCTCCCTGCCAACTCTTTCATGGCTTCCTTTTCCCTCCAAACCAAAGACTGAACCAATATTCGTCACATTATACTTTTTTTCAAGGATATATTCTTTTGTGAGCAAGAGTAGGGGCCTGCCTGAGGATGTTGGAAGCCTGCTTCTGGAACCCCTGCAGAAAGAGGAGTGTGTGTCTGTGGCTCCTGCCCTGTCCAACATTGGAAGCTACCTGGCAGTCTAAGCATGGTTCCTATTTAGAAGATGATTTAATTTTCCCTTGTCTAACTTTCCTTTTATCTTCTGAAGTCAGAGATCCAGAATCCATTTGTTCTTAGGTCTTTTATTCTTTCCTGTGCCTTCACTCTGCCCAAGGTGTTTTCCCCTTCTCATAGACAGTTTTGTGATCTTATAATATTACTTTTCATAGACTTTGACCCCAGACTTCTTGCTGACTTGAGACCATCAATGCCCAGGACACCAAGGACTTTTCTTTTTGTTTTTTCTTAAATTCTAGTTGTAGAGATTTGAGTTAATCATGTTCCTCACTTCATGGCATATTATCCTTTTTTTTTTTTTTAACAAGAAAAATGCTAAGCAGTGTGTTCATGGCCAAGTACAAAGTCAAAGCCTCAATTTCAATTTACCACCATGTATCAATTCTAGGATATGGTAAGGCTGTTATATTTGGCTAGAAAACCAGAATTCCAGTTCAATAACAAATTGTGTTGAATTTTATTGTAAGGATTAAAGATGTCTACTAACTCTAAAGGTCTAGTAACTGTCCTGTGAAACTAAGATAACTCTTTTAACTTAAAAATTTATATTATACATTGGATCAATTTATTTATCCGTGCATTCATTCATTTAATTTATATTTGTTAAACATGGCATATTATCCTTATTGGTCTATGCAGATTTTTTTGGAATGGTTCATTGATTGATTAACTTATATCCCCATTCTTCAGTCACATTCCTCTGTCCCTCACCCACTAGACAATTGTTCTAATGAGTTTACTGTATATCTTTTAATTTTGTATATGTTCTATAAAATATGCATTGTTATTTCTGTGTGCATGTTGTTTTCTTTTATGTACGTGCTATTATGTGGTAGATCTCATTCTGTTTCTTACCTTTTTCACTTAGCATCCCTCCTGCTCTATGTATATCTACCCCATTGCTTGTAACTGTGCCACCGATGTGTACCTATCTGTATAGTTATGTGCTTCCCCAGTAGTGGACACTCAGATGGCTTGCAATTCCCCAGTATTAAAAACAATGAATATCCTTTTATGTTCATTAGGGATGTTTGAGAAGTGTTTTCTGAGGCTCTAAACACAAAAGTAGAGTTGCCTGGTGGTAGGGTATGTGTATGCTTGATTTGACAAAATACTGAGAGCACTCTTTGGAACAGCTGTACTACTTTACTTTTCTACCCAAAGTGTTTCCTAAACCCACATACACCCCAACCGACACCTAGCTTATCTAGTCTATTTCACTGTTATTTCCATTTGTGTTTCCCTAATTAATAAGTTTGAGTATCTCTGTGTATGTTTCTAAAGTACTTTGATTATCTGTTCCATAAATTGCCTGTTCAAATGTATTTCCCATTTTTCTGTTAATTTTTTTAGAAAGAGTTCCTTGTATATTCTTATATTAATCCATTGTTGGATGTAGACCCTGCAAGTAATTTCTTCCGATCTGTTACTTGTCTGTTAACTTTGTCATGGCACCTTTCACTGACCAGAAATCTTTAATTATGTTGTCATAAAAATAATCACTATTTAAAAAAATGTGTGTATATAAAGTTCTGTCGACAATGTCCTTTCCTACCCAGAGATTACGAAGTTATTTTCCTCTATTTACTTTATAGTTTTATGTTTCTCATTTAGATCTTTATTGCATTTGCAGTCTACCTTTGATATAGCTTTAGGTAAAGATCCAATTTTATTTTACTCTATAGCATGAGCTAGGTTTGCAACTCCATTTATTAAGTAATCTGTCCTTCTCCCACTGATACATGGTGCCCGTTTTACTGTATATTAAATTCCCATATAAGCAAGGTTATATTCTAAGCTCTCCATTATGTTTCACTGATTTATTGGTTGCAATAATATCACACTTTTTTATTATTATGACTGTGGTATTTCTCAGTACCTCATAGGACATATTCTTCCTTTTTGCTCTTTTTTTGAAATGTTGACATACTTATTCATGGATCTTTATTCTTCCGTAAAAATTTTAGATAAAGTTATCACCTTTCTCAAAAAAATTCAAAAATATTTGAGGTATTTGTGATTGTATTAAAATTATAGATTAATATGGGATAAATGGATATATTTATAATATTGTCATCACAACCAAGAGATGGGATGTCTCTTAATTTATTCAGATGAACTTCTGTGTTCTTTATTAGATTAAAAAATTTTCTCCCTGAAGGTATTATGTATTATCATTAATTTCTAGTTACATAGTATTTTTGTTGCTAGTCTGAATGATATCTTGTTTTTTAATACACTTTTTGATTGGTTACTTTTGGTGAGAAAGAAATGCTTTTAATTTTTGTAAGTTGACCTTACTCATAAACTTATTGAATTATTTTATTAATTGTAATAATTTGCTGATTTTATTTTTTTTCTAGCTAGAGGATCATATCATCTGCAAATAATGATGGTTTTCTCTCTCTCATTCTTTCCTCCAATCAATATACTTCTCCTTTATTTTTCTTTATAGCATTGGGCTGGTTACCTCATATTTTGTTAAATACTAACAGCAATATTGTCCCTGATTTTATTTCTGAAATGAATGCCTCTAAACTTGCTTCATTATTATGAGATATACTGTAAGTTTTTGATATATAATCTTTGCCAAGTTGATAAACTTCCCATCTACTTCTAGTATGAGTTTTTAACTCTGATATGCATTGAGATTTTTCAAATACATTTTCTACTTTATTGAGATAAACAGATTATTTTTCTCTTTTAGCATATTAATGTGGCAAGTTACAAAGGTAGATGATCTGATTTTGAATCACTTTTGCATTCTTGGTATAAACCTTGGTTGATCATGATATTATTTTTAAATGTGCTGTCAGATATGGTTACCTAATATTTTATTTATAATTTTCTGAATATACTTTTATAAATTATATGGGATTATAATTTTCTTTTATTGTAATACTCATATCTAGTTTTAGAATAAAGATTATGCTATTTTATAAAATTATCTGGGTAGCTTTTACTCTTTTTCTTTTCTGAAAGAATTTGTATAATATGAACTAAGTCTTTAAAATTCTGGTAAAATTCACTAAAAATCTTGTTGTGAATTTATTTTAAGGTAGGAAGAAAAGACTTTCAATTATTATTTAAATTTTTTCAATACTTATTGGCCGACTGAATTTATTCTTGCATCAGTTTTGGCAATTTATATTTTTTATAGGAATATATCCTTTTAATCTAAATTTTCAAATGTGTTACCTTATGTTCAGTGGTCATGTCTCCTTTTATATATTTGCTATATTTGTTTCTCATCTTTTTTAGTGTTATATCAGTGTTGGCAGAGCTCTGTCCATCTTATTAATCATTTCAAAGAAATAGCTTTTTAAAATTAATCCCCAATCCTTTTGTTCTTTAATTCATTGATTTTTGACTTTATTCTTTTGTTCCTTCTTGCTCTTTTCCCATGCCTTTATCTGAATGTGTAGCACATTTATTTTTACCTTTTTTTCCTGATATGTATATTTAATGCCATGAATTTCCCTCTAAGAACTGTTTGATCTCTGTTCCACAAATTTTGATATGCAGTATTATCATCATAATTTAGTTCATAATTGTTTCTCCATTCTCTTCATAATTTTTTTTAACCCAAAAACTAGATGGAGTTGTCTGATTGAGCTATCAGTTTCTGAGAGAGCATGTTAAAATTTGAAAATCATATTTATTTATTCATCTATTTTTCCCTGGAATTGTTTTAGTTGTCTGTTACATTTTAAGCCTGATTATTAGGTACCTATATATTTTGACAGTTATGTCTCCTTTGTTTTTTTATATTTTCCAAAATATCTTTTTCGTATACTAAGAATTCTACTCCAATGTTATTTAGTCCATATTTGCTTGATTTATTTTTTATCATTTTATTTTCAACCATTCTGTGCCTTTGTCTTAAGCATGTCTTTTGTAGACACCATGTGTTGAATCTTTTTTGTGTTATCAAATCTGAAATCCTCTGTCATTTCATTGGTTAGTTTAGACCATTTACATTTTTGAAATTATGGTAATAGTAAGACATTTCTGCATCCCATTTCATACTCTTCCTTTGTAGTTTTTTCCCATGATAAAATGAGTGGTTTTATATTATAACCTTTTATATTAATGGATATAAATGCTGGAGAAATAAATAACTGTTATTTAGCCTTATATTATTTACTAGAGATATACATAAAATAAAATTATAAATAAAGGATAAAAAGAGAGGGATGGAAATGATATGCCACATAAACATTAAAATTAGTATCAGATAAAATAGAATTAAAAGTGGAACATACTGGTAATTAGAGGTATAACATATTGGTGAAAGGAAAAATTCACAAAAATATCTGCGAAGAACTTTTAACCCCTAATACTTTGTTTTGAGGTATATAAATTAAGAACTAATTAAAATAAAGAAAAAAATGGAGAAGTCTACAATTATAGTAGGTGGCCTTCATACTTTTGTTAGAAGTCAAAATCATCAAGTGAAAAAGATATAGAAGACTTGAATAATACAGCTAACAAGCTTTTATAGGTTAGGAGATATATATTAAACTCTGCTTTCAACAGAGAATACACGTTCTTTTCAATAGCACATGCAAAATTAATAAAAGTTGATCATATACCAAATTACACAGGGAGTGTCAACAAACTGCAAAAATTGGATATAAAAAATACCACATTAATTTACTACAATAAAAAAGTAGAAATCAACATTGAAGAACAGGTAAAACAAAATAAAAACCAAATATTCCATATATCTGGAAATGTTAAAATCACACATATAGAAAACAACATATAGAATTCTAGGTACTTCATGAGACACACAGAAAATAAAAATGGAGATGAAGAAATATTTAGAATAGAATGACCACTAAAGCAGTATATTTAAAATCCATGAAATGCAGGTAAAGAACTCAAAGGAAAATTTACTGCCTTAAAGATATTAACTGCAAAGAAAAGTGTAAGAACGTAAACTAAACTTTCAAGTAGAAAAGGAATGGTGAAACAAGCCCAAAAGAAATAGAATGAGGAAAATAATAAAGATAAAAGCAGAAATTGATAGAGAAAAGTTATATTTCTCCCCCAAACCATGGGCATTCTTTTAAAAGAATAATAACATAAATAAAGAGAAGAATAACCATAAAAATGACTTTAAAGAACAGTAAAAAAGCTAAGGGGGGGGGTCTTTCCTGGTGGCACAGTGGTTAAGAATCCGCCTGCCAATGCAGGGAACATGGGTTTGAGCCCTTGTCCGGGAAGATCCCACATGCTGCGGAGCAACTAAGCCCGTGCACCACAGCTACTGAGCCTGCACTCTAGAGCCCGTGAGCCACAACTACTGAGCCTGCGTGCCGCAACTACTGAAGCCCACGTGCCTAGAGCCCATGCTCCGCAAGAAACCACTGCAATGAGAAGCCTGCACATTGCAACGAAGAGTATCCCCCACTTGCCACTGGAGAAAGCCCTCGCCAAGCAGCGAAGACCCAACACAGCCAAAAAGAAAAAAAAAAGCTAGCAGGAATAGCTACAGGTAAAATAATGATTTTAAAATAAGGTGGTATGAGCAATTAAATACTAATAAAGTTGAAAATGACATGGATACTTTTCTAAGAAAATATAAACCACCAAAGTTAGCCCAAGAAACCTATTTCTGATTCTTTCTATTTTGACTATGAGAGACTGACTATTCCAAGCTCTCCGAAGGCAGGAGGCCCAGTACTTTTTTGAGCTAGATTTGCTAAACCTTCAAGAAATATTGTATATGAACTATTCCAGGGCACAGAGAAGAGTGAAAATTTCTCAACCAACTTTTTCAGGTTAGTTTAACCTTGACATGAAAATTATATAATAAAAGCCCTAGGAAAGAAAACTGTAGATCAATTTTACTTATGAACACAGAATTGCAAATATCCTAATAAAATATTAGTGTATCAAATCTAGGAGAGTATCAAAAATATTTAATAAGGACCAATGAAGTTTACCAAAAGATTGAAAGATCAGTCTTTGAAAATCAATCATACAATTCATAAAATAAATTGAAAAGAAAGGAGAATATCCATATAATCATCTCAATAGATTGAAAAAAAGCATTTGATAAAATTCAAAACTTATTTATGGTAAAAATTTCAGCAAACTAGGAATAGAAGAGAACTTCTTTAATCTGATAGATGTTATTTAATAGAAACCTATGGCAAACATTATACTGAAACATACCATTGATGAGACAAGGATGCCTGCTATCAATACTAATACTTCATAGTCTTAACCAATAAGAAATGAGGTAGCAATTCCACTTCTGGATAGATACCTGAAAGAATTGAAAGCAGGTTCTCAAAGAGCTATTTGCATACTTAAGTTCATAGCAGCACTTTTCACTATAGCCAAAATGTAGAAACAACCCAAATGTCCATTGACAGATGAATGGATAAATAAAACACAGTCTCTACATACAATGGAATATTATTCAGCCTTAGAAAGGAATGAAATTCTGACAGAATGCCAAAACATGGATGAATCTTAAAACAATATGCTGAGTGAAATAAGCCAGACACAAAAGGACACATATTGTATGATTTCACTTATATGGGGTACCTAGAGCAGTCACATCCATAGAGACAGAAATAGTCTGTCTCTGGAATAGTATGTTAGAGGTAGCATTTCAAATACATGGGGAGAGGACGTTATTGAAAATGGCATGATGCAATTTTCTACTGGTATGTTAAAACCAAATAGATGCCTCTATAGAATGGTGGTTGTCAGGGGTTGAGGGGAGGGGGAATGGGAAGTTATTATTTAATGAGTATAGAGTTTCAGTTCTGGCAAATGGAAATGTTCTGGAGATGGATGGTGGTGACAGTTACACAACAATGTGAATGTACTAATTCCACTGGACTGTACAATTAAACTCCGTTAAAATGGTAAATTTTATTTTATGTATATTTCACTACAATAAAAGTAAGAAATGAGGCATAAATATGGAAAAGGTAGATAATTCACTTATCAGTTTCAGACAAAATGTACCCAAGAAAATTAATTGACAAATATTCAAAGAAAACAATAAAGTACAGCACATTAACTAAATATACAATTAGCATAAACAAATTAGTAGCTTCCTAAAAATTGCCAATTCAAAAATATAATAGAAAAATCCCATGTACATTAACAACAAAAATATAAAGTGTCCCCAAGTAAACCTAATGAAAAAGTGCAATATCTTTATAGGAAAAAAAAACTTACAGAGAGATATAAAAGAAAACCTGAATAAATTGAGAAATGGTTAAATGGTCATTTGTCTCCAAATTAATAAAAAAATTAAATGCAATTCCTTTTAAAATCCTTGAAGATTTTCAGTAGAATCTGACGAAATGATTCTATAATTCATATACAGTATAAATATAAAGGAAAAGTCAATATATCTTTGGAATAGAAGAACAAAGTGTGGAGAAATTGGCCCCTAGTGATCTAGACATTTTAAAGTTTTAATTGTTAAAGAATGGTGTGGAAGGGCAAATAAACAATGGGGTAGAGGAGAAAGCCAGAAACAGACCTACCTATAGGGATTTTGGAATAGTGTGTTAGAGGTAGCATTTCAAATACATGGGGAGAGGACATTATTGAAAATGGCAGGATGCAATTTTCTCCTGTTATGTTAAAACCAAATAGATACCTCTATAGAAAATCAGATCATGCCCCATACAAAAATAAATTCCAGATGGATAAAGGACCTAAACCACAACCACAACCAAAACAAAACTAAGCAAATAAAACTCTTAAATTATTTGAAGATGTAAAGGAATGAAAAATATCTTTTGTTTCTAGGAGAGAAGGTTTTCTTGAATATGTCCCCCAAAGCTGAATTCATAAAGAAAAGGGTAGGGCTTCCCTGGTGGTGCAGTGGTTGAGAGTCTGCCTGCCGAGGCAGGGGACACGGGTTCGTGCTCACTGGCTAGGCCTGTGAGCCATGTCCGCTGAGCCTGCACGTCCGGAGCCTGTGCTCCGCAACGGGAGAGGCCACAACAGTGAGAGGCCCGCGTACCGCAAAAAAAAAAAAAAAAGAAAAAAAAAGAAAAGGGTAGATACATTTGGTTACATAAAAGTTCCAAATTTGTATTTGACAAAAGACACTCTAAGTTAAAAGAAAGCTTTGAATTGGAAGAAAATACCAGCAACGTATTTAACAAGTAATGTGTTGGTATTCAAATTACATTGAGATAACCTAGATAAGATAACCTAATAGTAAAAGGATCAAGGATTAAAATAAGTATTTCATAGAAAAGAAAACTCTTTACACGTCTTTTTACCTTGTGTATCCCTTAGCTAATATTGTAATCATAGTTATTTTTACTACTTTTGTATTTTAACCTTTATACTAGCTTTATAGATGGTTAATCAACCACCTTTACTATATATTTACCTTTCCAGTGAGATTTATCCTTTTTTATTATTAGTAATTAGCTCTGTTCTTTTCAACTTAAAGAAATCTCTTTAACATTTTTTTTTGTAAGGCAGTTTAGTGGTAATGAACTCTTTTAATGTTTACTTGTCTGGAAAAATCTTTGTCTCTTATGTAGTTGTGAATGATAAGTTTGTAGAGTAGAGTATTCTTTGTTGGAAGTTTTATCTTTCAGCACTTGGAAAATATAATGCCACTCCCTTCTGGCTTGCAAAGTTTCGGCTGAAAAAAACCTGCTAATAGTCTTATGGGAGTTCCCTTGTACATAACAAGTTGTTTTTCTCTTGATGCTGTTATGATTCTCTCCTCATCTTTAACTTTTGATATTTTAACAATAATGTGTTTTGGTGTGGGTCTTTTTGGATTCCTTTTAATGTGACTCTCTGGGATTCCTGGATCTGGATGTCTGTTTTCTTCCCCAGGTTAGGAAAATTTTCAGCCATTATTTCTTCAAATAAGATTTCTTCCCCTTTAAAGATGTAAAATGTGACATCAGAAACATAAAATATAGGGGCAGGGAGATTAAAACTGTTGAGCTTTAAAATGGGATGAAACTTAAGTTGTCATAAAATTAAAAAGGGCTGTTAAAGATACACATTGTTGTATGTAAGCCTCATGGTAACCACAAAGCAAAAACCTATAGTAAATATATAAAAGATAAAGAGAAAGAAATATAAGCATATCACTAAAGAAAATAATCAAACCACAAAGGAAGAGAGCAAGAGAAGAAGAAAGGAACAGAGAAGATGTACAAAAACATCCAGAAAACAGTTAACAAAATGGAAGTAAGTACATACTTAACAATAATTACTCTAAATGTAAATGCACCAATTTTTCCAATTAAAAGACATAGAGTGGCTTAATGGATAGAAACAGGACCCAGCTGTATGCTGCCTACAAGAGACTCACTTTCATTTTTTAAGTTTTATTTATTTACTTATTTATTTATTATTAGTTTTGCCACACAGCATGTGAGATCTTAGTTTCCTTACTGGGGATCGAACCCGTGCCCCCTGCAATGGAAGCTCAGAGTCTTAACCACTGGATCACCAGGGAAGCCCCAAGAGACTCACTTTAGATGTAAGGAAACACACAGACAAAAAGTGTAGGGAAGGAAAAAGGTATTACATACAAATGGAAATGAAAAGAAAGCTGGAGTAGCTATACTTATGTCAGACAAAATAGACTAAAGCAAAGACTGTAATAAGAGACAACAACACACACACCCCCCAAAAAACAAGCTCACAGATTCAGAGAGCAGATTTGTGTTTCCCAGAGGTGGAGGCAGTGGGGAGGAGAGTGAGAGAAATGGGTGAAGGGGGTCAAACATTAAAAAAGTTTAAAAAAAATCTATCTATGTTCAAGCTCAATGAATAGTAACTGTTCAGGACTTCCCTATGTTTTTGATGACTTCCCTTATTTATACCCAATAATTGATGGAAATGACAAAAAAAGCAAAGAAAAATAAAAGAAAACCCAACAAGGCAATACAATTTAGAGAAAACACTTAACCTGCTGGTATTCAGGAAGATACAAATTCAAATGATGATAGATGCTATTATTTACCCCTAAGATTATCAAAACCTCTAAAGCTGATAATATTAACTTTTGGCCCAGTATTGGGGAAAGGGAACTTTCATATACTTCTGATAGGAGGCTAATTTGATACAGTTACTTTGGAGGATAATTTGGCAATATCTATTAAATTCAAAATTACACACATCCTATCTGCCAATAATTCCATTCTAGGTTTCCACCCTAGAGAAACACTTACCTGTGTGAACAGGGAGACAAGTGCAAGATACTAATTGCAGCATTGTTTGCAATACTGAAAAACTGAAAACAACCTAAATGCCCACCAATAGATGGATGGCTAAAAAAAATTCAGTGTATCTGTATCATAGAATTCTTTTTTTTTTTTTAACATCTTTATTGGAGTATAATTGCTTTACAATGGTATGTTAGTTTCAGCTTCACAACAAAATGAATCAGTTATATATATACATATAGTCCCATATCTCTTCCCGCTTGCGTCTCCCTCCCTCCCACCCTCCCTATCCCACCCCTCCAGGCGGTCACAAAGCACCGAGCTGATCTCCCTGTGCTATGCGGCTGCTTCCCACTAGCTATCTACCTTACGTTTGGTAGTGTATATATGTCCATGCCTCTTTATCGCTTTGTCACCGTTTACACTTCCCCTTCCCCATAGCCTCAAGTCCATTCTCTAGTAAGTCTGTGTCTTTATTCCTGTTTCACCCCTAGGTTTTTCATGACATTTTTTTTTTAATTCCATATATATGTGTTAGCATACGGTATTTGTCTCTCTCTTTCTGACTTACTTCACTCTGTATGACAGACTCTAGGTCTATCCACCTCATTACAAATAGCTCAATTTCGTCTCTTTTTATGGCTGAGTAATATTCCATTGTATATATGTGCCACATCTTCTTTATCCATTCATCCGATGATGGACACTTAGGTTGTTTCCATCTCTGGGCTATTGTAAATAGAGCTGCAATGAACATTTTGGTACATGACTCTTTTTGAATTATGGTTTTCTCAGGGTATATGCCCAGTAGTGGGATTGCTGGGTCATATGGTAGTTCTATTTGTAGCTTTTTAAGGAACCTCCATACTGTTCTCCACAGTGGCTGTATCAATTTACATTCCCACCAACAGTGTAAGAGGGTTCCCTTTTCTCCACACCCTCTCCAGCATTTATTGTTTCTAGATTTTTTGATGATGGCCATTCTGACTGGTGTGAGATGATATCTCACTGTAGTTTTGATTTGCATTTCTCTAATGATTAGTGATGTTGAGCATTCTTTCATGTGTTTGTTGGCACTCTGTATATCTTCTTTGGAGAAATGTCTATTTAGGTCTTCTGCCCATTTTTGGATTGGGTTGTTTGTTTTTTTGTTATTAAGCTGCATGAGCTGCTTATAAATTTTGGAGATCAATCCTTTGTCAGTTGGTTCATTTGCAAATATTTTCTCCCATTCTGAGGGTTGTCTTTTGGTCTTCTTTATGGTTTCCTTTGCTGCGCAAAAGCTTTTAAGTTTCATTAGGTCCCATTTGTTTACTCTTGTTTTTATTTCCATTACTCTAGGAGGTGGGTCAGAAAGAATCTTGCTGTGATTTATGTCATAGAGTGTTCTGCCTATGTTTTCCTCTAAGAGTTTGATAGTGTCTGGCCTTACATTTAGGTCTTTAATCCATTTTGAGCTTATTTTTGTGTATGGTGTTAGGGAGTGATCTAACTTCATACTTTTACATGTAGCTGTCCAGTTTTCCCAGCACCACTTATTGAATAGGCTGTCCTTTCTCCACGGTACATTTCTGCCTCCTTTGTCAAAGATAAGGTGACCATATGTGCGTGGGTTTATCTCTGGGCTTTCTATCCTGTTCCATTGATCTAGCTTTCTGTTTTTGTGCCAGTACCATACCGTTTTGATAACTGTAGCTTTGTAGTATAGTCTGATGTATCATAGAATTCTATAGCAATTAAAAAGAATAAACTAGATTTCTGTAAATCAGCATCTCCAAATATTATTCAGTGAAAAATTTATAATGCATAAATATAAACGCAATATGACTTTTTTAATATAAAAATGCATAGTAAATGTAAAGTATTTTCTCTGTGTACTGGTTTATGTGTGTAAAAAATAGCTTTAAGTTGTCTGGAAGGAATAAGCTCAACTTCCCAGTGATTATCTCTGGGGAAGGAGGAGAGGGATTGAATTTGGGATGAAGATCAGAAAGGACTGTAGTTTCATCTATAAATATTCTACTTTTAAAAGGAAAAATATATTCATGTATCATTTTATAATTAAAATTAATTTTAAAAACACTTTCTATTACTGTGGTATGTCTTTGTTGAAAGAATGCACTGTGTGAACTAATAATGATGTGCAGTCATTTTTATTCCTATGATTAATAGAGGCCAGGATAATTTTGATGTGAGTTTTGTTTATTTATAGTAGTAAATTAACTCACTATACTAGTAAGCTTGCATGTTTATGTAACATGCCAATAATAAAAAATAAGAAAAAACATTAAGACTACTTAAAAAGCTGGGCTCTCATGTTGAGTTCTCCTTAAACCTCAGTCTATACCGACATGAATCCATTTTCCTTTGGTTCTGTTTCCAAATGACAAAAGAATATGGTAGAAAAAGAACTGGGCTGGGATATAGTCTGCAGCTTTTTTTCTGATTAAACAGTCAATATATATTAATTGTGTGCAATTGGGATTCACTTCCCACAAATAATAAATAAAAGGATTATCATGAGGTTCCTAATCTGTCAATATCTATGAGCAGACTTCAGTTGGTCTGCAAAGTCCTTGAAATTACAGGAAAAAATTTGTGTGTAGGTAGGTATGTGCATTTTTTTAATGGGAGGACATTTGGGAGAAAGATGCTTAAATGGTTATGGAACAACAAAAACAAGAACAAAAGGTTTATAGTCATTGACCTAGATAATCTTCAGTGTCCTTTTCAGCTGTGAAATTCTGTTAAAGGTAAATACGGAGACTTTTTTATACTGTCCTTTCTTTTTCTCTTTTCTCTCATCAAACAAACACCAAGACAAAAACAGTTAACAAGTTTTATCAACCATAAAATGATAAAAATGCCTAATTTTCAAAATTAATATGATTATTAAATGGAATAATCCATGTAAAGCCCGAAGCTAGCTACAGTGCTGGGGAGACGTTCATGAACAGGCCTGCACATGTCCAATCCAAAATGAGATCACAGCTGCCCAGATCTGGCTGATTATTGAGAGGAGGATGTTGACCCAGGCTGGATATTTGGCTTAAGAGAAATCAGAAATCCAGGGCCTTTTTTTTTTTGGTGTCATCTCCCAGTTTCTAAACATTGTTAACTAATTCATATTTTAAATAATGTGAACTAGTGGTGTGCTGGCTAAATGAAACATATCAGTAGACTATGTATAGCCTGTTGGTCGCTTTTGAACTTCTAGGTTTCTGTATATGACCAATGGCCTGAACCAAACAATGCCATGTAAAGAAAATATCAACAAAGTTTACTCTCTCATCAAAGTCTCATTTTTTTTCCTTCCTACAAAGTTGGTCTCTGACTCAAGCCAGAAATCTAGCAAGTCATGTTAGACACCTTCATCTCAGTCACTGTATACTATCTAACCACAAATCTCAGAAATATGTTCTGCATCCAGCCCCTTTTATGTACCCCATGTTGCCTCTGTCATCTTTTACCCAGATTATTATAGTAGCTGCTGGATTGGTCTTCACACCTCAAGTCTTGCCCTTCTGCCATAAAAAAAAAAAAAAAACAGGGCTTCCCTGGTGGCGCAGTGGTTGAGAGTCCGCCTGCCGATGCAGGGGACACGGGTTTGTGCCCCGGTCCAGGAGGATCCCACATGCCGTGGAGCGGCTGGGCCCGTGAGCCACGGCCCCTGAGCCTGCGCGTCCGGAGCCTGTGCTCTGCAACGGGAGAGGCCACAGCAGTGAGGGGCACGCATACCGCAAAAAACAAAAAAACAAAACAAAACAAAAAAACCTTTCTGAAATGAACATATGATCATGTGATTTTACAAAAGCCCTTTGATGGTTGTTCATTGCTTATAGCTAAAGACTAAAGTTCTTAGCAAGTTTTATCAGATTCATTGTTATCCAACCTCTGCCTGTTGTTCTGACATCATTTCCTACCATGCTGCCACATACAACCTGTGTCTTACCTGTGCTGAATTATTTTCGAGTTCCTTTAGCTCACCATCGTCTTTCTTACTTTAAGACTTTATGCACACTTAAAGATATATATATTCCTGGGGTAGTCTCCCCAAGTAAACCTGGATAACTCCTGGCCACTTCTGGAGACTCATTGCAAAGTTCCCCTCTTAAGATTTCTTTGAATACTGTTTCTTCACTTTTAATCAGAGTTAAAATCAGTTGATCACTTCACCGCAAACACAGTCCCTTAATCATGTCTATTATAGCACTTGCCACAGTATTCATCTATTGCTTTCTCATATGTTGGTCTCCCTAATTACTATGTAAACTCCTAAAGGACAGGGACAATGTCTTTCTGATATTTGTAACTTCAGTGCCAAGTATAGCATCTGTCAACTAAGTAGTTACTAACTTGCCTCCAATGAATGAAATGAGTGAACAAATGATCCTTATGTTGCATTGACAACACCTACATCATCTGGATCATCTGGATTCTGTAGTTAAACTAATCAGAGAGGGATTGCTCATCAGCCTATCCCACATTCTGAGATTGCTTGTTGGAGAGCTGTAGAAATGTGAGTATTTTGTCACACATAGGTGGAGCTCAACCATTTCTTCTTACAGGCTTGGCTAGCTGAGTCTGACAAAACTTGTCAGGAGAGGTATTAGGAAGAGTGAGGCAAGGATTTGGAAGAAAAAAAAACAATAGGAATTAGATAGTAATGTTGCTGGAAAATAAAGGGTGTTGGGTATTCCCCAACTCCCCCAAATATTCAAATCTAGGGCTTATGTGGTATGCTTTGGGAGCAACATAATCCTTGTCCAGCCCCTGAAATTGCACCAATTGGAAATAATTTCTCTAATGCATTTTTTAATGCTCCTTGGAATAAATTAGTGTAAATGAGATGTGATTTTGTTTGTGTTTTGGTTGATTGGGTTTTAAGACACCCAGCCAACCAAGCAATTCAACAAACAACATCAGAGCTGACAAAATTCATCTTGAGAATTTGAGGAAGAAGAAGGGTTGAATTTTTGTCTTATTAAAGCCCTCTTGACAAGGGAAAGATACTGCTGGGTGAGGTACGGCGAAGACTTTAACATTTAAAAAATTCAAAAATCTATCTATCATCTATCTATCTCTATATCTCTATATCTACCTATCTATCTATCTATCATCTATCTATCTATCTCTATCTAAAAGAAGAGATGTGAGCTGATTTTTAGAGGAAAGAAAGGGAAACAGACATTTGATGTGTGCTCTCTGGGTGTTAGGGTTCTGTGTTGGGTAGTGTGAGGGAGTGGAAGACGCCTGGGCTTTTGCGTGAGTGGGGTCTGACTTTGCTGCTTAGCTGCATACCAGCTATGTGGATTTGAGTAAGTTTTTTTAAACTTCTCTAAGCCTAATTTTGCCTGTAAAGTATGGATCATTTTTGATTTGCAAGGTAGGTGTAGGGAAAGTATCTGAAGCACAGTAAGTAGGCATTCAATATTTTAATTTTCTTTCTTTAATCCGCAGTGGGATAAATAGCACAAATATTGCATGATTTGTGTTAACTGAAGTAATAGAAGTAGACTGGAACTCAATTTTTTGACTCCCAGCACTAGAGGAATCTTGAAGTAATGACTCTAAGTTGGGTCATTAGAGGAAGGGGAGAATTTGCCTACACTGGAATCTAAGTTATTTAGTCCTTAAATCGTGTCCCTGCAACCCCCTCAGCAAATCATCGATTTGTAGATTTCAGATTCTCTCTATATTTCCTCTTCTCTAATAGCCTCACTATGGGAAACTGCTTCTCCTACACTTCATGACTATGTTCTAATGAAGGACTGATAACCAGTCAACCCTTACAACTTTAATCCTAGGGAAAGTTGGTAAAGCCAGAAACACATCAAAGTATTTGGGAACAGAGAGTGATTCTCCATTTCATCCTTTTCCTAATTACTTTATTGTAGGCAGTAGGAGGTCACAAGATCTTCATCAGTGTTCATCATGGAGAAATGGAAAAAACAGGCAATATAAGAGACAATTTAATATATTTAAATAATCTTTAAAAATGGACACAATGCCTTGCAAATTCTATACTTCCTCGTGTTAGATGGCTTCATAATACAAAAAGAATACTTATAAACTTCTCCTACTGGTACCTTCGTGTACTTCATAAGTAGAATTCTCTCACTTTCACTTAACATACTCCCCAAAGATGGTAAGATGTCACTTAAAATAGGTTTAAAAGTCTGGGTTAGTGGCCTTTTAATCGTGCCAAGTGGTTTATTATTAGAGAGGAAGCTGCCCTCTGTTTATTGGCTGGGTTGATTTCCAGTCGAATCCAGCATTACCTCAATCTTCATCCTTTTCTCTTCTTCTTCTTCCTCTTGCTCATTGCCCCCACAGCTTATATACTCACGTTTGATTGCAAGTAGTATTATTTTATTTTTTTAACTTTTATTTTATATTGGAGTGTAGTTGATTTACAATGTTGTGTTAGTTTCAGGTGTACAGCAAAGTGATTCAGTTATACATATACATATATCTATTCTTTTTCAAATTCTTTTCCCATTTAGGTTATTGCAGAATATTGAGTGGAGTTCCCTGTGCTATACAGTAGGTCTTTGTTGGTTATCTATTTTAAATATAATAGTGTGTATATGTCAATCCCAAACTCCCAATCTCTCCCTCCCCCCCACTCTTCCCCCTCTGGTACCCATAAGTTTGTTTTCTAAGTCTGTGACTGTTTCTGTTCTGTAAACAAGTTAATTTGTATCATTTTTTTTAGATTCTGCATATCAATGATATCATACAGTTTTTGTCTTTCTCTGTCTGACTTACTTCACTTAGTATGATAATCTCTAGGTCCATCCATGTTGCTGCAAATGGCATTATTTCATTCTTTTAAATGGCTGAGTAATATTCCATTATATATATATATATATATATATATATATATATATATATACCACATCTTCTTTATTCATCTGTCAATGGACATTTAGGTTGCTTCCATGTCTTGGCCATTGTAAACAACACTGCAATGAACATTGGGGTACATGTATCCTTTCGAACCATAGTTTCCTCTGGACATATGCCCAGGAGTGGGATTGCTGGATCGTATGGTGGCTCTATTACATTCCCACCATCAGTGTAGGATGGTTGCATTTTCTCCACACCTTCTCCAGCATTTATTGTTTGTAGATTTTTTGCTCATGCCCATTCTAACTGGTGTGAGGTGATATCTCATTGTAGTTTTGATTTGCATTTCTCTAATATTTAATGATGTTGAGCATCTCTTCATGTGTCTCTTGGCCATCTGTATGTCTTCTTTGGAGAAATGTCTATATAGGTCTTCTGCCCATTTTTTGATTGGATTGTTTGTTTTTTTGATATTGAGCTGCATGAGCTGTTTGTAAATTTTGAAGATTAATCCTTTGTTGGTTGCATCATTTGCAAATATTTTCTCCCATTCTGTGGGTTGTCTTTTAATTTTATTTATGGTTTCCTTTGCTGTGCAAAAGCTTTTGAGTTTAATTAGGTTCCATTTGTTTATTTTTGTTTTTATTTCCTTTCCTCTAGGAGAGGGATCAAAAAATATTGCTGCAAATTATGTCAAAGAGTGTTCTTGCTATGTTTTCTTCTATGAATTTTATAGTATCTGGTCTTACATTTAGGTCTTTAATCCATGTTCTTGGATTGGAAGAATCAATATTGTCAAAATGACTATACCACCCAAGGCAATCTACAGATTTAATATGGTCCCTATCAAATTACCAATGACATTTTTCACAGAACTAAAACAAAACATTTTTTAATTTGTATGGAGACACAAAAGACCCTGAATAGTCAAAGCAATCTTCAGAAAGAAAAACGGAGCTGGAGGAATCAGGCTCCTTGACTTCAGACTATACTACAAAGCTACAGTCCTCAAAACAGTATGGCATTGGCACAAAAACAGAAATATAGATCAATGGAACAGGATAGAAAGCCAAGAAATAAACCAATGCACCTATGGTCCATTACTCTATGACAAAGGAGGCAAGACTATATAATGGAGATAAATGGTGCTGGGAATACTGGACAGCTACATGTGAAAGAATGAAATTAGAACATTCTTTAACACCATACACAAAAATAAACTACATGTAGTATTATTTCAGAAGGCCTTTTCTGGTTATCATAAACTCTCATAACACAGAGGACTATGACTTACATTCCAGCAGAACAACCAGTGTATGTAGTGTGTCCAGTACAAACTGACCTTCAGTTTCCCACATCCAAAGGTCATCTTTATCTAGAAAGTTTGGGGAAAGAAGAATTTTATCTTTGTTCCTCCTAATTTGGCCATTCAGAGTTTCTCCTCAGTGCCACATGCTCCTCCCTGACAGTACAGACATGCTTTGAAGAATGCTTTGACCTAACTTAGTGTTCCTTGGAACAGAGATGTTTTATCCATAGGATGCTGGCACACACGTGGTGGCAGAGGGAAAATCTCTAGTCATACATACCCTATGACTAATTTCCCAGCAGAATTGCATCTAAGAAATTCAACTGTTCATAGGGGTTCCATATGGGTGCAGTACATTTTCTAACTGTTTTCCTTGTAGACCATACCTGCTGTCTTGCTTTTATCTTTCCTTTTATCTTAGAAGGGGAATATGTAATTCTTTTTGAACTATTTTAGAATACTTTTGGTGTAATTTACAAGGGACAGTTGCCTTCAATTTGACTAAAACAAAATTATTGATGGTTTTAGCAGTCTGGAATATAATTTTTTCATTATATTTAAACTCAAATGAGTGTGGTCAAGGGATTATGGGAATCACTGATAAATATTTGATCCTATGTATTTATACACACACAAATACAATAAAGGCAAATTAACATTGATTCAGGGAACTGGTGAAGTTTTTGATACTCCTAAATTTTATAATTGGAGATTAAAGAATGTGGAAGTTATAAATGAATGGAATGAGTGCAGAGCCCCTGGCAGAATGGAAAGAGCTTTGGTTTAAGAATCAGAAACCTATACCCTAGTCATAGCAGCACTTCTAATTATCTGCATGATATGGGCAAGTTAATCTCTTTGAGTCTCATTTACTTTACCTACAATAGAAATTGACTGGATGAGATTAAGCATAATATTTAAATTTCTAACTATTCTTTGGTAATTAGCATTTATTCAATGAAAGTATGATGATGGATAGATTTGTATGAATTGGTTACCACTTAGGGTTAACTACCATATACTCAGTTATTTTTTGTGTGTGTCGTTAATAGTAGAACAATAATTTTATTTTCTTTCACTAATAAACTAATATGACTAGTGTTCTATTTATCACATAGCATGATTTAAAGTTTGTATAGTTCTTAAAATGAAATATTAAAAACTAGATGGAATATGTTCTAAGTCTAATCAGAAGAATGAGAATATTTTTTGGTCTTTCATATAACTTCTGTCCCCAGTAGTGGCTGCGATCTTGAACACCCATTGATGAACTGTACTTTAGTTTGAATTTCAAATGAGAAGGTTGAAGAAAAGTAGCTTGAGTTTTTTGGGGGAGGAGAAGATGGTGGAGCATCAAATTCTGATTTAAGGAATTATCACTCTTTTTGGTTAGATTAAATATGCTTTGCTTTTTTTTCTTTTAATCTGTAAATTAAGGGGATGATCTTTAAAGTCTGTACTAGTTCTCACATTGTGGACTTTTCCTTTTGATTTTACAGCAGTAAACTTTCTACTGAAATTAGTATCTTTTGTACATATTTTTCTACTCCTTGTTATGTCTCTTTCTGTTTATAATAAATTCACATATTTTTTCCTCCTAGGGAGGAGTATATTTTTAATTGTTTTTATTTGACTGGAAACTTCAGGACCCCATCAGCCTCCACTCCCATTAGCTTCCATTGCTAAGGGATATTTCCGTTAATATATTTGACAGAGAAAGTCTGTGACTCAACTCTTATTATTTTCAGAGCTTGTGTGGTCTCAGGAAATAGCCACTTAGGGTTATGTTTAATAATGATTGCTTTGATGATCATGATTAACCAAAGTATCTGAGATCAACTCCTCAGCATAAAACATTTCTTCCTATAAATGCTTTGGACAGTGATTAGATTGAGGAAAAGATCAGACGTGATTGAGTTTTGCCTTCTTTGGACTCCCTATTAATAGTATTCAGGTATTTTCCTGCCATCTAGGTGTCCAGAGGTAGAAGAAAGAAATGTGCATCTGACCCCATGGGAGGAGACTATGTTTGTTTTTGTGAAGATAAAAGAGAAGACAAAATATACCTTGATGGAAAGTTTACTTCAATGTTTACACAATACAATTTTCTGGATCCTGTATCCAGGCAGTCATGACAATAAGTTCAAAAGTAGTAGTACAGAGTTCCAGTGGTGGCACAAAAGATGCAAATATTCTGAATCTTCAAGTACAACAACATTCTTTGTTCAGGACATAGAATGTATTATAATGTTATTAGGGAAATTTTGCCTCCTAAACCATGTCTCTTAGCTTCCTGGTTAGGTTTGTTAACACTCAATTAAAACAATCTGGAATATCCAAAATTTAAGTCTCAGAAATTTTTTAAATGCTCACTTTATTCCAGAGCACCCAATCACTTTGTCATATCATTCTAAATGTAGTCCCAAATTCAATTTACTTCTTCCATCCACTATTTTCTAACCAAAGAGCTCAATGATTATGGAGCCTTACAAAAAAGCTTTGCACCAAACAAAAGAAATAGAATACAGTGCTACAGTTAAAATAAAAGATCAGACATATACCTCCACTACCAAAAGAAAGGACCATGTTAAATATCTTAATCCCATATTGTGTGTCTCATTTCTCCTTTGGGTTAGGTCTTATCTTGAGTTAGTTTGTTTTCCTTTGGTTTCAAATTATTATTCAAAGTAATAGCACCTTTGTTCTTGGACATATTCACAGAGTGGGGTATTGCTATCTAAGTAAAAGGAACCAGAGTCTGTTCTCTCTCTTCCATGGTAACCTCTGGCCTCAGAGTCTCTTGTCTGCTTATCATCCACATCCTGACTCTATCTTCTCATGGTCCCTGACTGACTCGATCCAGACTCTTGCTTTTGCCTTTCCCCACTCCGTGTGTTTATACTGCTTGATAAATACCTATATCTATACTCTTCAGTTACCATAGGGTCTTGGCTATCAAGTGAGTGACTGCCACTTGACTGCTCATAGCTGTCACTTGATTGACCATGACTATATACTTGTCTATCATTGGTGCTGAATCCAGATTGACCCTGGATATCTCCTGATTGTCCATCACTTGATCCCTGTGTTGCTAAATTTGTGCTGGATCATAGCAACTCATGAGATGTATCTCCCAAGAGCTGCTGGCTGGATCCATGTATACCTATTGTATTGAACTCTGATTGTCTATGCCTCAATCCTAATTGTTCATGAATCTTTTCCCCACAATCTTCTGAATGCCCTGTACTATCACTATGGGATCCTTGACTCCTAGTTGAACTAGAATCTGAATGGCTGTGAGCTGCTAAGGATTTTCCATGGCCAGATACAGAGTGGTCACTTGGCTGACTGCTATGAGTGGATCCCTGCCTTCCAGATTGAACATGGATGTCTCTTGACTGTTTCTGAGTTGGTACTGAATTCCCATGGCTAGATCCCTGCCTTCTAGTTATACTGAATCCAGAATGATTATGGGAATCAGCTGACTGCCTTGTCTTTGACTGTCCATGACTTGAATCTTGTCTTCTTGCTCTGTTGCTTTTGATCCCGTATGGTCAAAACTAGAAACTGATTGTCCATGTCTAGACACTTGCTTGGTTGCAGCTCTATCTGTTGACCTCAAAGGACTAGAATTACGACTCCTTGTTCTGCTGGCCCCAGAAGGTCCATACCCAGACTGCCCATAGTCATATGCTGCACTTCCATAACTGCCATGTTTCCACCCTTGACCTGATCCATGTCTTTGTCTTCCACTAATCTGTGACTGAGAATGACATACCAGATTGAGCATGGCTGCTACTTGACTGTTTTTAGGCTATCGCTTGACTGCCTATGTGTATCATGTGACTGTGTATGGCTGGACCCATGTCTCTCTATTGTGCCAGATACTAAATGTCCATGGGTAGATGTGGTCTGCCTACGAGCTGACTGTGAGTGTGTAGATTTGTCTCCTGTGTGTCCATGGAAAGATACCTCTTTCCCTGAACTTCTGGATCCTGATTGTTCATGAGTCGACATCTGCCCTTGATCTGATACTGAGCGCTTAGATGTATCTCCTGAATGTTCATGTGCTCTGCTTGTATTAGTGACTGAATGTTTGGGTGCAGACCCAGAATGTTCATGAGTGTATTCTGAGAGTCTCTGTGAGACTTCTGAATGCCTTTCACTGTCACTGGACTCACTGTGACTAGATCCCTGTCTTCCAGCTGTACTGGATCCTGACCATGTGGATTGTCTATGACTAGAGTGGCCGTGTCTAGTGGTATCTCCTGACTGTTCATGAGCAGTTCCCTGTCTCCCTCTAACTGTGGATCCTGACTGTCCATGTTGAGGTCCAGCCTGCCCATGAGCGGATCCTGAGTGTCTCTGAGACTTCTGAATGCCTTTCACTGTCGCTGGACACTGTGACTAGATCCCTGTCTTCCAGCTGTATCGGACGCAGACTGTGTGGACTGTGTGGTGTCTCCTGACTGTCCGTGAGCAGTTCCCAGTCTCCCTTTACCTGTGGATCCTGACTCTCCATGTTGAGATCCAGTTTGCCCATGAACAGTTCTCTGTTTCTCTCTAACTGTGGATCCTGACTGGCCATGTTGAGATCCAACCTGCCCATGAGTGGATCCTGAGTGTCTGTGTGAGACTCCTGAATGCCTTTCACTGTCACTGAACTCACTCTGACTAATCCTTTTCTTCCACTTCTGCTGGATTCTTCTTATGCAGAATATTCACGACTTGTCTCGTTATGTGTCATGGTATCCCTTGACTCACCATGAGTAGATTCTTGTCTTCTTGTGCTAGATTCTGATTGTTCATGGGTCATTGCTGTATCTCCATGACCTATACCAGAGTGTCTACTTCTGTCTCCTGATTGTCCATGGGTTGTATTTTTATTTCTACTTGTATTAGATCTCGATTCTCTATGGTCGTTTCCAGAATGTCCATGGGTAAATGCTGAATATCTTTCCCAGTTATCTGACTTGCCTTCACTGTCATTTGACTGGATATGTGTTGTTTCCTGCCTTCTGGACGGTCTCCTTTCCTGACCTGATCCTGGCCTTTTCTGGCTATGTCCATGAATGCTGTCATTATCGTCAGTGTGACTTCCTGGTATCCTGTGACCCCTGTTTCTTTCATTATCACTCTGAGTAGTTCTTTCCTGACTGCTTCCTCTTGTTTGACTGTGGGGTGAATTTGATGTTGGTTTTCTACATATTGGACACTTTTTGCTTGAACTAGGCCCATTGCTTCCTTGTCTACTTACCCTAGATTTATTTTTGTCATAGCCAGAGGATTGACCTGGGCTAGACCCATGTTGTCCAAAGCCAGAAGACCGACTTGAACCGACCATGTTGGCTAAAGCCAGATGATTGACTTGAGCTAGACCCTTGTTGGCCATAGCCAGATTGCCCTGATCTAGACACATGGTGTCCAAAGCTAGAGGACTGACCTGAGCCAGATCCATGTTGTCCAAAGCCAGAGGACTGACCTGGTCCAAACCCATGTTGTCCAAAGCCAGGAGACTGACCTGAGCTGAATCTATGTTGACCACATTTAGAAAATTCATTTGAACCAGGCCCTTTTTGGTGAGAATTTGAAGAGTATCCATGGGAACCAGATCCATGTTGAGCATAAATAGAAGACTGACGTACTCCAGACTCATATTGTCCACAACAAGAGGACTGACTTGAATTTGTTCCCTGTTGTCCTCCACAGTTCTGTGGCTGACCACATGCTCTAGATCCATATCCTCTCTGACTAGAAGACTGGCTACAGGAGCTAGGCTCATGTTGACCATATCCAGAGGACTGACTTCCTGAGATATATCTGTGACCTTCTTTTCCACTACTTCCTGATTGATAACCTGATTGGGTATAGCTAGATTAGTTTCCTTGCCCTCCAAATCTACCTGCCTGACAAGAACTAGAAGCGTTTTGTAGCCTTCCACACCCACCTGAACTGCTGGAACCACATGCGTGGCTTTCCCTTCAACCATTTCCTGAACTTTTAGAGCTAGACCCAAGTTTTTGTCCTGCACTCCTTGACTAAGTAAAGTTTGATTCATGTTCACTATCATCTAATCCACGTGACAGACCACCATGACCTTTCCTTCCCCCACTCTTTGATCCAGATTCAGGTTCATATTCCTCCCCAGATTCCCTAGAGGGGCTAACATGTGACTTGTTTCTTTTTTCCTCCAGCTCTCCAGAGCTGGAACCATGTCTTTCTTTGCCACTACTCTATGAGTGACCAGAGCTGGACCCAAGGAGCCTTTTTTCAGATCCCTTTTGGCTCTCTGAGCTAGATAAACCACATTGCCTTCCCAGCCTCCTAGAGCTGGACCCACATCTATGTTTCACAGTTCCCCTCGAGCTCTCAGAACCATAACCATGCTCCTCTCCCTCACTGCAACTTGAATATCTGTAAACTGATTTTTGTCTGGATGTATCCTCTTCTTCCTCTTCTGCTTCATTTTCTTCCTCTTGGTGTCGGAGACCATGTCTGTGCTTCTTTGACCCTGAAGCTTTGCAGTATTCTTTGCTGAGAACCTTGTTGCAAGCCATAGCCAGCTTGAATACCATCAGAAGAAACTCAGTAAAGTCCACTCTTTGGTCATGATTTCGATCTAGCATATGCATGATGACACCACTGTGTCTGGATCATCTGGGTTCTGTATACAAGCAACACATCAAAGGAGACCTGGTCAGCCTAGTCCATATTCTCAGCTAAAATATTTGGGTAGAGCTATAGAATTGTGAATGTTTGATGTTAGATATTTTAATCCAACCAAGAAATACTTTAGGCTAAGGCAGCCTAACAGCACCTAGCAGGTGTGAAGAGGTGATAGAAAGGAATAAAAGCTATTGGAATCCTCAGCAGGATACAGTTCAAGGACCTAAGCTAGAAAACTAGGTACTCAGGTATGGCATACAGGAAGGAGCTGAATAAACCAAGTTCAGTACCTGGTGTATTTTAGTTTTACATACATTTTAAGTCTTGCATACTAATATATTCTATGTTACGATCTATAATTTTTTTTTTTTTTGCAGTACGCGGGCCTCTCACTGTTGTGGCCTCTCCTGTTGTGGAGCACAGGCTCTGGACGTGCAGGCTCAGCGGCCATGGCTCATGGGCCCAGCCGCTCCACGGCATGTGGGATCTTCCCGGACCGGGGCATGAACCCGTGTCCCCTGCATCGGCAGGCGGACTCTCAACCACTGCGCCACCAGGGAAGCCCATGATCTATAATTTTGAAGCTAATAGTTGATGGAAGTAGATGAAAAAAATGCTTGTATTTTGTTTTCAGATTTTAGTCACCTTGGCTACTTGATTGACTCCCCTTATAGATGTTTTCCCTCTCTTATACCTTTTCTTCCTCATTTACTAGGGTAATTTATAAATTGATATCTTAGCACAAATTTATTTTCTGCTATTTTAGAAGGAAAAACCTGGGGGCATGAAAAAGTCTCAAGGTCTGCATTGTGGGAGTGTACAGGAAAGTGAGGAAGAAAACATTCACCTTTCTAAAAGTAAACACTGCCTCAACAGACTTTTGGATGTCCTCAAAAAGTACTGCTCATAGAGTTAGCTCAAAGGCCATGGGGACTGTGCACTTTTTAGCTACTCTTTAGTCATATAACAGAGAATGTACAGGACCCTAGCAGCTTTCAGTCCTGGCACATGGTCCTCACCTTCAGAACTGGACGAAACTCTTTCTCCAGGAGTTCCTTTAGTTCATCCTTGCTCAGTGTGCCACACTTCCCATCCTTCTTGGTGTATTTGTAGAAAACATCAGTGACAGTGACAACACTTCTCAAGAGGTTGGTCATCTTTTTGCAGCTTTAAGTGAACCTGAAGGAAAAGAAAGGATCCTATCATTCATTTTATTTTCTTTTAAATTCTAAACAGTTCTGATTTTAATAATCATCATCATGATTTTTCAAATATCTTGTCTCTTTTAAACCTAAAATACATCAACAAGTAAGGATAGGTCACGGATGTTACAACACACTTTAACACAGTGAAAACTAATTTTGTTAACTTTGAGTTATGTTACTAAGATCAAGTCATGGTATGTTACTGACTGAACTGGGACTAGATCTCAGATCTCCATGTCCTGGATGAATATATTCTTAACACAGTATCTCTACACTTTGTGTACTTTGGTTTTCTGGGTGTTAGCCTGGAGCTTCCAAGTCTTCTAGAACTGCCGAGATTTATTTCCCCAGTCTCTCTGGCTAGTTTCAATGGTTTTCTTGAGTCAAAAATAACAGACCTTCTAACATGAATACCTACCTCCCCTCTGGGTACCAGAAGCTAAACTGGACTGTAAAGGCATTTAACAAATTAAAAATGGGCAAAGTGGGCCAACACTATCCTGGTGCTTCAGAAGCATGAGATAGCCCTCATCAACGCTCAGGAGGTATCCTAACCTACGCCTTGACCAAACACTGTTCTCTTTCAATAATCGGGGGAAAGAATCAGCAATGTAGGCAGTAGTTTTACTAGCGGATGATTAGATCTTGGAGCTCTGGAAATTGACACTGACCAAGGATGGGACTCTACAACAGTGCTGGTCTTTTCCCTATTTGAGCTAGACAACCCAGAAAACATGGCATGAAAAATAATTAGGAAGAGAGTATTAGAATGGCCTAGAAGAAGGCAGATTTCTACTTACATTATTCTTCTCCACAACAAAGGCAGATTTATTCTAAAAATACCCTGGAATAAACTAAACTGACAAACAAATAAGCAAATGAAAAGAAGAAAAAAGAAAGAAACAAAAATGAAGGAAGGCAGGGCTTCCCTGGTGGTGCAGTGGTTGAGAGTCCACCTGCCCATGCAGGGGACACGGGTTCGTGTCCCGGTCCGGGAAGATCCCACATGCCGTGGAGCAGCTGGGCCCGTGAGCCATGGCTGCTGAGCCTGCGCGTCCGGAGCCTGTGCTCCGCAACGGGAGAGGCCGCAACAGTGAGAGGCCCGTGTACTTCAAAAAAAAAAAAAAGAAGAAGAAAGGCAGAAAGGCCAAATATATATTAACTCTGCCTTAGCTCATACCCCTGGATTTCTACCATGGGCAACAACCAACCAAATATCCATTGATATAGCTGGATGAATTTTCTCTCATCTGGTTCACCAAAGGAACAAGTAGGATAAAGCCTGATGCAGCTTGCAGGATGACAACGGATTAAGCTAGTGGCCCTTATATAGCTAACATGTCGGTGCTGCCCTCTGTGGGATGGGCTGATTCATTTCAACAAACCTAACTCCACCTCTGTGCATGTTTACTTTCCTACCTCTTCACATTCTCATCTCTGAGATGATTGCAGAAAGGCTGGTACCGGCCCACCTACCAGTATGAGGACACGTTGCACGACACTTTTCTCAGGGTCATACACTTGTGAAAAGCAGAGATTATGTTTTAGAGGACAAATGTAGTTCCATCCCTTTAGTACCCACCAAAAGTAGCAAAGTGTAAGATACTTGGCAGGTGTACGATAGATGCTTATTTAATTGAAAATGAACCTGGGCCATTAGGATAGCCTAGTTCACGTCTTTTTACAATAATAATAGCTATTATTTATTGAGAATTTACTATGGACTAGGTATTGTGTTGAATTCTTTTCACATATCATCTCATTTAATCTCCACAACAATTTCTATGAGGTTTGTACTGTATTCCATTTTACAGATGAAGAAACATGGTCAGAGATCATAAGAGTCCTCTCCAAGGTCACACAGCTCGAAAGTGGAGGAACCAGTGTTTGAACCTATATCTACTTTATCATAATGCCTTTTCTTATTTTTTTCTTTTTTTTTCTTTTTTGCGATACGCGGACCTCTCACTGTTGTGGCCTCTCCCGTTGCGGAGCACAGGCTCCGGACGTGCAGGCTCAGCGACCATGGCTCACGGGCCCAGCCGCTCCGCGGCATGTGGGATTTTCTCGGACCGGGGCACGAACCCGCGTCCCCTGCATCGGCAGGCGGACTCTCAACCACTGCTCCACCAGGGAAGCCCAATGCCTTTTCTTTTAACCATTATACTAGCATACCTCTGCATATCTATTACATACACCTATTGCACAAAAAATTATGCAGTGTTTTAGGAAATATGTGAAAGAGTAATAAAAGGAGTGCTATCAGCCAGGAAGAGAAGAAACATACTCTCTGGCCCTGTGAAGGCTTTTTTCTAGGCTATAAAATTATGTCGATGGGCTATACATAAAAGTAATTTTTTCAGAAGTGTTCAGGGTGAATTTAGAGTAGGCTTTCTTCTAGCATCCTGCTGTCCATTGGTAGTCTGGCGGCTTTGGGCCCAGACCCTTGGGAAAATGTCATTTATATACATAGAGTATATCAAATATAATGCCTGAGGGAATCGCCTGACATGGCAGTTTTACATGCTTATATATTTATTCTTCACAATAATCCTGTGAGGTCAGTATTATTATCATTCTCATTTTACAGATAAGGAAATGAAAGCATAGAAAAATTGAATAATTTGTCCAAAATCACATCTAGTAAGTGGCAGCACTAGGATAGAAACCAATACTGTCCAATGCTAAAGCCTGTCACTTAACCACGTATATACCACATATTTTGGGTCGATCAATTCCTATCTGGGTGCTCCTTCAGGGAAGCCATTAATCTTATTTACCTCACTGTCTAGACAATGCCTAGAACTTAGTTAACACTTAGAGAGAGTGTGTGCTCAAAAAATGTTAATGGATATACCACTGATGTATCCATTGCTCTCATAGCCAGGGAATCCCAGACCAAAACAATGACACAGAATGTTATGTTGTCTCTTGGATATTATGGTCATTTTCAATTGTATGCCTTTTTTGGAATTGTGCTTGTTTTTGTTGAGATGACTCTTGTGTCAGGAGGACTTTCAGACCCCCAGACTCCACACTGAGGTAGACTTTTAAAGCCATCCTTTCACTGCAACTTGATTCTAGTTTAGAACTTTGAATCTAGTTCCATAGTTTGCCTGCTCTCAGAACTCTGCCACTCATGCTTTTATTTTTTGTGCTCTGATCTCTCTTCCTCTTTTGACTTGCAGGTCATACTAAATAAAAGTATAGACTTAGGAGTCAGAAATATTTGAGTTCAGATTTCAGCTCTGTCTTTTACTGGTTGTGTTCCTTGGGCAATTATCTAATCCTCTGAGCCTCAGTTTTCCAATTTTTATAATAACACCTACCTCACTGGTGGAGATTACTTAAGATAACATGTGAAATTGTTTAGTACCTATCTGGCATATAATAAAGCTTAGTAAATGATATAATTATTGCAAGATACTTTAAAAATATTTTATAGCATCTATCACAGTGTTTTACACCTAGGAGGCACTCAATCATGTTTGATAAAAATAAATTAGGAGCTAACAGTTGGCTTTTAAAGGCAGAAATACTACTTATCTGTCAAAAGCATTGCCCCAGAAGATGTCATGATTTTTTTTAATAACGAGTTTATTGAGACATAATTAAGATACCATAAAATTCAGCCTTTTAAAGTATATAATTCAGTGGTATTTAGTATATTCACAGAGTTGTGCAACTAAGTCATGGTTAGTTAGTGTTCTTAAGTAAGTTTCCTCACTCCTCAATGCTTCTGTTTCCCCTCTGTAATAACTACAAGGTGTTATTAGTGTCAGGGAATAAGTGGGCACATGTCAGATCATTTCAGCTGCAATTCTGGAGAACAGCTATGGTCCTACCAGAGGCCTAAGCACTATTTGGAAAGAAATCAAAGTGACGGTTTCTAAGGATCAATTTGATGACACCTGCAGAGAATTTTGCCTGCCTGGGTTCTGAAAGGTTGTTTAGTCCAATGAAGCAGAGGCCTGGAGTCAGGGGCTAGGGCACAATCTCAGCTATACCATTTCTCCAGGTCTGGACCTTCTTCTTGCCCTGTTCCACTCATCTCATCATCCTCTGCTCACTCAACATCCACACTGCTCTGGGTTCTCAGGACCTACCAGACTGTTCGACTTTAGGTCCATTTGGTGAAGCTTGTGCACTATTGGCAAATGGGCTGTCTTGAGGGCGAAGCAATACCTTAGAATATTAAAAACAATTTGTATTGTTTTTAATATTGTAATTGTATCTGTGAAAGTCCCACCTTTTGGTTTTTCCTCTGAATATCAGCTGAATTTTGTTTCCAAATCTCATTCTATTCAAGGGGGTCCTTCTCCAAGTTAAAGTAGTCCACTTTAACTTCCTGTTACGTTCAAAGGGAATTCCTTAAAGGACTTGCCTTAAGGCCTAAATGGGCCTGTGCCTATCATTAAGAACCAAACATTTTCTCTGTGCTGGGACTCTTAGGAACCCGTATTTTGGGTTCGCAGTGAACTCAACTTAGAACTGATACCTGAGAATTGCTACTGATACCTATCAAATTCCTCTTGGGGAGCTGTTCTTGGCTTATGATGCAGTAGGAAGAATATTGACTTTGCAGTAAGACTGATTGTTTTTGTTTGTTTGTTTGTTTGTTTGTTTTGCTGTACACAGGCCTCTCACTGTTGCGGCCTCTCCCGTTGCGGAGCACAGACTCCAGACACACAGGCTCAGTGGCCATGGCTCACGGGCCCAGCCGCTCCGCAGCATGTGGGATCTTCCCGGACCGGGGCACGAACCCGCGTCCCCTGCATCAGCAGGCGGACTCTCAACCACTGCACCACCAGGGAAGCCCAAGACAGATTGTTTTTATATTACAGCTCCAACATGTGCTACCTATAACACCTTGGGCAAGTTTCTAAATCTGAGTCTCTTTCTATACCTGTGAAATGAGGATAATGCCAGACATGTGAGAATTAGATGAGATAATATTAGGATAATGTTGACCACATGATAAGAATTTAATATATTTTTTCTTTCCATCTTATTTTCAAGTTTAATCTGATTGGTAGAGGGTTATCAATAAATTTGGGGGTGATGATTCTTGGAGATGGTTCTTAACTCTGTTACCTCCTGGTATTCTCTCTTCCTAGGTGAAATCAGAGGCCAAATGGGTTGACTGTTGGAACCTAACCTTCAAAGGAACTTAAATTTTCTGTTATGAAAAGTTCATGGGGAAGATGGAACCTTAGCCACACCAGCTGAGAATGCCCCCACCCCCAGATCCACTTGTTTTCTCACATCACTGTTGATATCAAGATTCATGAACTGGTGCAACAGAGTCTTACAAAGAGATGCCTACGGACACACGCAGGCTTTCAGTCTGTAATATGAGGCTTCAGTGACTCATTCTGTGCAGATCTAAGTGAGGTGTACAATCTGGGGCCTCCAGATGCTTGCTGAAATCTACTCAGGGCCACTTCTGAAGGCTGAGTCTCAGAAACTCAAATGGTTTTTACAGTCACAATATCTATCACCTGTAATGACAATATGAAGAAGAGGCTGCTCCCTGGTGGATTTGGAAACTTACTGGCTAGATAAACCTGACCGAAGAGGTAGGGACTTGGATTAGTCTTGCAAATCTAGGATTCACTAGATGATCTATAATTTGTATTTTGACAATTTGCAAGGTACGATTATTAAGTAAAGCAGGGGATTTTTTCCCGTAAAACAGCCTAGAACCTGTACAATAAAAGTAATTTGCCTGAAAGGCTGTATACATATGTGCTCAAAATGTTAACAGGAGCTCTTCCTTCAAAGCATTCAGAGCCTTATATCCTTTTAAATATCATTTGGTAGATGAAAATATTAGCAGTTTAAGCATGAATTGGATCTTTGGAATCATTTATAAGCATTTGGAACCAAGTTTGGTAACAAAGAGAATAACTCATAAGGTTTTTAAAAAAGGGGGAGTCCATTGTTACATATGAATTTAAAGTAACCAAACTAATTTCTTCAGTCCAGTGGCTCTCAGCAATTCATGTGACTTCGGCAAGCATTTTTTCAGGACTTGCTATGCTCCCATGATCCTTTTCTTTGTGTGAATCTGCTTCCAATGGTGAGGCAGTCCAAGACTGTGTGAAATAGTATGATGAAGCTAGATCAGGATTGAAGCTTGGCCTGGAGTTTTGGCATCAGGAAAACTGTTAAAGATTTATGTATGCATCACACACACACACACACACACACACACACACACACACACACACACACACACACATTCCCACACACAGTTAATATAAATTACTGAAGAGCTATAATATGCAAAGCCCAGTGCTAAGGGTGGTGTCTTCAGTCAGGTTATATTGGTTTGGGATTATTTTTGAACCTGGAATTTTCTACCACTTCCTTTCAACAATCTTGACACACTCCTATTTGAAAGGGTATTGAGGATTTGCCATTGGGCTTTCTCAGATTACATTGTACGTGCGCGCGTGTGCACACATTTACACAAATATATAGATGTATATGTACATTTTTCCATCCCCAAATCATTAAATTTTGACAAGGGACAGACTTGCTCTACAGTACCAAATAAGGCTGATTTTTCATGCCTTATGGATGAGGAGAAAATTAACAAAAAATATCTTGGGCTGCTTGGGATGACATCTTTGTTTTTTTTTTTTTTAATTTTTTAAATTTTTAAATTTTCTTTAATTTTTTAAAATTTATTTTGTATTTTTTACATATTTATTGGAGTATAATTGCTTTACAATGGTGTGTTAGTTTCTGCTTTATAACAAAGTGAATCAATTATACATATACATATGTTCCTAAATCTCTTCCCTCTTGTATCTCCCTCCCTCCCACCCTCCCTAACCCACCCCTCTAGGTGGTCACAAAGCACCGAGTTGATCTCCCTGTGCTATGTGGCTTCTTCCCACTAGCTATTTATTTTACGTTTGGTAGTGTACATATGTTCATGCCACTCTCTCGCTTTGTCACAGCTCACCCTTCCCCCTCCCCATATCCTCAAGTCCATTCTCTAGTAGGTCTGTGTCTTTATTCCTGTCTTACCCCTAGGTTCTTCATGACAAATTTTTTATTGAAGTGTAGTTGATTTTTAGTGTTGTGTTCATTTCTGCTGTACAGCAAAGTGGCTCAGTTATACATATATATATTCTTTTTCATATTCTTTTCCATTATGGTTTATTACAGGATATTGAATATAGTTCCCTGTGGTATACAGTAGGACCTTGTTGTTTATCCATCCTATATATAATAGTTTGCATCTACTAATGGGGTGACATCTTTGAATAGGACTAGGGCAAAATAAATCCAGGACCTCTATGAGTTACAGCTATCAGGCTTAAATTTTGTTAATTTTGGAGTAGTTTTATTTATTTATTTATTTAACATCTTTATTGGAGTATAATTGCTTTACAATGGTGTGTTAGTTTCTGCTTTATAACAAAATGAATCAGTTATACATATACATATGTTCCCATATCTCTTCCCTCTTGCGTCTCCCTCCCATCCTCCCTATCCCACCCCTCTAGGTGGTCACAAAGCACCGAGCTGATCTCCCTGTGCTATGCAGCTGCTTCCCACTAGCTATCTGTTTTACATTTGGTAGTGTATATATGTCTATGCCACTCTCTCACTTCGTCCCAACTTACCCTTCCCCCTCCCTGTGTCCTCAAGTCCATTCTCTGCATCTTTATTCCTGTCCTGCCCCAGGTTCTTCAGAAGCATTTTTTTTTTTAGATTCCATATATGTGTTAGCATACAGTATTTATTTTTCTCTTTCTGACTTACTTCACTCTGTATGACAGTCTCTAGGTCCATCCACCTCACTACACATAACTCAATTTCATTTCTTTTTATGGCTGAGTAATATTCCATTGTATATATGTGCCACATCTTTATCTATTCATCTGTCGATGGACACTTAGGTTGCTTCCATGTCCTGGCTATTGTAAATAGAGCTGCAATGAACATTTTGGTGCATGACTCTTTCTGAATTATGATTTTCTCAGGGTATATGCCCAGTAGTGGGATTGCTGGGTCATATGGTAGTTCTATTTGTAGTTTTTTAAGGAACATCCATACTGTTCTGCATAGTGGCTGTATCAATTTACATTCCCACCAACAGTGCAGGAGGGTTCCCTTTTCTCCACACCCTCTCCAGCATTTATTATTTGTAGACTTTTTGAACCCATCTGGTTTTGATTAGGAAAAGGGAGCCAATATGAGTATTATGGGAATAAGAGATTTAACATAGGAATTCAAGGTGATGTGAATGTGGGAGGAGCTGACAGAGTGAAGGCCTCCAGAGGACTGGAGAAAAAGTTACCTTGGGGAAGTTCTAAAAACTATCACGTCTGGCCACATTTTCCTCCTTGGAATAAGGGCTTCCTCTTTGCTCCCACCTTCCAAACTTCACACAAGTCTCTTTCAGTGGCAAACTGTAATTTTGAAATATATTGGAAGGGGTTCTGGGAAATGTAGTTCTCAGACTTGGAAAGGCATGGTGGTGGTGATGGTGTGAAGTTTGTAGCAGACAGTGTGGCAAACCTGGGATACAATCTCCAAGGATGCAAGGCTCCAGTGATTAAGAGAAATCCACCAACTGCTTTCACCTACATCCTCTGCTTTTGACCTTCCTCCTTATACTACACTTGCTGCTCAGAATTCTTATTTTGGACCAGTTTTACCATCTACACCCTCCCACTGTCTACATACAGAAGAAATCACTCAACTCCAGATTTATCCCTACGTACTTTTTCCACCCCCGGTAGCTTTACCACTTTCACTGAGCTAAAGTCAAACACTAACCTCATTGTCTACTTTTAGAGAAAATAATGATCATTTCTTAATTTCTGTTACACCTGTAAAAATTTACCTCCTTCTGCACTCACTTTCTCTTACAGTGGGAAAAGGGTCCCAACTCTGGTCCACAGCTAATCCTTGATGTCCTGGATCCCATCATCTCCCATATTCTCATGGAACTTCCTTCCTCCATCTGTCAATCTGGCTCTTTTCTTCAATATTTCTGTACATTTCCCTTTTCTCCTTAGCATAATAACATGGTCAGGTTTCTGCCATCTTAAAATAACTTCTTCCTTGATCTCACTCCATTTCGTCATTTTTCTGCAGAGTGAAGCTTCTTGAAAGAATAATCTCCCCTTGACCCTTCTTCCTCTCCTCTTAATTTTACTACATCCATTTTGGTATGACTTTGTCTCCCTTTCTGCCACCCTCCACTGTAATATAAAATCAAAGTCACCTTAACTGCTAAATTCAATGACCATTTTCAGTTCTGACATTTTCTTGGTCTCTCATTTGACGGCACCATCCTTGATACTGTCTCCTCTCTTGGCTTCTGTAATAGACCATTACCCTCTAATTCTCTTATTATTCTTTCACACTTCACTGTGATAGTGTCTTCTTTCCCACATGCACACTTTAAAGATTGTATTCCCGTGTTTCATCTGAAGTCATCTTTTCTTTATCTGTACACGTTTGATGACTTATTCATATCCATGTCTTTGACTTTAACCCAATTTGATTATCTTCCTTTGTGATTCAATGATTTTTTTGTAGTGATATACATCGATTCTTTTCTCTTTATCTTTTTTTGTAACTGCTATAGATTTTTTTCTTTCTGTGTGTACCACGAAGCTTGCATAACACTCCTTATTGTTACAACAGTCCATTTTGAGCTGATAACAACTTAAATTCAATCACATACAAAAAAACTACACTTTTATCCCCTCCTTCCCACACACCATGTTATTCATTTATTTTTTTGATTTGAATTTTATTTTATTTATTTTTTTATACAGCAGTTTCTTATTAGTTATCTGTTTTATACATATTAGTGTGTATATGTCAATCCCAATCTCCCAATTCATCCCACCACCACCACTCCGACCCCCCTCTTTCCCCCCTTGGTGTCCACATATTTATTCTCTACATCTGTGTCTCTATTTCTGCTTTGCAAACTAGTTCATCTGTACCGTTTTTCTAGATTCCACATATATGCGTTAATGTACGATATTTGCTTTTCTCTTTCTGACTCACTTCACTCCGTATGACAATCTCTAGGTCCATCCAGGTCTCTACAAATGACCCAATTTCGTTCCTTTTTATGGCTGAGTAATATTCCACTGTATGTATGTACCACATCTTCTATATCCATTCGTCTGTTGATGGGCATTTAGGTTGCTTCCATGACCTGGCTATTGTAGATAGTGCTGCAATGAACATTGGGGTGCATGTGCCTTTTTGACTTATGGTTTTCTCTGGGTATATGCCCAGTAGTGGGATTGCTGGGTCATATGGTAATTCTATTTTTCGTTTTTTAAGGAACCTCCATACTGTTCTCCATAATGACTGTATCAGTTTACATTCCCACCAACGCAAGAGGGTTCCCTTTTCTCCACACCCTCTCCAGCATTTGTTGTTTGTAGATTTTCTGATGATGCCCATTCTAACTGGTATGAGGTGATACCTCATTGTAGTTTTAATTTACATTTCTCTAATAATTAGTGATGCTGAGCAGCTTTTCATGTGCCTCTTGGCCATCTGTACCTCTTCTTCAGAGAAATGTCTATTTAGGTCTTCTGCCCATTTTTTGTTTGGGTTGTTTGTCTCTTTAATATTGAGCTGCATGAGCTGTTTATATATTTTGGAGGTTAATCCTTTGTCCATTGATTCATTTGCAAATATTTTCTCCCATTCTGAGGGTTGTCTTTTTGTCTTGTTTATAGTTTCCTTTGCTGTGCAAAAGCTTTTAAGTTTCATTAGGTCCCATTTGTTTATTTTTGTTTTTATTTCCATTACTGTAGGAGGTGGGTCAAAAAAGATTTTGCTGTGATTTATATCAAAGAATATTCTTCCTATGTTTTCCTCTAAGAGTTTGATAGTGTCTGGTCTTACATTTAGGTCTTTAATCCATTTTGAGTTTATTTTTGTGTATGGTGATAGGGAGTGTTCTAATTTCATTCTTTTGCATGTAGTTGTCCAATTTTCCCAGCACCACTTATTGAAGAGGCTGTCTTTTCTCCAGTGTATATCCTTGCCTCCTTTGTCATAGATTAGTTGACCATAGGTGTGTGGGTTTATCTCTGGGCTTTCTATCCTGTTCCATTAATCTATATTTCTGTTTTTCTGCCAGTACCATATTGTCTTCATTATTGTAGCTTTGTAGCATAGTCTGAAATCAAGGAGTCTGATTCCTCCAGCTCTGTTTCTTGCCCTCCAGATTACTTTGGCTATTCGGGGTCTTTTGTGTCTCCATACAGATTTTAAGATTTTTTGTTCTAGTTCTGTAAAACATGCCATTGGTAATTTGATAGGGATTGCATTGAATCTGTAGATTGCTTTGGGAAGTATAGTCATTTTCACAATATTGATTCTGCCAATCGAAGAACATGGTATATCTTTCCATCTGCTTGTGTCATCTTTGATTTCTTTCATCAGTGTCTTATAGTTTTCTGAGCACAGGTCTTTTACCTCCTTATTTAGGTTTATTCCTACGTATTTTATTCTTTTTGGTGCAATGGTGAATGGAATTGTTTCCTTAATTTCTCTTTCTGATCTTTTGTTGTTAGTGTATAGGACTGCAAGAGATTTCCATGCATTAATTTTGTATCCTGCAACTTTACCAAATTCATTGATTAGCTCTAGTAGTTTTCTGGTGACATCTTTAGGATTATCTAAGTATAGTATCATGTCATCTGCAAACAGTGACAGTTCTACTTCTTCTTTTCCAGTTTGGATTCCTTTTATTTCTTTTTCTTCTCTGATTGCTGTTGCCAGGACTTCCAAAGCTATGTTGAATAATAGTGGTGAGAGTGGACATCCTTGTCTTGTTCCTGATCTTAGAGGAAATGCTTTCAGTTTTTCACCATTGAGAATGATGTTTGCTGTGGGTTTGTCATATATGGTCTTTGTTATGTTGAGGTGGGTTCCCTCTCTGCCCACTTTCTGATAACTTTTTATTATAAATGGGTGTTGAATTTTGTCAAAAGCTTTTTCTGCATCTATTGAGATGATCATATGGTTTTTATTCTTCAATTTGTTAACATGGTGTATCACATTGATTGATTTGCATATATTGAAGAATCCTTGCATCCCTGGGATAAATCCCACTTGATCATGGTGTATGATCCTTTTAATGTGTTGTTGGATTCTGTTTGCTACTATTTTGTTGAGGATTTTTGCATCTATATTCATCAGTGGTATTGGTCTGTAATTTCCTTTTTCTGTAGTATCTTTGGTTTTGGTATCAGGGTGATGGTGGCCTCATAGAATGAGTTTGTGAGTGTTCCTTCCTTTGCAATTTTTTGAAAGAGTTTGAGAAGGATGGGTGTTAGCTCTTCTCTAAATGTTTGATAGAATTCACCTGTGAAGCCACCTCGTCCTGGATTTTGTTTTTTGGGAAATTTTTTTTTTTTAAACTCAACTTTTATTTTTATTTATTTTTTAAACATCTTTATTGGAGTATAATTGCTTTACAATGGTGTGTTAGTTTCTGCTTTATAACAACGTGAATCAGTTATACATACATATACATATGTTCCCATATCTCTTCCCTCTTGCATCTCTCTCCCTCCCACCTTCCGTATCCCACCCATCTATGTGGTCACAAAGCCAAAAATATGGAACGCTTCACAAATTTGTGTGTCATCCTTACGCAGGGGCCATGCTAATCTTCTCTGTATCGTTACAATTTTAGTATATGTGCTGCCGAAGGGAGCACTGTTGGGAGATTTTTAATCTCAGTTTCAATTTCTTTACTTGTGATTGGTCTGTTCATATTTTCTATTTCTTCCTTGTTCATCTTGGAACATTATACCTTTCTAAGAATTTGTCCATTTCTTCCAGGTTGTCCATGTTATTGGCATAGAGTTGCTTGTAGTGGTCTTTTAGGATGCTTTGTATTTCTGCATTGTCCGTTGTAACTTCTCCTTTTTCATTTCCAATTTTATTGATTTGAGCCCTTTCCCTCTTTTTCTTGATGATTCTGGCTAAAGGTTTATCAATTTTGTTTAACTTCTCAAAGAGCCAGTTTTTACTTTTATTGATTTTTGCTCTTGTTTCTTTGTTTCTATTTCATTTATTTTTGCTCTTATCTTTATGATTTCTTTCCTTCTACTAACTTTGGGTTTTATTTGTTCTTCTTTCTCTAGTTCCTTTAGGTGTAAGGCTAGATTGTTCATTTGAGATTTTTCTTGTTTCTTGAGGTAGGATTGTATTGCTATAAACTTCCCTCTTAGAACTGCTTTTGCTGCATCCCATAGGTTTTGGATCATTGTGTTTTTGTTGTCATTTGTCTCTAGGTATTTTTTGATTTCCTCTTTGATTTCTTCACTGATCTCTTGCTTATTTAGTAATGTATTGTTTAGCCTCCATGTGTTTGTGTTTTTTACCTTTTTTTCTGTGTAACTGATTTCTAATCTCATAGCGTTGTGGTCGGAAAAGATGCTTGATATGATTTCAGTTTTCTTAAATTTACTGAAGCTTGATTTTTGACCCAAGATGTGATCTATCCTAGAGAATGTTCCATGTGCACTTGAAGAAAGTGTATTCTGCTGTTTTCGGATGGAATGTCCTATAAATATCAATTAAATCTATCTGGTCTATTGTGTCATTTAAAACTTTTGTTTCCCTATTAATTTTCTGTCAGGATGATCTGTCCATTGGTGTAAGTGAGGTGTTAAAGTCCCCCACTATTATTGTGTTACTGTTGATTTCCTCTTTTAGAGCTGGTAGAAGTTGCCTTATGTATTGAGGTGCTCCTATGTTGGGTGCATAAATATTTACCATTGTTATATCTTCTTCTTGGATTGTTCCCTTGATCATTATGTAGTGTCCTTCCTTGTCTCTTGTAACATTCTTTATTTTAAAGTCTATTTTATCTGATTTGAGTATTGCTACTCCAGCTTTCTTTTGACTTACATTTGCATGGAATATGTTTTTCCATGCCCTCACTTTCAGTCTGTATGTGTCCTGTCTCTTGTAGACAGCGTATATATGGGTCCTGTTTTTGTATCCATTCAGCCAGCCTTTGACTTTGGGTTGGAGCATTTAATCCATTCACATTTAAGGTAATTATCAATATGTATGTTCCTATTATCATTTTCTTAATTGTTTTGGGTTGTTTTTTGTAGGTCCTTTTCTTCTCTTGTGTTTCCCACTTAAAGAAGTTCCTTTATCATTTGCTGTAGAGCTTGTTTGGTGGTGCTAAATTCTCTTAGCTTTTGCTTGTCTGTAAAGTTTTCGATTTCTCCATCGAATCTGAATGAGATCCTTGCTGAGTAGAGTAATCTTGGTTGTAGGTTCTTCCCTTTCATCACTTTAAATATATTGTGCCACTCCCTTCTGGCTTTTAGAGTTTCTGCTGAGAAATCAGCTGTTAACCTTATGGGAGTTCCCTTGTATGTTATTTGTTGTTTTTTCCTTTGTTGCCTTTAATAATTTTTTTTTTTTGTCTTTAATTTTTGTCAATTTGATTACTATGTGTCTCGGCGTGTTTCTCCTTGGGTTTAGCCTGCTTGGGGCTCTCTGTGCTTCCTGGACTTGGGTGGCTACTTCCTTTCCCATGTTAGGGAAGTTTTTGACTATGATCTCTTCAAATATTTTCTTGGGTGTTTCTCTCTCTCTTCTTCTTCTGGGATCCCTATAATGCAAATGTTGGTGCATTTAATGTTGTCACAGAGGTCTCTTAGGCTGTCTTCATTTCTTTTCATTCTTTATTCTGTTCCACAGCAGTGAATTCCAGTGAGTTTCTGGATCATCTTCACTATCATTATTCTGAATTCTTTTTCTGGAAGGGTGCCTGTCTCTTCATTTAGTTGTTTGTCTGAGGTTTTATCTTCTTCCTTCATCTGGTATGTAGTCCTCTGCCTTTTCATTTTGTCTATCTTTCTGTGAATGTGGTTTTCATTCCACAGGCTGTAGGATTGTAGTTCTTCTTGCTTCTGCTGTCTGCCCTCTGGTGGATGAGGCTATCTAAGAGGCCTGTGCAAGCTTCCTGATGGGAGGGACTGGTGGTGGGTATAGCTAGGTGTTGCTCTGGTGAGCAGAGCTCAGTAAAACTTTAATCTGCTTGTCTACTGATGGCTGGGGCTGAGTTCCCTCACTGTCAGTTGTTTGGCCTGAGGTGACCCAGCACTAGAGGCTACAGGCTCTTTGGTGGGGCTAATGGCGGACTCTGGGAGGGCTCACACCAAGGAGTACTTCCCAGAACTTCTGCTGCCAGTGTCCTTGTCCCCACGGTGAGACACATCCAACCCCCTGCCTCTGCAGGAGGCCCTCCAACACTAGCAAGTAGGTCTGGTTCAGTCTCCTATGCGGTCACTGCTTCTTCCCCCTGGTTCTTGATGCGCACACTATTTTGTGTATGCCCTCCAAGAGTGGAGTCTCTGTTTCCCCCAGTCCTGTTGAAGTCCTGCAATCAAATCTCGCTAGCCTTCAAAGTCTGATTCTCTGGGAATTCCTCCTTCCATTGACAGACCCCCAGGTTGGGAAGCCTGACATAGGGCTCAGAACCTTCACTCCAGTGGGTGGACTTCTGTGGTATAATCATTCTCCAGTTTGTGAGTCACCCACCCAGCAGTTATGGGATTTGATTTTATTGTGATTGCGCCCCTCCTACTGTCTCATTGCGGCTTCTCCTTTGTCTTTGGATGTGGGATATCTTTTTTGGTGAGTTTCAGTGTCTTCCTGTCAATTATTGTTCAGCAGTTAATTGTGATTCTGGTGCTCTCGCAAGAGGGCAACCTTCTAGTCCACCATCTTGAACCAGTCTCCCACACACCATGTTATTGATGTCAGAATTTTCTTTTTTTATATATTGTGTTTACATTAACCAATTCTTGTGTTTATAGTTTTTCTTAATACTTTGTTTTTTAACTTTTATACTGGAGTTAAAAGTGACTTACACAACATCAAAGTATTATGTTATTCTGCTTTTGTCTATATACTTACCCCTGCCAGTGAGATTTATACTTTCATATGCTTTCATGTTGTTGTTTAGCATTTTTTTGTTTCAACTTGAAGAGTTCTCTTTAGCACTTCTAGTAAGGCAGGTATAGTGGTGATAACTCCCTCAGTTTTTGTTTGTTTGGGAAAGTCTTTATCTCACCTTCATTTTTAAAGGACTCTTTTGCTGGTAAAGCATTCCTTGTTGGCAGGAATTTTTCTTTCAGCACTTTGAATATATAATTTCGCTTGTTCCTGCAAAGTTTCTGCTGAGAAATCTGCTTATAGTCTTATGGGGGAACCCCTTGTATGTGACAAGTCACTTTTCTCTTGTTGCTTTCAATATTCTCTATTTTTAAAAAAAATAAATTTATTTATTTATTTTTGGCTGCGTTGGGTCTTCGCTGCTGCACGTGGGCTTTCTCTAGTTGCGGTCAGCGGGGGCTACTCTTTGTTGTGGTGTGCAGGCTTCTCATTGCGGTGGCTTGTCTTTGTTGTGGGGCATGGGCTCTAGGCACACGGGCTCAGTAGTTGTGGCTCACAGGCTCTAGAGCGCAGGCTCAGTAGTTGTGGCGCATGGGCTTAGTTGCTCCACTGCATGTGGGATCTTCCCAGACCAGGGCTCGAACCCATGTCCCCTGCATTGGCAGGTGGATTCTTAACCACTGTGCCACCAGGAAAGCCCCAATATTCTCTATTTTTGACTTTCAACAATTTAATTAAATGTGTCTACTTGTAGACCTCTTTAGATTCAATCTATTTGAAATTTTTTGGGTTTCACAAATTTGGGTGTCCATCTCCCTCCCTAGATTTGGGAAGTTTTCCACCATTATTTTTTTAAAAATAATCTGTCTGCCCTTTTATCTTACTTTTCTCCTCTGGGACTTCCATAACATGTGTTGGGTTGTTTGATAGTGTCCCATAAAGTCTTATAGACTTTCTTTACTATTTTTCATTCATTTTTCTTTTTGTTCCTCTGACTGGGTAATTTCAAGTGTCTTGTTTTCAAACTTGCTGATTTTCTTCTTTAGCTTGAGCAAGTCTGCTATTTATCCTCTCTATTGAATTTTTCAGTTCAGTCATTGTGTTCTTCAGCTCCAGACTTTCTGCTTGGTTCTCTTGTATTGTTTCTGTCTCTTTGTTGAACTTCTCATTTTGTTCATGTATTGTTTTTTTCTGATTTTGTTTAATTAGCTATCTGTGTTCTTTTGTAGCTTTTGTTTCTTTTCACCTGATTATTTTGAATTCTTTGTCAGGCAGTTTGTAGATCTCCATTTCTTTAGGGTCAGTTATTGGAACTTTAGTTTTCTCCTTTGGTATTATCATGTTTCCCTGATTCTTCATGATTCTTGTAGTCTTGCATTGGTGCCTGCACATTTAAAGAAGTAGTCACTTCTTCCAGTCTTCAAAGACTGGCTTTGGCAGGAAAATCTCTTCACCAGTCAACCCTGCCAGAGATTCTGGGAAGGCCAGATGCCAGGATCCATGGGTAGGCCTGCTGTCAAAGTCCACAGGTGAACAGACCTGATACCTGGGTCTGCAAGCGGGTGGTCCTGGTGCCAGGGTCTGTGGACAAGTGAGTCTGGTTCCAGAGTCCATGGGTTGGCCTGGTGCCTGAGTCCATGGTGGTGATCCTAAAGCCAGGATCTACAGGGGCTGGCTTGACACCAGGGTCCACTGGGGTGGGCCTGGTCCCAGGGTCAGTAGTGAAGCTGGACTCTCACTTTGCTCTCTTTTCCCCACAGGAGAACTCCTGAGCCAAGGGATCTCTCTTGGTGCTGCATTCCACGGGCTGGGGGGAAGGGTGACACAGGTAAAGTGATACTATCCTTCCTACTTTCTTAAATGCATCTTTTCTAGTTTCTGTGCTCCACCTGATCGCTGTAATCTCTCACCTGGATTCTGGGACTCTCATGAAGATATTTTGGTCTGTGGATAGTTTTCAAACTGGTATTTCTGTGGGAGGATGTGGGCTGGAAACTTTTGTTTCAGCAACTTGCTAATGTCGTTCATCCCACCCAATGTGATTATGACTGATAAATCTACCTCATAATAGTGTATGGTGTAGGCTCAGCTGCTGTAACAAAAAGACTAAAAATTTAATGGCTTTGAGAGCAATAAATTTATTTTTCTGTCATGTAAACAACCTATGATCAGTGTTCTAAGTTAGCAGACAGCTCTGATGCACACAGGGACCAGGCTAATGGAGGCTCTGCCATCCTCAACTTGTGACTTCCTGGGTCATTATAGTAATTACCATTCCAATGAATAGAAGAAGGAGAGGGCAGAAATCCAGGGCAAGAATTTCTTCTTAGGCAACTGAGAGGGAGGTTGCATACTTTGCTCCTAGCACAGCCACATGCTAGATACCGTTATGTGGAAAAAGGAGATAATGGATTCTGGTAAACAGCTAGCAATCTCTTCCACAAATATCAACATGTACTAAATGGACTTCACAATTTACCCCTATTTTACCTGTCTCTTCTTCCTGTAGTCCTTTTCTCTGTGTATCACAATCCACTCCATTGCATGTACCAGAAACACAAGAATCATCCTAAATTTCGCACTTTCTCACTTCCCAAAGTGAGAGCATTCCCATCATAAAGAAATCCCCATCAAATTCCGTCAATTCTAGTGTCTACATACTTCCTGGAACCATGTCCTCCTTGTTCCCACTGCCGTGGTTCTCTTACCTGGATTTCTGAAACAGCTTCCCAAGTGATCTCTACACGCCTCCAGTCTTGCCACCATGTAAATAATCCATTGTCCAACCTCCAGCATGAACTTTCTAGAATATGAATTGAATCATAATACTCTCAAATCCTCCAGTAGTTACTCAATACTGTTTGGATAAAATCCAGACTTCTTAGCCTGGATTAGGAAGCCCTTCATGAGTAGGTACTTGATAAATATTCAGTGAATGGATGAATGATTCGGCCCTCGCCTACCTCTCTGGTCTTGTCAGCTACTACGCACCCATATCCACCTACGTACAAACATACGGAAGTTTTCACAGTTCTCTACCCGCTGTGTTGTTTCCTGCCCCCATGCATCCACTGGAGCTGCTCCATCTCCCTTCAATGTCCTCTTGTATTCTCTTTCTCCCATAAGGCTCAATTAGTTCAAGTGTTATTAGTTCACATCTTCCTTTTCTCCTGAAAACTGTGCTATATACAATATAGCACTTGTTATACTCTGCTTTAAATTGGTCTTTATGTGCATGATTCAACATGTTTATTAAGTGTTTATCATATGCCAGGCACAGCCCCTGAAGCTATTATGGAGCATTAGGAGACAGTGTAACACGGACACCTAATTAGATTGGGGGTCAGGGGCCAGGGAAAACTTCTCTAAGGAAGTTACATTTAAGCAGAAACCTAGAGTCTATCTTTGGTACTTGCTGTCATCACTTTCTTACCTCCCATTTACCTCTTTTTTCTTTTTTTATACATTTATTTATTTATTTTTGGCTGCGTTGGGTCTTCGTTGCTGTGTGCAGGCTTTCTCTAGTTGCAGTGAGTGGGGGCTAGTCTTCGTTGCGGCGTGCGGGCTTCTCATTGCAGTGGCTCCTCTTGCTGCAGAACACGGGCCGTAGGGTGCAGGGGCTTCAGTAGTTGCAGCATACGGGCTCAGTAGTTGTGGCTCGCAGGCTCTAGAGCACAGGCTCTGTAGTTGTGGCGCACAGGCTTCATTGCTCCACGGCATGGGGGATTTTCCCGGACCAGGGCTCGAACCCATGTCCCCTGCCTTGGCAGGCAGATTCTTAACCACTGCGCCACCAGGGAAGTCCCCCATTTACTTCTTAACCCACTGCTTTAATCCCTGCCCTGGGGATTCAAGTGTGTGTTGTTCCCTTTGCCTCAAATGACGTACTCTGCTGGTGGTAAAATCCTTCCCATTATTTTTAAGATTCAGTTTCAGCCTCATTCCCTTCTGTGAAAACTTTCCTGACTCCCCCAGGCAAAATTAATCATTTCTTCCCCATTTTGAATCTGCCTCTATCACAACACTAATCACCTAGTATGTGAGCTCCTTGAAATGAGAACCTATCCTATATTTTTGCATCCTACTACTGTCCTGTTCCCTTCGAACCTTTGGGATGTTTTGTGTAGTCTAAAAATCCCTGCTTCCTTCAAACATTCCTCTTATGATATGGTTCATAATCCTAACGATTTCCTGTTTAAATACATTTCATTTTACCAATATCTTTCTTAAAATGTGTCACCCTTAGCTGAATTCTACTCCAGAGGTGTGATCTACCTGCATAAGATAAAGGAAGACCACTACCTCCCTTATTCTAAAGCTAGACGTCTAAGCATCCTAAGATTATATTGATTAGGGGGACAATTATATAACAATATGAAATCATACTGATTTGACTGTGGGAGAGTGACTACTGCTAAACCAATCTCATCCTGCACTTGTGCTGCTGGTATATTGGAGTCAAAGAAAGAGTTTTACATTTGCCCCCTTTAAACGTCTTGTTTTATTCAGCATCAATACAACCTGCTAAGATATATATATATTTTTGAAAACCGTTTCTTACTTGAAAGTGTTTATTTACCTTCCCAGCTTTCTGTCATCTGTAAATTCGATTGATCTGTTTTAGAAATCAGCATTCAAGTGATTAATAAAAATGTTAACTAGAATAAGATGTGGATAGGCTGCTGGCATCATACTACATGCTTTCTTAATAAAGATGCTATTTCATTAGTCATCACCTTTAGTTTTGGCAAAATATAATCGTCCGTATATTCAAGATTCCTCTAACTTGTCACAAAGATAGTGTAAGAGGTCTTGCCAAATGCCATGTGGAAGTTCAATGACATATCTTTTCAGCATAATATTCAATAGAATAATTACGATGTATGTTTAAATTGGGAATGAAAACACTTTTATTGAGCTAAAATAGAATGAACAATGAACATGGCTTTTATGCCAAGCAGCTCCAAGGAAGTAGCACCAGAAACTCAGAAGTATGACTCTTGGGAGATAGGACTTTTAGTAGAAAAAGTTGAAAGTAGAGAAATTGGGACAACAGGCAGCAGTAAGAATGGCTGGGGATGGGACCATCAGAAGATATTTCAAAATGGGAATAAAGAACATAATAGGAGCAAATTAAAAGAAGAGACTCAAACAATTTTATTACATACCTTCTTTATTGGGGCATTGTAATAACCCTATGAAATAGATATTAAAGACTTGGAAGGTTTAGTGACTTGACTGAAGTCTCACAGCTAGAGGATCTGTGAATTTAACCCAGGTCTCTCTGACTCTAGAAGACTAGGAGTTTTTACTATACCAGGCTCCTTAGTTTAGGGAGGATGTTTTTAGGGGAATCTAGAAGGCTAACGCATAGTATTTTTGTGGCTTTGGAGAGAACAATTCAGAATAGGCTCAGAAGAGTGGATTCTGGACTCATAATGAAGAGACTTTTCTTCAGTGAATAAGAAAGCTAAGCCTAAAATAATGTTAGCCTAACCTTTTAAAGTGCACGTCAAGTTGGAAACAGCAAAGAGAGGCTGAGCCACATTCTAGGTCCAAGACTAAAAGAATGACCCTTCCAGCCACCCCATTACTTAGGGGAAAAGCCTAAGTAATAAATTAGTGACTGGAGTTGAGGCTTGGGCTTGAGACAGATGGTTTTTCACAGCAATGTAAGGCTGGTGAGAAAGCAGATGGTGCTGGCATCAGTCCTGGGAGTACGTTCCATAGACAGATCCTGCAGACTGTGCTGGCTGCAGAGATGATTACTAAGTAGATATTCTTATTGTCACTCACTTATGGATGAGGAAACTGAGGACCAAATACACTGAGCAACTTGCCCAAGCTTACATATCCAAAGTGTGGCAGAAGCGGGATGTGAACCCAAGTTGTCCAGCTTCAGAGCCCACTCTGGCCACTGATGCTGCGTTGCTTCTTTGGATGTCACCTCCTCTGTGAAGCCCTCTCAGACTCCCCATCTGAGTTCCCATAGAGTTAAGTTATACTTTCATAGGTATTCACATTGTACCTTTAATTACCTCACATTGCTGTTTATCTTTTTTTTTCATACAGATGTGAGCTCCTCATGAGCAGAATTGAGGCCTTGTATTCCCTCTACACCAGCACAGGTACCTGGAATTCAGTGACACTCAGCTAGCTAAATACCTTATAAGATAAGATGATGGGTTTTAAGCAGCAGTCATCAACTCTGGCTCACTTTGGCAGAATAGCATTTCATAGGAAGGCTATCTAGTGGTTTATAGAATCAACTGGAAGGGTAAAGAACTATGTTAAGAAAATAGGCAGGAAACTAGAAAAGCGAGGCAGTAGAAGAAAAACCTGCTCAGAATTTGGCTATGTGCAAAAAAAAATGAGTTATTACAGGTAAGGCACTTAGAACATTATTAGTCACACCGTAAGGGACTGGTAATGTTTGCTGTTATTATGCAAGTTGGGTCTTGAAGGGTATCACATTCACTAGCTGGAGGAAGAAGGACCAACGTATGAAAAGGCCCCTGCTTTACAGGGCATGGTATGTTAGGGAATTTCTGGAAGCTTGCTATAGCCAGAAGGTAAGGATACCAAGGCGGGGCAGAGCAGGGATAAAGCAAAAGTTGAGTCTGGCAAAGGAAGACAGAAAGCAGACCAGATGGGGCCTTCTGACTATCAGAATAAAGTCCTCATTTGGAATTTGTTTTAAGGGCAAAGGGGAACCAATGGTGGCTTCTAAATAGGGCAGAGGAAGTGCTCAGTACATGCAGGGTCTGTTTGTGAGTTGCCTGAGGCCCATTTAATTGCAAATGAATGAGATTCCCTGCTGGGAATGGAAGGGCAGGTGGGACTGGAAGACTTTGTGACCCTGACTCCTAGGCATTGTTATTTATTTATTGTCTTTTTTTTTTTAAACATCTTTATTGGGGTATAATTGCTTTACAATGGTGTGTTAGTTTCTGCTTTATAACAAAGTGAATCAGTTATACATATACATATGTTCCCATATCTCTTCCCTCTTGCATCTCCCTCCCTCCCACCCTCCCTATCCCACCCCTCCAGGCGGTCACAAAGCACCGGGCTGATCTCCCTGTGCTATGCGGCTGCTTCCCACTAGCTATCTACCTTAATCACATGAAAACCACTCAAGAACATACAGGCAAATCTCGACCGCCGCTTTATAGAGGAGCATCTGAAGCCGTGACTGCTGAAGTGCCCCTAAGAGGCTGGAGGAGTTCATCAGCGAAGGCTCCCTGGGGCAAGCAAGGCCTGAGCTTGGTTTGAGGAAGGGGGTCGTGGTTTGCCTGATCCCCTCATCTTATCACTGAAGGAAGAAAGGGCCAGAGAGGGGGAGGGTCTGGCCGATGGTCACACTGCAGAATTCCATGGCTGACTCCTGTGTGGCACTTTTCTCACTGCACTGTGCTGCTGCCACACGCAGCCTTGACATGACTCTTGGCTGTTAAGTCAGGCAGGACAGTCCCAACATAGTTTCTGGGGCCAAAGGGAGGAATCCTTCATGAAACGGCCATAAATTCACCTACAAGATTCAAAGAGACCTCATAAGTCGTCTCCAACAATTTCTTGTGTGGGCGAGAGGCTGTTTATGAGGTCTGCTAGCCTGAAACCCCCTTGTAAAGGCAGAGCACAGGCCTGGAGAGGAGAAATTCCTGCTGTGGAGCACGTGCATCTGCCTGTAGGACATTCCCCCTCCCTGGCCAAAGCAAGGAGGCCGTTCAAGGAAACTCCAATGGGTTTAAAGAAACACACTTATTTTTCCCTGAAAAAAGTAATACGTGTTCATGATAGAAAAATTGTAAAATGCAAGAAAATACAAAGAAGAAAGTAAAAATCTCTTATAATTTCACAATTCAGACTTCACAACTTACTGCTGACATCTGGCTTATAGCTTTTGTTTTAAATGGGCATGTTGACTTTTGAAATTAATTAATTAATTAGGCTGAGTTGGGTCTTCGTTGCTGCGCGTGGGCTTCTCTAGTTGAGGTGAGTGGGGGCTACTCTTCATTGCAGTGTGCGGGGTTCTCATTGCAGTGGCTTCTCTTGTTGCGGAGCACGGCAATTAGGCACGCGGGCTTCAGTGGTTGTGGCTCGCAGGCTCTAGAGCACAGGCTCAGTAGTTGTGGTGCACGGGCTTATTTGCTCCGCGGCATGTGGGATCTTCCCGGACCAGGGCTCGAACCTGTTTCCCCTGAACTGGCAGGCGGATTCTTAACAAGTGCGCCACCAGGGAAACACTTATAGCTTTTTAGTGTTTCATTTATATATGCGTGTGTCTGTGTGTACATGTATTGTATAAATGTATACGTATGTATATATAATTTTTCTATTATAATAAAATAAATACAATTTACCATTTTAACCATTTTTAAGTGTCCAGTTCTTTGGTATTTAGTACATTCTCACTGTTATGCAACCATCCCCACTATCCATCTCCAGAAATTTTTCATCTTCCCAAACTGAAACTCTAGACCCATTAAACACTAACTCCCCATTCCCCCCTCCCCCCAGTCCCTGGCACCCACCATTTTTTTTTCTGTCTCTAAGTCTGACTACTCCAGGTACCTCGTATAAGTGGAATCATATGCTATTTGTCCTTTTGTGACTGTCCTGTTTCACCCACCATCATGTCCTTAAGATTCATTCGTGTTGTACCATGTGTCAGAATTTCCTTCCTTTGATTGAATAAAATTCCATTGTATGTGTACAGACCATGTTTTGTTTATCCATTCATCCACTGATGGATACTTGAACTAATTCCACCTTTTGGCTATCGTGAATAATGCTGCTATGAGCATGAGTTTACAAATATGTTCTGAGTCCCTGCTTTCACTCCTTTTGGGTATACACCCAGAAGTGGAATTGCTGGTTCACGTGGTAATACAGTGTTTTATATATTTTAAAAATTGATAATATACTCATAATTTTATATCAAATTGTGAGCATTTTCCAATGTCATTATAAACTCTTTAAAACCTGATTTTTAATGTCTGCCTAGTATTTACTCCATTACCTTGTAATCCGATTCTTAGATATTTTGATTATTTCTAATTTTTCACTATTACTATAATGAACATTCTGTACATAAATATTTGAATATATCTGTTTATTTCCTTAATATGATAAATTCCTAGAGGTAAAATCATTATCAAAAGCTATGAACATTTTATGGGGCTTCCCTGGTGGCGCAGTGGTTGAGGGTTCGCCTGCCGATGCAGGGGACACGGGTTCGTGCCCCGGTCCGGGAAGATCCCACGTGCCACGGAGCGGCTGGGCCCGTGAGCCATGGCCGCTGAGCCTGCGCGTCCAGATCCTGTGCTCCGCAACGGGAGAGGCCGCAGCAGTGAGAGGCCCGCGTACCGCAAAAAAAAAAAAAAAAAAAAAAAAGCTATGAACATTTTAAAAGCTTTTGATCCATATTCATAAATTTTTTTTCATAAAATTTCTCCAATTTTATAACCTTCAATAATGTCTTGCCCACTTTACTCTGATGTTTATTAAAAATAATTCATTCTTTCTGCAACCTGGCCTCCCAGGTAACTGACCCACCAATAACACATTTCTGGTCTTGGCTTCGCAAGAAACTTACCTGGCTAAGGTTGTGGGTATACAGATTAGAAAGAAGATCTGGGAAGTATTATTAGAGGAAAAGAACAGAAACTGGCATTTTCTTGTATGAGAAAGCAGGAGGTAGATTGGTGAGGTGGTAGGGATAAGTGCAGATGGGAGAGGGGAGAGTTTGTTAAGCATCTCTATGTGCTTTACGTATGGTGTTGATCTCCCAACAACTCTGTAAGGGAGATATATATGATGATCCTCATTTTCCAGTGAGGAAACTGAAGCTCAGAAAGAACCTGGGTTCTAAAGTTATGCAGATGGTAGGCGGTAGAGCCAGGACTCAGCCAATGTCTATCTGACACTCTGACCCTGGGGACTGGCAGTGGCCTCTTTCCACTGCACCACGATGCTCTCAGGAGAAGATCAGAACCCTGAGAGATAGGAGAGACAAAGAAGATGGGCAAGGTTGCAAGGTCAAAATGAAAAGCATAGGCAAATTTTATTGTTAGTTCCTAGATCCAGGGAGAGGTAAGGGCTGTCCTTCTGTATAAGGGGATGAAAGGTGCCTCCATTTGGTGGACGGTCATATTCCCCTATGGAGGTGTGTGGGTTTGGCACTTGTGACATGCTACTGAACTAGATAATCTGATTTATTTCAACAGATCCCACAAAACACAGCAGAGCCACCTGCAGGCCCCACATCCTCCTAGGTGAGGTGTTTATGTAAGGGTGGAGAGCAGAGTAATCAGCAGCTTATTCTGCTGGCAAAACTCTAAGGGGGAGGCAGATGGCCAGCACCAGCTAAGTGAGATCAGGTCATGGGTGGAAAAGTCATAAATCTGTGGTTTACCTCAGATTACTGCATTACTGCTTAAGTGGGGATAAATAATACCCTATGTTATGTTAAGGCGTGACTTAATCTTTCACTGTTTGTGGGAAAGGAGGTGCAATTAAATATTACAACACCCTTTCAAAATACAAACACTTCAACAATACATATGGCTACTGATCTTATCACAAAATAGATGGTAGTTAGAGCAGTGAGTTCCTGGCTGGTGTGTCATGGAAAATAGAAGTGGATTTTAGTCCTCTGTTTTATAAGGGTGACTATGTGCGTGCTGTGAGTGGTAGGCAGTGGAAAAGATCCCTGATGAAATAACAGAGAGTGTCTTTTGGTGGGGAGGGTGTTGCAGTCTTTGTGAGCAGAGTTACAAAACGTCTTTACAAAACATCTTTCTCTGCACCAGAGAATGAGGCCCAAAGAGCCATTTTCAGGATTGACGATGACTGTAATGGAGCCACCTGGAATCATACCAAAGCTAAGGTTAGTTTAGGAGGGGCCCAAAGGCGACAGCATGGGCTTTTGCTCTCTGAGCTAAGGTTCTTTGGTTATTTCAATATATTTTCCATTATACCTACTAATTGCACGTTAGTTCCTTGACAGAGAGACAAGGTCTGGTTCATTTTATAATATGCCGAGCATAAAATTGGCACTCAGTAAATTTATAGTAATATACAAGTCAGCATGTAGCATAGCGTCCCACCTTTATTATTTGTGATTATTTATGTTTGGGATTAGGAGTAAAACACAAGGTAGATTTCAGCCTGTGTAAGGGAATTTTTCCTCTGTGGATGGTGACTTTCCCTTGGAAGAAAAAAGCAGAACCCAAATGATGAGTAGGTCTCATAAAACAAAAGATTGATTTTTCTGGTCACTGTGGCCCAGCTTGTTCTAGTTTGTTAAACGTGCCTCTCGAAGTCAGATGCAAAAGTTGAGGCCCTAATGGTTGACTATGCCTTCCCCAACCACACACATCCTCTGGTCCGCTTCCTGAGTCTTGTGAAAAAATAAGCCAATTAGAGATCCACTCCCTACCCACTTCTTAGGTAACAGCCTAGTAATCCTGAGAGGGAGAGAGATGGACCAGTGAGAAACTGATTTTACCCTGGTAGACTGGATAGGGGCTTGAGAGAGATGGGGGGAGGGTTGGTGTTACATGGGTACATTTGGAGTAATGCTGTGACATTCAGCCCTGATCCTTAGGTTTTCTTGGAGATGGAAATCTCCACAGTTGAGGCTTGGTCCGGAGCAACTGCTAAAAGCCATAATTATCCTCGTAGGAAGAAAGCCCAACCCGTGAGAATCTTCTATACTGGATCAAGGTCAAGCAGATTAGGACCATTTGCAGCTTCTCCTCCTTCTTCAAACATCCTTTGCTTTATAAATAGCTGGCCTTAAAGAATGCTTTATTCCGTTCTTAACATTGTTGAGTGCTTACCATGCCGTGTGCCAAGCATACATGTAGTTTTTTATGTATGGATTTATCTATCCTCACAACTACTATGAGGAGATACCATTCTTTCTCCACTTTACGGGTGAGATAACTAACACAGGTACCTTGATCAAGCACACACCTCTCATAAGGTGCACAGCTGAGGTCTGAACCCTGGCAACCTGGCTCTTTAGCACTCATCTCAATCACCAAACTACTCTCGTGGGATGCTCTAAATCGCTGGAAAAAGTCCATGGAAGCTATCCTGCAATCATATATCCTTGTATAATGTGTATGTGCATATATGTATAAATGTAATTTTCATAGAATTATAACTTTTATATGTTTTACATATAGATGTATAATTTACAAATATAATTTCCGTAGTCATCTGCACATGTAATAATAAGTGTACATTTTCATATAGCTATTTACATGGTAATTTGCATAAAGAGGAGGGTGTGGAAGGGATTTATTGTTGGTGTTTTTTGTATTCACCTCTTTGCTGTGTCTTTCATGATTTCTCTATGATAAACATATAATGGTTTGAAATGAAATTTTCTAAATTTGAAAAAGGATTTGGGGGCTTCCCTGGTGGCGCAGTGGTTGAGAGTCCGCCTGCCGATGCAGGGGACACGGGTTCGCGCCCCGGTCCGGGAAGATCCCACATGTCGCGGAGCGGCTGGGCCCGTGAGCCATGGCCGCTGAGCCTGCGCATCCGGAGCCTGTGCTCCGCAACGGGAGAGGCCACAACAGTGAGAGGCCCGCGTACCGCAAAAAATAAATAAATAAATAAAATAATAATAAAAAAGGATTTGGGAATTCCAGCGGTCCAGTGGCCTCTCCCGTTGCGGAGCACAGGCTCCGGACACGCAGGCCCAGCGGCCATGGCTCATGGACCCAGCCGCTCCACGGCATGTGGGATCTTCCTGGACCGGGGCACGAACCCATGTCCCCTGCATCGGCAGGCGGACTCTCAACAACTGCGCCACCAGGGAAGCCCTGTTAAGCAATTTTTAATAGAGTTTTTCTCAAGAATACAAACTGTAATTGCAAAGAAATCATAACTAAAATCAGGTAAATATATTACTTATATATAAATAATTTCAAAAACAAAATTATTAAAACTTTCCCCCAAATTAGTAAAAATTATACGTAAGTGGTCTGTAGGTGCCTTTTAATTTGTTTGATATGATCTGGAAGGCTGAGTCTTCCATCCTTCAAAGAGAATAGAGTCCATCTCAGGGAATGTGAAAAAATAAACTCCATTCCCATCAAGCCCCTGTGTATATTCCACAAGTTTTCCCTCATGGCTCTAAGATAACATGCACATTGTTTGAAAGAAGCATCTATGTGGAAACTTTAAGCGACTGAGGAAGGCCAGTAAGTCCTGAGAGAAGGAGAGGCATGTTAGGGAGGGAGCAGCCTTGTTACCTTAACAAATGACCTGGTTCACAGGGGCTAGGACACATACACAGGTCCCCAGGCTCTGAATCTGGGAGGAGAGCCTTCCTGAGTGGCAGACTCACATCTGCCAAGCCCAGAGACTAGGACTGACCTTCACGATTTCAGTTGATTGATTTATAACAAGAAACATGAATGTTGAAAAGACTAGTCACTCATATCCCCTGGACAGTGCTTTCTCCCACAGGGACCCATATCATGACCAGAGGAGCAGAGTTCAGTTTTTGATTTGGAGGTTAAGGGCATCCATCCAGCCATTCACCTGTTGGAGGTCCACTTACTGTGTTCCAGTTATTAACTCATTCAGTCCTTCCAGCATCAGTGAGAAAGGTACCATTATTATTTCTATAACAAATGAGTTAAACAAGGAACAGAGCAGTTAATTGCCTTGCCCAAGGTCACACAGCATTTAAGGGCAGTTTCAGACTGAGACCCAAGCACTCTGGCTCAGGATCTGGGCTTTTAATCACTTCATTATAGTGTCCCTGTATACATACACTTTTCTACAATATGAGGATTAGTCTATATACAGTATACAGTATACTGTTTATTTTTTACCTGCTTTTCACAATTAACTTCTTTAAGGTCATTAAATAATCTTCAACTTTTCCACGTCATATTTAGTGGTAGCAAAGGATTCTACTGGATGGAGGTGATATTACTTATTTAATCATTCCCCTCTTTAGCTTTCTGGGTTGCCTCTTTCTTTTTCTTTTGTAAAACACACCACATGAATTCTCTTAAACCTATTTTTGTGACTATTTTATACACTTTTCTTAATAAATATCTAGAAACGAAACTGTGAGGTCAAAGAACATCAATAACGTTAAGGCCCTTACATACCACAGACCAAACTGCTCTCTCAAAAGGTGGTTCAATTTATACTCCCATGAACGTTCAGCCTCTGCAACTGCCCCCCACCCCTATATCTATTATTTTTAAAAGTTCCCACTTTAATTGGTGGTGTCTCAGTGCTGTGTTTTGAATTCTTTTCATTGATTATGAGGAGAATATTTTATTCGCCATTTGTAATTTATGTATAGCTTTTTGGTTCAATTCTTTTGTCCAGTTTTTTAGAGATGAAAACTATAGTCTTCCAAACCAAACTCTTTTATTTTGTTTGTTTGTTTCTCACAGTTTATAAAAACTTAATGATCGATGCTCATCAGATTAGAAGTAGACATGCTTCATTAAAAATCCTTGTAAGTCATGACTTTGTTGTATATTCAAACTCTTTTATTTTGAAAATTACTTCTAAACACTTCTTTCGCTATTGTTTGGTGATGGTTTTCGTTTTCTGTCATCTCTAGACCCTGGAGCCTCAGTTGGTTTTTTGTAAATTCACTCACCTTCTTGATGGTATGAGCAGCCAAGGTGGGCTCTGGGCAGAGACCATGTGGATTCATCCGGAGGACGAGCTGTTCAGGGCATGAGGAAGAGGAGGGTGTGGGGCTGCTGACCCCTGCCTGATGCCCTGCGGCCCAGCCTGTGGGCTGGAGGCTGGTCGGGCCTAGTGGAGGCTCTCTGACCTGGAGCCACGCTCTCTGCTTCTCCAAGTCCTACCTCCCCTCCGGACCTCAGCATTCATCTGAAAAGCAGCGGTGGTGCTGGCTCTTACATAGGGGTGTAGTGAGCCTCAAATGCGAAGGTGTTTAGCAGATGGTTATGAATTATAATAAAGGCAAAGTTATTATTATGATTTTTGGCTGTGTTGGGTCTTCATTGCTGTGCGCGAGCTTTCTCTAGTTGTGGCGAGCCGGGGCTAATCTTCGTTGCGGTGCATGGGCTTCTCTTTGTGATGGCTTCTCTTGCTGCGGAGCACGGGCTCTAGGCACGTGGGCTCAGTAGTTGTGGCACGCGGGCTCAGTAGTTGTGACGCACGGGCTTAGTTGCTCCGCGGCATGTGGGATCTTCCCGGACCAGGGATCGAACGAACCCGTGTCCCCTGCATTGACAGGTGGATTCTTAACCAGTGTGCCACTAGGGAAGCCCCAAAGTTATTATTATTTTGAGCTATGATTTTGGTTCTGGTTCTTCAGGGGAAGAGTTGTATGGTTCGGGGTAAACAGGTCCAAGTTTGTCATGTTTGTAGAAGGTTTGACATTTTGGGGTAGGATATGCTAATAGTCTCCCCACCTCACGCTCTCTGAGTCTCAGTTTCCTCACCTGTAAAATAAGGATAATAATAGTATCGACCTCATTGGGCTGTGTGAAGATTAAATGAGTTAATCTATATAAAACATTGAAATTAGCTGTTGGCACCTTGTAAGAGTTTTACATAAATTAACTCATTAAATCATCACATAATCCAGTGAGTTAGATACTACTTTACCCCTACTTTACAGGGAGGAAGAAACTGAGACCAGATGGGTGAGGTGACTAGCCCAAGGTCACACAGCTATTAAGTGACTAGGCTAGGATATACATCCAGGCAGTCTGTCTTGAGAGTCTGCATTTCTAACCACAGTACTATACTGCCACTATTCTATCCTGGGATGGAGAAAAAGGTGGGTAAGGAAGGAGAGAAGGCTGGCCTTTGCCTCCCAGACATTAAATTAACAGCCAGGCTTTGGTCATGATTCTCAGCCCCACCGTGCACAGCCTCCTCCAGCCACACTTCCTCCAGGAAGTCTTCCCAGATAAGCCCCACCCATATGATCACTCCTATTTTCTCCATATGCTTTGAACTTATGAACCTAGTTGTCTGCATGGTGCTTTGTAATGCTTTGAAAATTGTAATTCAATTTAATGGACATTTATCAAATGCCTAGAACATAGGGCTAAAATCGTGGGGTATGCAGACATGGGTAAAAAGTCCCTCTCTGCCAGGCATTTATAGCCTTGTCGGGAACATAATCAAAGACAGTCATATGAAATACCAATGAAAGAGAAATTGAGATGAGTGTTGTAAAAGAAGTATCAACAGTGTATTATAGAAATATGGGGAAAATATTGTTTAATTCAGGCTGGTGGCAGGTGGCTCTGAGAGAGCTTCACAGATCACGCATTTGCACAGGGTTTTGAGGGATGGCTAAGACTTAAGGCAGTGTGGTGGGACAGCAATCAGAGAAAAGAGCAGGAACAGATCCAGCCTGTAAAGTGTGTCCTGCGATGGAAGCCAACCTTGTCAGTGCTACCATAGCCTGCTGTGGTCATTATTAGTAGGAGCAGGCACTTGGGCTTCTACTTCCTGGGGTCTGCCCAGGTTCCAGACCCTCAGGTTTTGATCAGTGGACTCTGCCTTTGGGAGAGAGAGGCTGAGAGTGAGAAATAAATCAAGCTTTCCTCCCTCTTTGGTGTTTTATTCACTTCTCTGGAAGCTGTTGCAGGGAGGCCAAACAAGGCTGGGGGCCACATGAAAAAAGAAGACTTTGCCCTGTGTTTGCATCTCACTCGTTTTTGTTTTGTTTTGTTTAATAGGTGAATATTTTTTTAAACTTTTTATTTTGTATTGGAGTATAGTTGATTAACAACGTTGTGTTAGTTTCTGGTGTACAACAAAGTGATTCAGTTATATATATACATGTATCTATTCTTTTCCAAATTCTTTCCCCAATTAGGTTGTTACAGAATATTGAGCAGAGTTCCCTGCGCTATACAGTAGGTCCTTATTGGTTATCCATTTTAAATATAGCGGCATGTACATGTCAATCCAAAATTCCCTAACTAACTATCCGTCGCCCCTCACCCTCCCCCCCAACCCCGGTAACCATAAGTTCATTCTCTAAGTCTGTGAATCTGTTTCTGTTTTGTAAATAAGTTCATTTGTATCATTTTTTTTTACATTCCACGTGTAAGCGATATCATACGATATTTCTCTTTCTCTGTCTGACTTACTTCACTCAGTGTGACAATCTCTAGGTCCATCCATGTTGCTGCAAATGGCATTCTTTCATTCTTTTTAATGGCTGGGTAATATTCCATGGTATATAGGTACCACACCTTCTTTATCCATTCTTCTGTCGATGGACATTTAGGTTGCTTCCATGTCTTGGCTATTGTAAACATCACTGCATCTCATTTGAATTGTCAGTAGGGGTCCTGCCTTCTGTGCGCCTGTTCTGGAGTTCCCCAGGCTTGTGTGTTGCTCGGCACTCCCTTCTTCTGCAGGGGACAAACTGTAGAGAGGTTGGCTTCGTCTTCTGGTTAAGTGCTTAACTGCATTGCTCCCATCTCCCTGGTCTGGCAAGGGCATCCCTCTGGGCCGAAGTGAGAGTACAGTTGGAGCCCTGCATTGGTTGCATTCTACTCAGCGCCTAAACTTTTTGGTGGGAACCTGGGGAAGATGTTCCCACCCGCTGATCCCAGGGAAAGCTCTGTGCTGTGCTGCTTTGGGGCATTCTGAGGTCTGAGATCTGGCTTCATGTAATAGGTGCCAGACGCTTGGGGTTAAGGTGAGAAGTCTAAACACCAGACCACGTGTGAATAATCAGGAAACGTTTCCTGGACAATAATTTTTCATTTTCCATCCATCCATCTACCCATCCAACAAATATTTGTTTTACCCCTTCTCTGTGTCAGACAGTGAACTTGGTGCTGGGGACCCAAAGACCAAAAAAATCACAGTTCTTGTCCTCAAGCTTAGCGTCTAGTGACATGTGATCACACAAAGTAAATAAAGGAAGCACAGAGAAGGGGCCCCCAATACAGCACTGGGGTTACAATTCTGAACAGAATCCCAGTGGACAAAAAGGAGGTAGGAGAGGACGTACAGACAGAAGGGATAGTAGAAGGTGAGGGTGTGGGATGTCCAGGGACACTTTTGTGGGGGCAGAGAGACGGAGAGAGAGTTGCGGCCACCAAGCTGTGTGGCTAGAGAAGGCAGGCAGATCCAGGTCATGAAGGTTCTTGCAATAATATTTGGATGCTACCCTCAGGGCCCTGAAGTGTTTTGAGCATTGAAATGGCTTGTTTAGCTCTGCATTTTATTTTATTTTATTTTATTTGGGGGGGTGGTATGCAGTCCTCTCACTGTTGTGGCCTCTCCCGTTGCAGAGCACAGGCTCCGGATGCACAGGCTCAGCGGCCATGGCTCACGGGCCCAGCCACTCCGCGGCATGTGGGATCTTCCCGGACCGGGGCACGAACCCGTGTCCCCTGCATCAGCAGGCTGACTCTCAACCACTGCGCCACCAGGGAAGCCCTAGCTCTGCATTTTATAAAGAACGCTGAGTGCGGTGAGGAGCTGCAGTGGTGGCGGCAGGAATGAAAGCAGGGAGACCAATTTGGAGCCTGTTGTAGTTGTTCAGGAAAAGAGGAGATGAGGACCTCCCTGGGCAGGGGAGGGACTGTGATGGGGAGAGGGCTGAGAGGTCCCCAGGCGGCAGAGTGGACAGCACGTGGCTATCAAGCGGCTGTGGGGAGAGGAGGGACAGGGAGGGTCAGCAGTGACTTCCAATGGTCTGGCTCTGGCCACCACTGGGTTGCTGGTGATGCTCTTCACTGAGACAGAAAACAGGAGGAGGAACATGTGCATCAGGCCTAGGGCAGAGACAGGAGCTCAGTCTCGGGCGTGTTGAATCGGCTGGAGATGGGGCACTGGAGCCAAGAGGATGCCAGGTCCTAAGGCAGAGATTTGAAAATCTTTGGGATATAAGTGCTGGGTAAAAAAATGAGAGTATTAGGTTTGAGGAGAGTGTATGGAGCAGATTAAGAAGATCAACCCATTTTACAGTGGCCTGGAGAACAGAAAGAGTTGTATCAAGGAAAGGGCGTAAGTGTGGTCAAAGAGATGCGCCAAGGTGAAGACTGGAAAGGGCCCTGGAGTTGGCGATATGGCAGCAGGGATGCAGACTTTGAAGGACAGAGGAGACGTCAGAATATAGCAGGTTGAGGCACGAGTGGGAGGTGGTGAGGGGAGAGGGAGTGAAGACAGCTTTTCAATCAGTTTGGCTAAGAAAGGAGAGACCAGATGAGGAAGAACTGTTTTCGAATAAGAACGCCTTGATCACACACAGGTTGAGGGGAGGGAGTGGTGGAGGGAAAGGCTGAATGTAGGAAGCTTGTGTCCCCAGGCTCGGTGGGATCCCAGAGGGCCCTCTGGGTCCCAGGCCCTGTAGGTAGAAAGGCTGCCAGGCCAGGCCTCTCTGTGGCCACCCAGGCCTCAGCTCCACCAAGGGCTGTGTTGGACATTCGTTCTACAAAGGCAGCCCCAGCTGGCAGAAGAGCTGACTTGGGACCTGGCCCAAGCCTCGTCTTGTCTCCATGGCAGCTTCAGCCTGAATGTAGCAGCAGGAAGCTTTCCCTGGGTTTCTGCTGCCAACAGCCGTGGTTGTGGGATAGGGCGGATCATGAGATGTGCCTGCGCAAGGCTAACCCAGGTGAAACCCTCAGGCGGGGCGGGGGGTGGGGGGCTGGGTGGCGGGGTGGGGGGGGTGGGGGGGGTGGGGGGGTGGGGGGGTGGGGGGTGGGCAGGGCTCATCCAGCAAGAGCCTGTGGTCAGGCTGCCACCTAGTGTTGATCTGGGTGTATAGCAGGAAGGCCTGAGTGGAGGACAGGCAAGGAAGCGAGAAAACCTGCAAAAAAGTCGGGCTCCGGAGAGGGGTCCACCATCCTGAAGCAGACACACAGTGTATTTCAGGGGAAGACAAACAACGAAGTCGGCCAGGGACCAAGAAAACTAACAGCGCAGTTGTAGTTAACAAGGTGCTTTTACCTGTACTGTCTTTCATTTGATTCGTTGCGTTAGTTATGCTCAGTTTCCCTATTTTACAGATGTGGCTTATCCCTGGAAGGTTCAAAAGACTTGTCCCTGTCAGGCGCCTGTTAAATGGCAGAGCTGAGATTGGAAAAGGGGTTTACAGACTTTGAGAAGTGGGGTAGGGGGTGAGGGTGCTGAGTTTCGTTTCAGGAGCAGTGGGAACAGTCTAGGCAGGTGTGAGCATGACATGTGGAGGGTCCGGGCGAAACAGAGCAATACAGACCTGTGCTTGGCTGCGCTTAAGGTCGAGAGTGAGGCTGGGAGGTGCGGAGCCCCACCACTGCCCAGATGTGCACAAGTGGCTGCTGGGCCTGAGGTTTGCAGGGAGACGAGCCCAGTGAGTCCTGCGCAGGAGCCGGGGCAGGGGGCGGCACCAGATGTCAGGGTCCTGGGGAGGGGTGACTGACAGGACAGTCAATGACAGGCCCAGTGAGCATTTGACCTGCTAACCGGAACAGAGGACCCAGGCTGAGAGACATGCACCAGCGAGTAGATGGGGCCCTGAGAGCAGGCAACATGAGGGGAGTCTGGGCTGGGCCCTCTCCCGGTAAGATTACAGAAGAGAAAACTTCAGCCGGCTCATCTGCTGGCAGGTACCCGCTAGGAAGGGAGATCAAAGGGCCCCTGGGGATGCTGGTTGGGGTGGGTGGGTAGAACTGCCTTCAGTTCAGAGCCCTCAGGTGAGAAACAGCAAAATGTTTTCTTCTCGCCTGCCTGGACCATGTTGGTAAGGTGTGGAGGCAGCACCTGGGAGGCAGGTAGCAGATCCCTGGTGAGACTAAGAAGGCAGAGCCCTGGGTTGCACGTGCCAGCCAAGCCACTCTGCATCTTCAGTGCTGCAGGGTAAGGAGTCTGTGCCTGGTACAGCTTTTCACTTCTACCACTTTCTAATTAATTGCTTTTCTTTTATTTTCCTCTTGGCTTGTCAAAGTTCCCTTGGAAAAAAATTATACCACCCCCCCATTTTTTTCTAAACAAGAAGGCAGAATCATTTGTTCCCAGGCAGGGCAGGTTAACTAAAGAGACAGAACTGCTCTAGGGGCCCAGGCCTTAGGGTTCAAGTTGGAAGGACGGTGAGCTGAGGTGGGAGAAGGGCAACTTGGGAAGAAGCCTGGCCACGTGAGGTCTGTCCTGTTGATGACATCACTGCCCTGACAGCACCCTCCAGAGGCCTCTGTAGTGCCGCTCCCTCGACCCTCCCAATGTCCCCACCAGCCCTTCTCCTTTCCACACGCTCAGTACCTCCTTGCTTTCCCAATCATGGCTAATAACTAGGTATATAGCAAATTGGAGCCTATTGGTAATCTATCAATAAATATTAATCAGAGACTATGTTCCTGAAATCTTCACGACCCCTACTGATTGTCTTAAAATTTTCTTCTTAATGAAAGAAATCTAGCTATACGAGTAAGACGGGCCCACTATGGGAAGGTCAGGAAAGTATATATAATGAGGATGATATCAATCAGATTGCCTTTTCAATGAATTAAAAAGAAACAACCTTAATCTCATCTTCAACGACGAGTAAACACTTCCCACTTTTCTTCCCAGCTTCTAAAGGGTCCTGGTGCTCTGATGCCTTGTATGCAGTGAGGGCTCAGTCAGTACTTGTGGGCGGCTGACTGTTGACTGGTGCCCAGCAAGCTCCAAGTTTCGTATAAACATTAGAAACTATGCTGTGTGTTGGAGGTGGCAGCTGGTCTGCGGCACACTGGCTGGGGAGCTGGCTGCATTCCACATGGACTTATTTTTCCCAAGTGAACTGATGGATTCCTGCCATGCCCACAAGCTCAGCCTTGCAGGAAGTGGGTCAGGATGGTGCTTCTGGATCACCTGAGTGTGAGTCCATCCTGGGAGGAGTCAGACTCTCGACAATCAGATGTTGAGGACTTACTGTGCACCAGGCATTTTGTGGGCTACTGGGGACATAAGGTGGTAGGATTCACAAACTAATGGGATGCAACCTGATAAATGTGGTCCCCCACTTGGGGAGCAGAGGGGCCTGGCTCTGGGGCTGGGTCACTCCAGGAGAGCTTCAAGAGTTGGGCCTTGAAGCGTGAGTGGAGTGTAGTAGGTTGGGGAACACTGGGGCCAGGTAGAGAGAAGAGAAGCTATTCTAGACAAAATGAAGAAAGAACAGTAACCTGGTGGTATGACAGCCTTAAGTGTATTCCAGGAACACCAGGAGGACCTTCTGTGGCTTACATTTTCAACTCTGAGCTGCACTGTTAAAGAGGGTCTCGGAGGCCTTGTGTGAGGGCCCTCTCCCTTGCTTTTCCATGGGTTGATCTATCAGGGAACAGCCATGTCTGCTTGTGTTGTCCAGGCCCTGTTCTAATGCCTCCTTCTCTAAAGCCTCTGGGATTATCTAGACAAATGTGGCTGCTCCTACTTTTGGACTCTCACTGCACCCTGTTTTGGCCCCTTGCACACTTGTTGTCAGTGTCTTAGGGTCTGTTTTCTCCCCTAGACTGCGTGCCTGCAGGCAGGAAGCGTGCTAGGTTCATCCCTGCATTCCTAGCACCCGGCACTGGACCTCACATAGAACACACGCTTGATACATGTTTAATTCTTTAGTTTGCTCTGTGAACACGGCCCAGTCAGTCAGCAGACCCTGGCTCGGTGTCCCCATCTGACCTCATTAGGGATTAAGGTAGAGCTCTAAGCAGTCTGATGCAGAGTGACAAGGTCCAGGGTAGCTTGTTCTCATCAACCCCAATTAGCGCTTGATCGAGAAGGTCACAGTCCAGGCTCAGGTAGCGAGCGCCCATTATTTAATTGATTAAAACAGGTTTTTAGTTGGCAGCTTGACAAGTGCATACGGCACAGCCTCTCCCACTCCATCTACAGGGCTAGAATGTGACAGATTTAGCTGGCAAATACTTGGGATGCTTTGAAGATCCTGTTCCAGCCAGCCAACTGGGTGCTTCTGGGACAGGGAGGACCCTGGTGACAAATGTGACCTGATTACTGAGGCCCTTTGTTCCCAGGATGGGCCTTGAGAACCTGCCCAGTGGCTGAACCAGCTGTTAAACAGCCCACCGGGGACTGAGAGAAGATGAGAAGCCTGTCTCCTGGGTCCTGTCCTGTTGCCTCATTGACCCCATTTGGGAACACGGACCTTGCCCTTTCATACCTGATTTTTCAGCTGAAGAATCGGGACATTTTTATAAGTCCTGTAAGGGAGTTTTGTGATGATATCCTTCCAAGGAAGAGTAGATGGGTAAATGGCAGAGGGATGGGGTATATGGATGGACAGATAGTGAATTGTAAAATGGATAGAGAAGTAGATGGTAGGGTAAGTGGATAGATGGATGGGTGGGTGGGCGGGCGGTCAGCCTGTGCTGATGACCCTCCTAGAGACATAGAACCCTCCAGTTGTTGACGTTGGAGCCGGCAGGTGCTGCTGTAACAGTACCTTAGGTGCTGAAGGCTTGCTATGAACAGTTGAAGAGCTAAATATAAAGGGGATAGCTCTTCCATTTATTTTTCAGGAAACAGCAATTAATTGAACGCAACTGATGCCTCGTCAAAGATTTGCTGCCTACCGAGACTCTGAAGCATGAAAATATCTTTATCCTCCCCTCTCAGAATTGCTGGGAGGCCAAATAGGACAGAGTGAAATAACCAGCAAATAGAGTACCTTCCGCAAAGTACACCTATCACACTAACATAACAAACAATGAAACAACACTGCAGGTAGTTTGGGAAATGGAGAGCAAAAGAATCATCTTCATCAACCCATCATTCTAGAGCGAGCCTTGCTGTTTTGTGTGGCTGTGTTTGAGTAGGAACTGTACATAGCTGCAATTGGCATCCGCATGCCCACACTCTGTAACCTACTTTTTCCAGCTAACGTGATGTCATGAGCATTTCTCTGTGTTGCTACATAGACTTTATAATTACTTTAAATGACTGTAAACTATTCCATTCATTATCCTGCTGCTGAATATTTAGGTTGCTTCTTTTTTTTTCCTTTGCTCATTTTCATGAGGTAACAAATGTAAGGTATTTCACCCAGTACCTCGCAAAATGTATACACTTAGTAGGTGCTTTCTTTCTTTCCCATCTCTCTCCTTCATATATAATCTTCGTCTCTGGGCTTTTCCTTAGGATGAATGTTCCTTAGGGTTCAAGAGTTTAAACAATTATATGGCTTTTCACACATAGTGCTGCCATGTTGTTTTATTAATTACAATGAGCTTGTGGTAAAGAGCTCCACAATTACACGTATTATCCTATAAAATTCTCCCAACATCTCTAAGGGGTAGCCATTACCTCATTTGAGATGAGAAAGCCGAGGCCTGCAAGTTTAATTTGTCCAAAGTCCATGTCTGTTCTGTTTCCTTCTTTCTCCCCAGGGTCTGATCCAGTGTCTGGTGCATAGAATGACTTCAGCAAATATTTGCTGAATGAAGTTCGCAAGTGGCTGTGTCATGATTCAAACCCTGATCTGTTTCCCTTCAAAGCCTGTGCTTTTCACCTTAAACCTTACCAATAGCTCTTGACGTTCATCTGGGTGGGGGTAGAGATGCAGGTGTTGCCAAACCTTGGACTCAGTGCAGCACTCATTCAGTCTCAGGGCGAACATGCGACAGATGTGCTGTGCTGTGGGTGGGAGTCTAGGACACTAATTGTAGTTGCCCTAGAACTGCACCTGCCTGACTTTTCCCTGAGATCACCCATGTAGACCTATTATGTAGTTCTAAGAACAGTGCCATGGGGCGTGGTCCTAGGTGCTTGGCGGCCACATTGAATTCAGAGGGTTTGCTGTTGTCTTGTGGCTGTGTGACTTGATTCTGCTTTTACAGAAACGCTGTCCTCATTGGAACCCCTGTCTAAAATCAACTCCATGAGCTGAGGAGGCAGAGTGACCCCCTGGACTGAATTTCCCTTGGCCCTGTCCTTCCTAGTTTCATCCCAACAGGCAACAGCCTCCAAGTCTTGAGTAGTCATTTCCTAAGGTCATGTCCTCCTGGCATAAAGCAGAAATCTGTGTCCCATTTCTTTTTCTTTTTTTTTTTTTTTTTTTGCGGTACACGGGCCTCTCACTGTTGTGACCTCTCCCATTGTGGAACACAGGCTCCGGACGTGCAGGCTCAGCGGCCATGGCTCACGGGCCCAGCCGCTCCGCGGCATGTGGGATCCTCCCGGACTGGGCCACGAGCCCGTGTCCTCTGCATCGGCAGGCGGACTCTCAACCACTGCGCCACCAGGGAAGCCTCTGTGTCCCATTTCTGTTGCACAGGATGTATCCCATTTCTGTGTTCCATTTCTGTTGCACCATTGAGTGTCAGAATAGTTCATCAGAGACCCTTTAAAAAATAAGGTCTGTCCACTGATGCTGCCTGGCCAGGTAGAGGGTTGGAGAGGTCAAGGACAGGGCTGGCCCCCAGACTAAGGAAGAGTCCCAACATGCAGGACTTCCTGTGTGCTGGGAATTGAAGAGCTGTTTAAAACTCTGACGCTCTGTGGAATAGAGTGCAGAAAAATACCAGGTTTGAGAGGAGAAACTCAGGAAGTTTCACATGCAGAAGCTAACAGAGGGGAGGAGTCATTGAAGGGACGAAAGACAGTCCCAGAGCTAAGAGATCACATAATAAAGGGCCTTCCACGCAGTTCCACTCACGTGTACTGAGCACCTACTGTGTTTGTGTGTACTGGTAAGTCTTGGGGATATGATAATGAGTAAGACAGATCCCTGTCTTCAAGAAGATGCCATAGTCCACCTGGGACCTAAAGGGAGGGATGAGATGTCGGGGATCTGCACACGCTTCAAAGACGTCATGTTTGAACCTTGCACTGAAGGGTGGATGAAGGTTCAACTGGTACAGAAGTATCGGAGGAACATATTGGTCAGAGGGAAAAGCAAAGCCCCAGAGGCTCTCAAGGATGTGAAGTAATTGGCCTTGTGAGAGAGGAGGTGGATTCCCCGTGGAGAGGATGTCAAAGGTGCACAGGCTTGTAAGAGGCCAAGCGGGATGAAAAGGTTGCAGCCAGGGTCAATGGGTAAAAGATTGATAAAATGCTAATAAGGAGAGGCCCCTGTAACCATTCTCTCCAAAGAATATTCATTGAGCACCAACCACATGGGAGGCATTCAGAGAAGGGATATGAATTAAAGAGACAATGATCCTTACCCTGATGGAGCTTCCACTAGTGGAGGAAGCAGACAATACACTAAAAATAAAAGCAATTACAGAGGATGTAGGGTTAGGAAGGAAATGAATGTGATGGTGTGACACAGAACAGCTGTATCTGAAGGGGCACTCCTTCAGGTAGCCAGGCCCCCAAGGCCTCCCCAAGAAGGTAACTTTTTTTTTTTTTTTTTTTTTTTTTTTTGCGGTACGTGGGCCTCTCACTGTTGTGGCCTCTCCTGTTGCAGAGCACAGGCTCCGGACGTACAGCCTCAGCGGCCATGGCTCACGGGCCCAGCCGCTCCGCGGCATGTGGGATCTTCCCAGACCGGGGCACGAACCCGTGTTCCCTGCAGCGGCAGGCGGACTCGCAACCACTGCGCCACCAGGGAAGCCCTAAAGGCATTTTTGACTTACAGTATTTTCAACTTATTGTGAGTTTTTTGGGATATGACTCCATTGTAAGTCAAAGAAGATCTGTATTTGAAAAAGAGAGAGGAGGCCAGCGGGGTTTGAGTGTAGCAAGTGAAAGGTAAGGAGGTAGGAGATAAGGTTGAGTGAGTTTGGATTTTGTCTTAAGAACAAAGAAAAACCACTGAAGGATTTTAAGCAGAGAGAAGATACTCTAATTTTATGTTTTAAAATAAGCACCATGGGTGCTGCACGAGCTCTAACTGGGAGGGCTCAGAGGAGGAGCAGAGACACCAGCTGGTAGGCTACTGCAGTTGTCCAGGCAGACAAGAGGGTAGCTCGGACTAAGTAGTGGAAAAGGAGACAGAGACAAAGTGGGCAGCTTCAAAATGTATTTGGTGATTAAATGAAGAGATCTCAATGTGGGGGGTGCGAGAAAGGGAAGGATCAAGTAAAAGGAAGAGTAGGCTCTTTGGCAGAAGCTTGGGTCCTGGGTCCTGGGCATCTCTCCAGCGAGGGGACATTGCTGCTGCAGCATGGCCTGTAGTGCAGGAGCCTTGCCCTTCCTTTTGGTTCTGGAAGATCAGAGAGATGTCTGCCCAAGTCTTCTCTGAAAATGGCTGAGGGTTTGGAAAGCCAGCTCCTTCCGGGTTGTTCGCTCATGCTTATCTTGCCGGGGAGAAATGGAGGCCACTTTAATTTATTCAACACCTATTTATGATGCACTTGCTGTGTGTCAAAACTCTGTTCAGGGTGCTGGGGATAGAGGGGTGAACAAAACAAACAAAATCCTTACCCTCCAATTACAGTTGGTTAGACTAAAAACAGGCGAAATCGTAAGTAAAACATATCAAAGAGTTGCAAGAGCTATAGAGAAAAGGCAGGGATGCTGGATGTAGGTGGCAGGAGTGGTTGAGAAGGCAGAGGTGGTGTATATACTGGGCTGCAGGATGTGCATATGGGGCTGTTCCAGGAAGCGGCCCTTCCGGGTCTCCTGTAGCTACAGTGGTACCACCCCATCCCCTGCAGCCAGTCTCTACTCATCATCCTATTTGTTTTCTTCTTAGTGCTTATCACACTCTGTAATGAGCTTGTTTATTTATTTGCTTATTCCTCCTTCAAATAATTCAGATGAATTCTGGTGTCATTCCAAAGGGTGTGAATTTGGGGAGGAGATGAAAATGGGGATGGAATTGTGAAAGCCCAGTCATGACCCGAGGTGCAGAGTTCAAGCTGGGAAGGTTCTAGACTTGATATCAGGCTCAGAGCTAAACAGTCCTGAGTTCAAGTTTTGGAGATCCTCCTGACTGGGGAGGAGGGAGATATACTCGTGTGAGAGGGGTTTGGAGAAACACTGTGGGTTGGAGACCCTGAGGACTGGGTGAGCTGGACGGACCTCTCTCCCTTGGTCTGGGCAGGTTGCAAGAGGGGAGGGTTAGGGTTTCAAAACAAGGCTGTTGTTTAGTTAGAGGTTGGCTGATTCCTGTTCTAGTGCTAAGATGCTGGAAGAATTCAAACAGGAGTGAGCCCTGCCCCTACACTGACCTCATTCCGACGTCCCACTTCTAGCAGGTTGACAGACTTTCCCATAGGAGCCTCAGCTGGGAGGAGCGCCCTGAATCAGCAACTGAAACTCAGAGCAGGTGTTAATTAAGTCCCGGCAGCTGACAGGTGATGGTATCTTTCCTTCATTAAAGATGAGGGGTGTGCAAGGGGGGCCCCTGCTGCTCCCTGGCTCTTCCTGACTTTCAGAGAAGGCTAGGGGCTGGGGTGAGGTCTGCTCTGGGGAGTTTGAACAGAAGACCTGGTACCCAGAACAGAGGTCAGCTCTGTCACATGGGCACAGAGGAAGTGGCCCAGCTCAGGCCAGGGGAGGGGGCAGGCAGGGGAGGACCCCCGGGAAGCCCTGGGTTCTGTGAGCTGGTCTCGGCAAGAAAGGAGGGATCCTTCTTGCTGATGGTACCCTTTGCCACTGCTCCATCCAGCTGGTCTTAATCTGAGCATTTTTTCTTGTCATTTCCCTCTCCTGATAAACATGATACACACACACACACACACACACACACACACACACACACACACACTCATATACCCATTATGTGTCACAGGATTTGGAGGTAAAGAGTGACTTGGAAGAAAACAGGTGTCATGGAAAAGCATGAGATTAGAATTGGGGGATTAAGGTTACAGATATTTTTAGTTAACTCTTGGTTATATGATCTTGACCAAGTTACTTAAACTGTGCTGAAATATCCACATCTATAAAATGAGCATTTTTAAAAAATTCATTTTTATTATGAACGTTTACCTTTGTTGTGACGAGCTTAGATAATACTCAGGCACTTATGTGTCAACTCTGAGGTTCTATCCCAGTATACAGCATAGAACCATCATTAAGCCACATTCTTATTAAAGTGGACTTTTATAGGAAGAGAACTGGTCAGGTGTAAGAGGGTCTAAACATTTAAAAACACTTTTGAGGGTACAAACTATTAGGTATAAAATAAGTGACAAGGATATATTGTACAACATGGGGAACATAGGCAATATTTTATAATAACTATGAATGCAGTATAACCTTTGAAATTGTGGATCACTATAGGGTACACCTGTAACATGTATTTTACATCAGCTATACTTCAATTAAGAAATATAAAAATAAATAAATAAATATAAAACCCCGTCGAATTTGCGTCTTCCTATGCAAAATGAGGGAGTGCACAGAGGACCACAGGAGCCCTTCCAGGTTAGAGTCTGATTCTGAGGAACCAACAGCAGATAGAGGCATTCCTCAGGAGGCTCAGGGCAAAGCTCACGGTGGCCTGCAGGGGAGCACGTGTCACGGCACGGCCTTTGGCTCAAATGCCAGCCCCACCTCTTATTAGCTGTCTGACTTTAAGCAAGTTTCTTAACATCTTTGGGTCTCAGTGTCTTCATGTGTAAAAGCGGGACAATTATTTCTATCTCCCTTGCTTTGGGGGTTGGAATGTTGAATTTAATGAAAGGATTATATTAAGTGCTTTGCCTTTGGTTGCACGTGGGAAATGGAGGTGGCTGACAGGCACAGGGAATACTTGAGATTGATTTTTTTGTTTTTTTGCGGTACGCGGGCCTCTCACTGTTGTGGCCTCTCCCATCGCGGAGCACAGGCTCTGGACGCGCAGGCTCAGCGGCCATGGCTCACGGGCCCAGCCGCTCCGCGGCATGTGGGATCTTCCCGGACCGGGGCACGAACCCGTGTCCCCTGCATCGGCAGGCAGACTCTCAACCACTGGGAAGCCCTGAGCTTGATTTTTAAGCTTCTGATTTCTCAAAGCCTTCTCTCTTTAAAACTTCCCTGGAGGGGAGGGCTCTGCCTGTCTTCACCACTGGAAGCTCCACCACGGCAGAAGCAGAGGGGCCTGGCTGGCTCATCCTAGGCAGGACCAAGGAAGGGCAGAGTGCGGGAAATGGAGGGTCCTTACACACCAGCTAGTCTCACCCTTCACTTTACCAGTGAGGGAGCCGATGAGGCCCAGAAAGGCAGGAGCCCAAATGAAGTTGCACAGCAAATTAATGGGAAAGCCCGGATCAGGACCCATCCATTCACGTTTTATAATTTATCCTTGAGGGATCCCACCTCTGTCGCTGTTGGAGAACCCTATCCTACCTGGCCCAGGGAGTTTGTCATCGGGAAGGGCAGGCTGGCTGGGTGGCAGCGTCCTTTCTGAAGCCCACGGGCTCCCCCTGCTGGCTAAGAGCTGAAGGCGCCGCCTCCCGGCTCCCCGGCGCCTCGCAGGAGGGGTGGCCCTGGGCTCGCTGCTGGGTGCCTTGCCCAGGCATCATAATATGTTTTTAGAGAGTCAGTATTCCACTGTACCGTTTAAAACAGACTTAAATAATAAAAAGCGCTTTTACATTGAAGCACGTGATTACCATTGCAGGTGCTCTTCCCTCCTTTTTGTCTCTCAGGTGCCCTCTGACATCACCTTTCTCGTGCCTGCAGGACTTCCTTGAACATTCCTTGTACTTCTGGTTTGCTGGTGATGGATTCTTTCAGCCTTTGAACGTCTTAAAAATTCCTTAGTTCTTCTAAATTTTTTTTCTTCCATTCTCTAGGTTATCTTTTCATTTTGTCGAACATTTCCTTTGCTCTGCCAACGATTTTAAATTTAATTAGGTTGGGCTTCCCTGGTGGCGCAGTGGTTGAGAGTCCCCCTGCCGATGCAGAGGACACGGGTTCGTGCCCCGGTCCGGGAGGATCCCACATGCCGCGGAGCAGCTGGGCCCGTGAGCCATGGCCGCTGAGCCTGCGCGTCCGGAGCCTGTGCTTTGCAACGGGAGAGGCCGCAACAGTGAGAGGCCCGTGTACCGCAAAAAAAAAAAAAAAAAAAAAAAAAAAAAAATTTAATTAGGTCGTATCTGTTTATTTTTGCTTTTATTTCTTTTGCCTTAGGAGACAGATCTATTTTTGAAAAATAATTTTTTTTTAACTGGATATAAAGTTCTAGGTTGAAAGTTATTCTTTCAGTAATTTAAAGATCTTGTTCTGTGGCCTTCTGGCTTGGCTTGTTTCTGACAAGAAGCCTGCTATCATTCTTCTCTTTCTTCCTCTGTAAATAATGTATTCCCCCCTCCCCCACCATTTACTTTTAAGATTTTTTTCCCCTTCGTCCCTGGTTTTAAGCAATTTGGTTACGACGCGCCTTGGTCTAGTTTTCTTCATGTTTCTTATGTTTGGGGTTCATTGGGATTCTCAGGTGTACAGTTTTTTAAAAATCAAATTTGGAAAAATTTTGTCCCACTCCACCCCATTCTCCAGTGGACTCCAGTTACACGTGTGTGTGTTAGGCCACGTGAAGTTGTCCCGGGTGGATCCACATCTGCGGAGAAAGAGCAGAAGTGAATGGCAACTCTGTTCCCTTTTGAAATAGAATATGAGATATTCTTATTACTCAGGGTCCATGTGGAAATACTGATATTGTTTTATGGATCTGGTATCACAGTCACTACTCTGGCTGTGTGGAAGGGCTGATCCCAGGGTCCTGGGACAAGATGGGAGAAGCTGGTAGGGCAGGACTCAGTCCTTTCGGACAAGATGGTGAACTGTGGGGATGCAACAGTAAACAGGATTTTCGGGAGGGGTGGAAGGAACGGTAAGGTTGCTTTGGGGGCTTCAGTTTTGTAGACGGTGCATGGGGTCCTGAGAGGGAACTGTAACTTGCAGTGACCATCATCTGCCAGGCCTGGTGCTAGGTTTTTCACAGTCATTACTCCATTGGTGCCTTATGACAACCTTGCATGGTGGGCATTATCCTTTTACGTTTTACAGTGGAGGACAATTTGACTCAGAGGGGTTAAGATAATTATTCTGTGGGACTCGTATTCCAGAGTCTGCGAGGGCAAGGAGGTCTGCTGGGAGCCAGAGAGAGGGCTCGTGGGACACACTGGTGTGGGAGAACCTGGAGCCCCCGGCTGGACCAAGCCCTGATGTGCCCGAGGTGTCTGTGCTCTGGAGACACCAGTGGGGGCCACGCCCATCAGAGCAGCTGCCACACCTGAGAGATGCCTCACAAGGGCGAGGTGTGGTCGTGGCAAGGAGCAAGAACCTGAGACTGTAGGGCCAGGAGGGGATAGAACGAGAACGAAAACAGAAGCTGAGGGCAGAAATGCAATGGTAAAATTTAAATAAATAAACAAACAAACAAATAAATAGCTAGGGTTTGTAGTGAAATTGAGAAAAGGTGAAGGGGTGCAACATTAATTTGACCATATGAAATTGTTTTTAGGTGTAAAAATGGTGGAGTATGAGCAATTTTATCTGTTTAATCTAATGTAAACTCACTGAGAATAGGCACTAAATCCTCAGTATTCCCCATGAAATGCAGGCCTGTCTAAATGAGCCACACTTGATTTTAGCATCTGGAATGCCCACTTGTTCCCAAATACGTGTTCAGAAGCGGGTATTATCTAGCAACTTCCCAGCAAAATTGGTTTTATCAAACCAATTTGTTACTTACCCAGGACAGAGGTTGTATCAAGTGACTAAAAAGAGCATTGGCATGTTGATTAGACAGAGCCTGGGACAGGGGAGCTGATGGGCAGCCTGTGGGCAGCAGGCTGGCCCAGGAGGAAGGTTTGGGTAGAGGGCATGGAGAGAGAGGAGCCCCAGGTCTGGGGCCCCAGAGAACCTTGGCTGGCTTACCTTGCCCACAGCTGCCCTGTGCTGCCGGGTGGAGCTGGGGAATCTAGGATTCCTTGGTGCTCTGGCGCCCTCTGCAGGGAAAGTTGTGAATTGCACCGCTATGTCTCAGGAAAACGGAGCTCAAGATGGAAGTGGAAGGGAAATAGTTGTTGTCAAATGCACACTATGTGTAAGCAGTGTGCTGGGCACTCAAAATACCCTCGAACGGTGGCCATTATTATCCTGTTTGATAGAGGAGTAAACTCAGGTTCAGAGAAATTATGTGATGTGTCCAAGGTCATAACTCAATGGTGGAGGAGCTGAGATTAAATCCAGGTTGGCCCCTCTCCAAAAAACAAAAGTTGACTGTGGGCACCTCCAGGACAAGGAACAACCTGTACTGATTTCTGAGTCCCCAGAGTATAGTGGGGGGCAATTAGTGCCAACCTCCAAAGACACAGAGCCCTGCTCACGCTCCTACACTTTGATGCTCCTCCCCAGAGCCAAACTGTAGCAAGTTTGAGCCCCTCTGCACAGGGCATGAAAATTGGGCCCAGTTATGTGTCTGGGAAGCCCTTCATCCTTCTCTGCTGAGCACCTTTGACAGCCTCTTGGAAAACACTCTGCCATTATGTAGGGCTTCCCCTCCTCCTGGTCCTTTTCTATAAGAGACCACCTTTCCTCTTAACACCAGCTCTCCCTGTGTGACAGATGAAGAGACTTGATTCTCAGAGATGGAAGGTCGTTCACGCATTTATTCATTTATTTTTTGTTATACAGCAGAAACTAACACACCATTGTAAAGCAATTATACTCCAATAAAGATGTTAAAATTTTTTTATTGAAGTATAATTGATTTACAATGTTGTGTTAGTTTCATGTGTACAGCAAAGTGAATCAGTTATATATATATCCACTGAAACCAGTAAGTATTTACTGAGCCTCTACTGTGTCCCAGTCCATGTTACCTGGCACTAAGGATACAACAGTGAACAGAACAGATAAAAGTAGGGGTGGAAAAGTGGGGGCAGGGGGGTAGACAGTAAAGAATGAACCTAATAAATAAGTAAATTACATAAAATGTTGGAAGGTGATAATGGCTATTAAAATAGAGTGGAATTAGGAGGAGTGGGAGTGCATGTGGTGAGGTTGGGGAGTGAGTTGCAATTTAAATAGACTGACTGGTCCGATCCACTTTATTAAGAATCCTACTTTTGCACCAGTACTTGAATGAGCTTAAGGAGTGAGCCAAGGAGATATCATGGGTAAGAAACATTCCAGGCAGAAGAAACAGCCAGTGCACATGCCCTGAGATGAGAGTGTGCCTGATGCATGCAAGATACAGCGAGGAAGCCAGTGTGGCTGGGAGGGAGTGAGAGAGGAGGAGAGTAATGGGGACCAGACATCACCGTTTATTGAGTAACTGTTATATGCTGGGCATCATTAGGCACTTCTTGCCAACTCCTCTGGGAGGGTGTTACGAACCCATTTATAAGTTGAGAAGTGGAGGCTCAGTGAGAGTGGGTGACTTGTCCATGGTCACAGGGCTAGCAAGTCAGGTGTTCTGGCTCCAGAGCCCTGTCCTCTCTTCAACACCCTATTGCCTTCATCATTTTTTTAAAAATATATATTTATTTATTTGGTTGTGCCGGGTCTTAGTTGTGGCACATGGGATCTTTAGTTGCAGCACGCAGGATGTCTTAGTTGTGGCATGCGGGATCTAGTTCCCTGACCAGGGATCGAACTGGGCCCCCTGCGATGGGAGCGCGGAGTCGTCCCCATTGGTCCCGCTTTTGCTTTCTTTATGTGTGGTTCTTTTGTGGGTGAGCCATCCCTGCCTGTAGCAGATGCAACGTTCTAGACCAGCCTCTCCAGGTGTGGGTGGGGCAGGCTCAGGGGTCGCAGAGGAGCCCTCGGGAGTCTCAGGCTCTGAGTGTGAATCTTCTCTCCACATCGAGGCTGTTTCCTTGTACCCCTAGTTTTATGTCCACCTTCCGCACTACTCTGAAATCCATGACTGTTTATAGTTCTCTCTTTTCATGGCATTCAGTAAACGATCGATCTTTTATTTCCTGAAAGAGAAAGCACAGAAGTTACATTCTTCTGTAAAATGAAAGCAAATATGGGGTTTATTCACCATGGCTGTTTCCTACCCAGATTCTCCTTTCTCTGGGTAGTGGATACAGACTAGCTCAGGTATGTGCTATGGTGTGTGCGTGTGTGTGTGTGTGTGTGTGTGTGTGTGTGTGTGTGTGTGTGTTTGTGTGTGTGTGTGTGTGTGTTAGGTGGGGGAGGGGATGGGGTCCAGGCAGGCATCTTCTGCATTTGGCTCCTTCCTGGGGGTGGTGGGGGGTTGGTGTACTTTTGGGAGCATCTGGCCAGGCTGTATCTGCATGCTGCGGAGAAGTGTGGGTGCCACCTGCTGGTTGCCTGTGCAAACCACCTTTTCACCAAGTGAATCTTCACTCATTTTTTCTAGGTCAACCTGGAAGTGGCACACAAAACCTTCCTAGATGTGACTCTACCAAATTAATGTCTCCCTTTTCAGTCTTCCCAAAGCATTTTGTGTATCTGGTACCTTTATGGTAGCATCATGCTAATGTCCCTTTGTCACAGCTTGTGCTGGTATGCGTTAGAAACAATATTTTCTACACCTAAGATGTCCTTCATCTCCTGTTAAACTATCACAACTTCAAAAATCACCTATTCCGGGCTTCCCTGGTGGCGCAGTGGTTGAGAGTCCGCCTGCCGATGCAGGGGACGTGGGTTCGTGCCCCGGTCTGGGAAGATCCCACATGCCGCGGAGCAGCTGGGCCCGTGAGCCATGGCCGCTGAGCCTGCGCGTCCGGAGCCTGTGCTCCGCAACGGGAGAAGCCACAACAGTGAGAGGCCCGCGTACCGCAAAAAAAAAAAAAAAAAAATCATCTATTCCCAGAGACCATCCTTTAATCCCCCCTCCCCACCTCCCAGTCCTGTGTGGCCCCCGTGCTACTTCCTTAGACTGTGTGGTGATCGTGTCTGTCTCCCCCAGTGTGTGAACTGCTTGAGGACAGGGGATTAGCATCCTTACCTCTGATTCTGGATGACAGGGCCTGGGACATGGTAAGGTGCTCAGTAACTGTTGAAAGAAAGAATGAATGAATAGCAACAGACTACAGTAAATAGCGAACAGACTGCACTTTGATCTGTAGAGATGTGTGGAGTTTCTAAAAGTGGAAGAAGAAGGCCCTCTTTTCATGGGAGAGTTCCAAAGAGTTATCACACTTAAAATTTTTTTTATACTAAATATTGATGCTGGCAACTCAAGAACATCCTTTCTTAAGACTTTTAGGGGTCAAAATTCACACAAACATCTCCAGATGTTAAGGCTTTGACTTTTTAAACAGAGACAGACTGCATGCATTTAGGTATTGCTAAACCTTGCTCATCCTTTGATCTGGCCCCCCAGATTCCTTATCTGCTCTTGTCTAATAGTTGAAAAAAACATTTTGTCACAGCACTTATCACACTTTAGCGTGATTGTCTGGCTACATGTGTGCCTCCCACAAATAGTTTAAACGGGCATAGTGACTACGAGGGAGAAATGTTGGAGGTGAACTGTATGTAAAGCCAGCCTGGGGCAGGCTGCCAATGGCCATCCCTGCAACGTTAAATGAAGACTCGCTCTTGTGCAGGGGTGCCCTCTAGTGGACAACCAACAAATTAAAAACAAAAGAAGTTTAAAAAATATTTTTTACTCTACGGATTACTAACTGTGTCAACAAGTGAGTATTCTAGCCTTTCCCCATTATTTTTTTTATAGAGAGGTATAACTTTAACTAGCAGATTACATAAACCTTGTGTTGAACTCAATGCATTGTTACACATGTATGCACCTCTGTAGTCACCATCTAGATCAAGATAAAGAACATTTTCAGCACCTCAAAAAGCTGCCTCATGCTCCTTTTCATTTAGTGCAAAGACTAAATACTATTCTGAACTCTATCACCACAGATTGCTCTTGCCTGTTCTTGAACTTCACATAAATAGAAATAAATGGACTCATACAGTACATACTATTTTGTATCTTACTTATTTTCACTCAACATTGTATCTGTGAGGTTCATCTATATTGTTGAGTTTGCTCTTTTTATAGATGTGTTTTATGACTATACCCTATATATATTTAAATCCATTTGTATTAGTTTTCTGATGCTGCTATAATAAATCACCACAAATTTAGTGGTTTAAAACAACACAAATTTATTATCTTACAGATCTGTAGGTTAGAAGTCCAATAAAGATATCAGTGGGCTAAAATCAAGGTCTAGGCAGGGCTGCATTCCTTTCTGGAGGCTCTAGGGCAGGGTCTGCTTCCTCACCTTTTCCAGCTTCTGGAGGCTCTGCCTGTATTCCTTGGTTCGTGGCTACTTCCTCCACCTTCAAAGCCGACAACTTTGCATCTTTCTGACCATTCTTCAGTATTTATACCTCCTTCACTGAATAGAGTCAGAAAAAGTTCTGTGATGGGCTTCACTGGTGGCGCAGTGGTTAAGAATCCGCCTTCCAATGCAGGGGAGGCGGGTTCGAGCCTTGGTCCGGGAAGATCCCGCATGCTGCAGAGCAACCAAGCCTGTGCGCCACCACTACTGAGCCTGCGCTCTTAGAGCACGCTAGCCACAACTACTGAGCCCACGTGCCACAACTACTGAAGTCTGCATGCCTAGAGCCCGTGCTCCGCAACAAGAGAAGTCACCATCGTGAGAAGCACGCGTACCACAACCAAGAGTAGCCCTTGCTCACCGCAACTAGAGAAAGCCCACGCGCAGCAACAGACCCAATGCAGCCAAAAATAAATAAATTAAATAAATTAAAAAAAGAAAAAGAAAAGGTTCTCTGATTTTTTTTTTTTTTTTTTTTTGCGGTACGCGGGCCTCTCACTGCTATGGCCTCTCCCGTTGCGGAGCACAGGCTCCGGACGCGCAGGCTCAGAGGCCATGGCTCATGGGCCCAGCCGTTCCGCGGCATGTGGGATCTTCCCAGACCGGGGCACGAACCTGTGTCCCCTGCATCGGCAGGCGGACTCGCAACCACTGCGCCACCAGGGGAGCCCAGTTCTCTGATTTTAAGGACCCATGTAATTTAGATTGGGCCTGCATAAATAATCCAGCATAATCTTCCCACCTTGAGGTCCTTAATTTAATCACATCTGCAAAATCCCCTGTTATATAAAGTATTCACACTCTGGGGATTAAGACTTTGACATCCTTCGGGGGCCATTATTCTGTTTACCATACCATTCAACTGTTGATAGACATTTGCGTTGTTTCCAGTTTTGAGCTATGATAAATATGCTTTTCTCTAGCACTTTAAAGATGTGATTCCATCATAATATGAGGTCTATAATTTCTGTTGAAAAGTCAGCCTTGATTTTTATTGTTACTCCTTTGAAAATTATATGTTTCTACCACTCTGGCTGCTTTTGAGATTATACATATGCTTTGATTTTCTGTAATTTCACTATAATTTGCTTAGATGAGGACTTCTTTATATGAATCATGCTTGAAGTTTGTTGAAATTTTTGAACCTCTGTGTCTTTCACCAGATTTTGAAAATTCTTGGTCCTTATTTCTTCAAGGATTGCTCTGTCTCATCCTCCCTTCTCCTTGTGGACTCCAGTTACATGCATATTGACTTCTCAAGCATGATGCGTTTGACTTGTTCACTCTGCCCCCGACCCCCGCATTTCTCCTCTGTGTGCATATGTTTGTATATCTTCTTTTGACTTTTCTTTACTTATCCTGTCTTCTGCCATTCCCAGTCTGCTATTAGATCAATCCAGTAAGCTTCTAACTCCAGATGCTACATTCTTTAGTTCTAGAATATCCACTTGATTTTTTTATTGATTCCAGTTCTTTGTTGAAATTCTCCTCCTTTTCATCTGATTCATCCTCCTGTTTTCTTTAACATATTTATTAGAGTTATATTAAGTACTAGTCTGTAAACTCCAGCATCTAGAGCGTCTCTTGGATTGCTTTTTCTCTCATAACAAAAACAAAAATGGTACTTATGTGAGGTTAAGGGTATGCCAACTAACCTTATTATGGTAAATATTTTATATCATATACATTATCAAATCATCACATTGTACACCTTAAACTTACACAATTATATGTCAATGATATCTCAATAAAGCTGGGAAAATCATCTTAATAAAAATCACCTTAATACCAGCTTAAGAGCTTATATCAATGAAACTACAAGGCTTTGTAATCAGATGTACAATGAAAGTTGAGTAGAGAGGCATGTTTCTTCTCTGGAAGGGAAGAATGAATATTATAAAGAAGTCAGTTCTTCCCAAAGCAAATTGTACTTTTTGTGCAACTCCAATCAAAATTATACTGAGCATGTTGGTATTTCAAAATTATTTGAATTAATATGGAAATCTAATTATGTGAATCTAGTTTTAATATTTTTTAAAAAAATAATGAGGGGATAATAATAGTAACCTCCACTAGATATTTTTGAAGGGATGGAGCTTTTATAAAAACCAAACTTGGGGCTTCCCTGGTGGCGCAGTGGTTGAGAATCTGCCTGCCAATGCAGGGGACACGAGTTCGAGCCCTGGTCTGGGAAGATCCCGCATACCGCAGAGCAACTGGGCCCGTGAGCCACAATTACTGAGCCTGCGCTCCGCAACAAGAGAGGCCGCGATAGTGAGAGGCCCGCGCACCGCGATGAAGAGTGGCCCCCGCTTGCCACAACTAGAGAAAGCCCTCGCACAGAAACGAAGACCCAACACAGCCATAAAATAAATAAATAAATTTTAAAAACCCAAAACCAAAATACAAACCAAAAAAACCACCAAACTTGCATTGTGTTTGCACAGCTCTTCCCAGAGTCTGATGCTCTGAGGTTCTACTTCACCCTCTTCCTGTGCTGAGACACAAGACCCTGGTTCTCAGTCCATCTCTGGGTGGCTGCTGGATGAGAGGTGAGGAGACAGAAGTAACCCTGAGTTTCCCTCACTTGCAGATGAGCCAGCTTTTCTGCCTGTCCCCACACAGCACCCCAGACTCCCTGCTGCAGTTCTAGAAACTCCCAACCTTCCTGCCTGATTAGTTTTCCACCTGGACCTGCCCCAGTGTATACCTCAGAGTCCATGCAGGTGCCACGGTGGGTATGATGTTCCTAAATGTTTATGCTAAAGGCTGCCTGGGTAACTCTCCCAGATACAATGAAGCACATCCAGGAGAGTCTGTGTCGCTACTTCCAGATACCCAGTACCCGGCCGTCTTTCCTAGAAAGTCAAATATGCGTAGATGTACTGGTTGTGTGTCCACTGCTTACTCTCCCCTTCATCCTTAACTTACAGAATCTCTACACTGATGTCCATAGTGTCCAGATATAAAAACCTACACTTCTCCACCTCTCTTGTTCCTACAGGCAGTCAATGGGATTCAAGGGCTTGTTGGGCTTTAGAAAAGCTCAGTAAAGGGATAATGACCTAGGAAGACCTTTACCCACACTTTTCCCTTCTTCCCACCTAAAATGCAGCCTTGCTGCTCAGAACACCATCAGCCACCTGAGATCAGAGTGACTTGCAGGAAACAGCAGCACTAACGATGAAATAAGATAGAAAGTCATCCTCTCTGATGACTCTTTGGAGCCACAAAGCAGCCATGGGACACCTACCTCTGACTTCATTGTACACGAGTGAAGACAGTCTGCTTTCTATTCTACATTGTATAATTTTGAGTTTCCGCTGTAGTGGTAGAACAATTTCTAACACACAAAGCACAAAGCAGTGTTTTCTAGCCCTTCTCAGCCTCCGGAACACACAGAATACAGGGACCTGTGTACAGCCTACTGTGGAAAGACGAAGCTGCTGGGGCCGGAGGGGACCCTCCTGGAGGGAATCAGTCCTCAGAGCAGCTTTTCCTTCTAATCACTCAGATCCTGTCCCTGCATCATGAACAGCAGGCTTCTGAGGCCCTGAACTCTGGGGGACGTCGGAGATGACGAAGAAGAGGAGAAGGACCAAGAGGTTTTGTAGGGGGGACATCAGAGCTTTATTCCAACACGGAGAAGAGAGGGAAGGAGGCTAATATCCAGGCTGAGCCTCTGGGCTGCCCAACTGAACACAAGGCTCTCCCCAGGAAGCCCTGTGAGTCTCTGGGGTCCCTGTCAGCCCCTGTCCTGGGAGATGAGAGGGAGGAGGGGGGCATCTGGCCGTAGCAGGTTCTCGGCCATTCCATTCCCCAGCAGCCCCTCTAGGGTCAGGTCAGCAGCCAGAGCCCCCGAGGGCTCAGCTCACAGCAGTCGGGGCTCTGGTGCCGGCACCGGTGGAGGAGAAGGGCCTGCGGTGGTCCAGGTAGCAGCCCCTGCCCCAGAGCTGGGGCCACAGCAGGAAGAGACTGGAGGGGGACAGGGGGCTGGGCACTGGCGTGGGCACTTTAGGGGACACTTAGGTGGCCATTTGGGGGGTGGGGCACTTAGGGGATCCTTGGGAGGGGGCTGGCACTGCTGCTGGTTTTGCTGGCAGGACATCTTGGTAGGAGTTCAGTTAACCTAAAAGATGAGGAAACTCTTTAAATATTCATAATTGTACCTCTTTTAAAATCACTATCTATATGGAAGAGGAATGATGTTTAGATCATAGTTACATCAGTGACCTGAAGCAACTGCATCTTTCCTCCAGATGAAAATACATGGATTAAAAAATCAACAGGCTGAGCTTATTCTCCTTCCAGGGGGGAGCTGGGATTGCCGCCTCCTCACATGCCAACACCAAAATTCACAACCCCTCGGTGTGCACATTCCCTCAGTACAAGCCTGTGCTCCCCGCTAGCCGTCCAGGACAACTAGGAGTGCTCTGGGATGTGTTTAACCCAGCACCCCGGAAAGAAAAGGGCCTGGTTTGAAGCATTATCCATTTCTATGGCGTAAATATTCCCAACTCGGCTCCTGTCCAGCTGTGAGTGACTCTCCTGAGAAGCCCTCCCACCTACCCTCTCAGGAGAGAAGTCAGGACTTCTGTCCTACTGGCCCTGTAGAAAGAACCCCGGCCTCAGCCTCAGAGGTAAGCTGTCAGGTCAATCATCGACACTTGCTGTAAATGTTGATGAAGCTTCAAGGTGCGAATCCTCCCTGGGGACTTCTGGCATTTTTTTTTTTTTTTTTTCTCCATCCACTTGACATCTCAATCCAATCCCAGGGAGAACAGTGTCATCCAGCACCTTGGTGACCTTATAGCACCCCGCCCCCATGCTGAGCCTCAGGGAGGCTATTGAACACAGAACAGGTACATATAGAGATACAGATGTATACACGTACATACACGTACACATAATAGCAGAAAATAATATAATAACGAATGATTGCTGACCTCTTATTTTGTTCTAGGTATTGTTCTAAGTGCTTTACACATATGACCCCATTTGATCCTCCTAATAATCCTGTGATGTAGGTACTACTTATATTCCCACTACACTAAAGAGAAAACTGAGGTTCCTAGGGTTAAACAAATTGCCCAAGTGCACACAACTGGGAAGAAAGTTTAGACAATTTGACCCCCAAAATACAATCACAATTCATTCTCAATCATTTCAGTATAATATCAACAGCTTTCTCAATCTGAAGTGCTAATAAATTTACACGTAGATTAGATACACTGGCATATACATACTCCATCTGTAATGGCTTTATAAGAGAAGCTATAGTCCACCGAATTCTTTTTGGATGTGAGCATCATACATAGTCCCAGAATGTCAGTTTTCCTGTATGGCCCCAAATGTCAATTGTTTTGTTTGGTGGGGTTTCCAGTTCATTGATAACTATGCTTTTTTTTTTTTTTTTTTTTTTTTTTTGCGGTACACGGGCCTCTCACTGTTTGTGGCCTCTCCCGTTGCGGAGCACAGGCTTCGGACGCGCAGGCTTAGCGGCCATGGCTCACGGGCCCAGCAGCTCCGCGGCACGTGGGATCTTCCCGGACCGGGGCACAAACCCGTGTCCCCTGCATCGGCAGGCGGACTCTCAACCACTGTGCCACCAGGGAAGCCCGATAACTATGCTTTTTAAATTACTTCCTCATATCAGGTCCCTGACAACCTTATCATCTGCTTAACATCTTTTCTATGTAATACCTGTGCACTTGCTTCTCATCAAGTCAAAGATGGAACTGATCATTTTTCATGACCCAAACAGTACTAATTATAGGCTATCATGGAATAAAACTATCTTAATCAGATACCATCACTACACACACACGATAGCTTAAGACCACTTATATTCAGTTTTGGTATCTTTTTAATCACTGGAATCAGAAGACGTTTTAGATGAATACGTAAGCATTAAGGAAATACTTACCAAACACTGCATATCTGAGCCTTGGAATACCTGTGACCAAGGCACTTATTCTCAAGAGATTCTGGGCTGAGCAAATTAGATAAAGATCAAACAGATCTCATGAGAGTACAAGAGAGAGGGATATGCTCAGATGAATTAAAAGAGCAAAGCATTTCCAAAGGGAAAAATTCAAGGATTTTTGTAGACTGCCCCTACTAGTAAGGTCAAGAGTCAGAGTTCATTATCTCACTCCCACACACACTCAACAAGTACTCACTGGCCACAAGGCCGACTCTGGACACCAACATGCCTTAAAGAAATACAGCCTCTCCCCACCTTGACTGTATTCCACTGGAGAGACAGAAGTTTGACAAGTGAATGGAAACACAGAATTAGTAATTATAGGCCTTCAGGTGGGTGGGGTCATTCCATTGGAGGTCTTCCAATGGTGCTGGAGACCCTCACTGAGACCAAACCCCATTCCCAGGCCTTCCCCGAATGACAGTGCCAGCGGTCCAGCAAGGATGGGTACAAGATTGCTTTCTAGCTCATTCCACCTCATTCGTCAGAGGGCTGTATAAGCTAGTGGAGGAGGGTCACACAACCCTGAGGTTGTGGAGAGGGCAGGACAGTGAAAATCCACACAGGCATCCTCTCCTGATCCCTGCACACCTGACAATGGGCTTCTGTTCTAATGTGTGGTTGTCAAAGAGCTTAATTCTCTTAGCCTTCTCTGTGCATAGGAAGGATCTAAGAATCCGAAAGGGTGGCTCTATGTTTCCTTAATCTGAACTCAAGTAAGCCAGAGCTTTCCTTCGCAAAAATCCTTTCAGTTAATAGCTAACTTAGCAGCAAAGACTGAACACAAACTTGTAGCTAATATGATATTTTATTGAAAATGCATTTATGAAATAATATCCAAATTCATGTCTTTTTTACATAAAAAGACATTTTATGTCATTGTCATTTAAAAAATCATTATAGGGACATTTAAAATATATTTTTGTAATAAGATTCTCCCTGATACACCATTATATCCTCAATTTATTTGTTTCAGTAATATGTCCACATTTTAGGTTTATTAAAACAAAGCATAGGGCTTCCCTGGTGGCGCAGTGGTTGAGAGTCTGCCTGCCGATGCAGGGGACACGGGTTCGTGCCCCGGTCTGGGAAGATCCCACATGTCGCGGAGCGGCTGGGCCCGTGAGCCGTGGCCGCTGGGCCTGCGCATCCAGAGCCTGTGCTCCGCGGCGGGAGAGGCCACAACGGTGAGAGGCCCACGTACCGCAAAAAAAAAAAAAAAAAAAAACAACAACAACAACAAAAAAACAAAGCATACATGTACTTTTAAAAATTAATTTATTTCTATTTGGTAGATTGATCTTTTTTCTCCTATCCAGCCGAAGTTAAGAACCCAGGCATTTATTCAGAGAGGAGGAGTAAGACTTGGTAAACGGAGTGAAAACTTGAATTAAAAAAACAGGACCAGGGGGTTTAAAAACATTTATTGTAGCAAAGCGGCTCATTCAGAGCAATCACATCCAAACCTCAGGAGAGCAAGTTTGAGCCCAGCCCAGAGTCTCTGTGCCAACAGCTGTTTCCACAGCGCAGCGCCGGTGTGGTCTTATCCCCAAGGTGAGACTCATCGAGGGGTGGACGAGACTGAGGGATGAGAAGCACAGGACTGGAGCCAGTCCTCGGCCTGCTGGTTACTTGGGTGATGCTCAGAGCCCAGCTGGGAAGCAACCTCAAGGCTGTGGAAACAGCTGGATCTCTGATGTCCCAGTCAGCTGACGCCACGGCAGCCCTAGGTCCAGGACCACAGCAGGAAGAGACTGGAGCAGGGCATCTTGGGAGGGTCCTTCTGGGGACACTTTGGGGGACACTTGGTCGTGGGCACTTTTAGAGGAGGCTGGCAAGGCCGCTGGGTTTGCTGGCAGGACATCTGGGTGGGAATTCAGTCAACCTAAAACCCAATCCAGATGCTTTATGGATTTGTGAAACCTTAGGTCATTGCTTCCTCCTTTGCAATCTATCCCCAGGCTGCTGATATCTGGAGGTAACCGTAAGTACACACACATTCATTAAAAATGAATGTGTCTCTAAGATATGGCACAGTTCTTGTCGCATAGAAGATGTCCAATAAATGTAGATGGAACACTAAAATGGAAGCTCCATGAGAACAGGGATTTTCAGCCCCCCACTCAGTTCTGCACACTTTATATTCCAGTGCCTAGAACAGCACCAGGTAATGTGTAGGAGCCCAATAAATAACTGAATACATGAATAATATATGAATGAGAAAGAGGAAGGAGAAAAGGGAGAAAGGCAGGAAGGAGGGCAGGAAGGCAGTTATATTCACGTAGAGAAAAGGACACCAGTTGGCATTTCGTGGTAATATTGGGTGTCATCGTTTTCTCCATGTGCACCCGCCCCCTCTCTAAGCATCCATGAATACATCTGTGAGAGGTAAATGGCCTAGGATACGCCCTCCCCAGCCAGCTGTCTCAGTTGTCAGAGGCCAGACGTTGGCAGGAATTCAGGCCGGCTAATCACTCACCATCCAGTTTTAGGGGGTGTAATTCCCAGGGGGATCCACCAGCCCCCAAGGCAAAATCTATCCTCCTCCCTCCTCCCTCTTCTTTCCCCGTGGTCTCCAACAGGCCCCTCCCTTTCGGCTGTGTCCTCTCTAGGTTCAGAAGGACCCACTCACCTGGTCAGACCCAGATGTGTACAGCCAGTCCCAGAGGTTGAGGGTGGATGAGGAACTGGTGCCTGAGATGTGTTTTATAGGCTCCCACCTGACTAGGCTCCGGGATTCCTGGCTCTGGGAGGAGCAGGAAGTGGCTCCTTCTACCCTGGGCACCTGCAGGGTAATTCTTGACGTTCAGCTCCTTGACGATTCATTCCATTCCTCCCAGGGAGAGCCTGAGTTATGCTTCTGAAGCTGGAGACCTGACCCTCACCAAACCATATTCTTTTCCAGGTTCAAGACTCCACGTAGCATCATGAGGAACCTGGTTTCCCAAAGCACTGTGATCCTGTTCTTTCTTGGAAACATATAAATAAACAACTTTCCTGTCGTCTCAATTCAGCCCATGATCCAGCTTCCTTGGTCCTTGAGAAAATGCCTCTTTAACCTCATGGGCCAGCTGCTAGCTTTGAGCCTGAGCATCTTCCAAGTTGGTTGCTTTGTAAATCCCATAGTTCTTCTCTTCTGTCTCCCTGTCTCTGTCTCTGTCTTTCCAGTGAGGGAATGAACATGGGGATCAAGGCTAAAAGAATTTAAGAATTACTGCCTGGGCTAAATTTCTTGCTGGATATATCCTAAAGGATTATTTGAAAACAGTTCTGCCTTAATGTTGACAACCCATGTGTTCATGTCATCACTCTTTCTCTAATCCTCACAGTAACCGAGGCAGGCAGTACAGCTACGTCACACCTGTTTAACAGGTGGCTATAAGGAAGCTCAGGGGGCTAAAGGCTGGGAAAGAGCAGGAGCCAGTCTCACATGTGGGATTCCCTGGCTCTGCTTTCACTCCACTGCTCTTTTTAGCCCACACCACTCAGTTTTCCGCAACATACCCCTGAGCGCAGCCCTGTCTTTCCCAGAGAGTAAAATCCAAGTATGGTCTTTCTGTTACGAGGTCTCAGTCTGAAGGGGACCTCCGGGGAGGGGTCAGAGTGAAGCTCTGCCTTGATTTTTCTCTGCTCCCTATTTCACTTGTAAGGGCTGCACTTAACGCTGTATTTTCCCTCCGCAATTGCACAGCGGACCTGCTGGGGTCCGCCTTGGGTAGGGAACTAAAGGCAGCCTCCTGCTCTGTCTCTGAGCCCAGCCGGAATGAACTCAGCCCTGTGCTCTTCTGTCGATGAGCTAAGGGTGGGGCTGCTTTGACATTGGACCGGACTCTAAGGGGCACCCACAGGTTTCTCCTCTTCCTCGTTGTTGCTTGTCCGTTCTGTGGGCCTGCAGGCTTCTTTTCAGGACCCCCACCTGCTCTCCCCCTTCTACCCAAAGCCGACACGTCTGCTCTTCTCTTGAACACATTTCTCACAGTTTCCTTCTCCATGGCATCTGGCCCCTTCACATGGGAACAAAGAGCCTGGGGAAGGAGTAAAAATCTGGGACCTGCTTGTAATATTGGGGTTGCTGAGGACCTCGGAGAGCTGATGACCTTGTGACCCTCTGGGTCTCAGGAAGGGCAAAGGGCAAAGGGAAGAGGAGGAGGAGGATGTGATGGAGGGGAACTCCCTTCTACACAGGAAGGTCATTAAAATCTCCTCGGGTCCTGAGGTCCTGCGGGAGAAGGGGATGGAGATGGCTAATCAAATAGATGCGTGCTTTGACTCTCTCATCAGTGGGGCTGCAGTCTGGAGGTAGATAAATAATCAGGTTGAGAAGAAAGCTGGAAACAGAAATCTTGTGACTTATGTCCTACTTGGTGCTGTGGAAGGAGCTGAGACTCCTCCCAAGCTTCCCTGGCTCCCATGGAAATGAAAGGGATCCAGAGGTTCCCATCTGTCCCACGGAGATGGAAGGAACTCACGGTGCTGGCAGAAAGTTCGCTGGGGGTGTGGGGGCTTGGGAGGTGGGAGGGTGACCCTAGCCAGGATGAATAGGGTCTGTGCCTCTACAGTTGAAAGTGTCAGGGTGGGCTGCTGGGGACAGGCTGTTCGGGAGTCACAGCCAGGGCTCAGGGAGATCCCCAGCTGCAGGAGGAGCTAGAGTGAACTAGAATGAGCCAGGAGCATACTGCACCTGCCCAGGCCGTGGGAACAGAACACGGCTTCCCTGACCACCTGGCCCCAGCCCAAGAACCCTGTCAGTTCAGTCCTTCGACAGTAGGGACCAGCAAAAACCCCAAATCGAACAGTAGAACACCAGGCTTCCCTTGGCGTGGGGCTTACAGGCCATATAAGCTTCCTTGCTCATGAACCCAGATGCCACCATGGGCAGGACAAGGGGGAGAGGGGTAAAACATGTTAATAGGGAGGTGAGATTTACTTTGGATAATTTCCTAAAATGAGATTTTCTTAAAAGAGATAGAAATATATACAGCTAATTAGTAATTTTAAGTGTGTTTTCCCCTGTATCCCCATCCTAAGTGGGCCAATTGCTCAAGAAACAACATTATATTCATTTCAATGAACGAAGCCCTAGTTCTTTCCACATTTTGGTTTAATGTACAAATGTTGCCAACCTACCACATTTTATACAAAGCCTGGTCTCCTTGCAACCTGCTCTCCTGGGAAGCACCCACAAGGTGTACATCTCTCCATCTCTGGCTTGCCCCCTGCCGTCTTTGCTCTCTCCCATGTCCCACCCACTCTAGGTCTCAGAGGCAGCATGGAAGGAAGTTGGATGTGTCTCATCGCTTGGCCTCTACATGACTCCTTGGATGCTCAACCCTCTCACCGGCCCCTCGACCCACTTACCTGTGCCTCACCCATCCATCAAGGTCTAGCTCAGCCCCACCCCTCCCAGAAGGCTTCCTGAGTCCTGCCGCAAGTCACTCCACCCCATTCCCCAACCAGTCTCCACTGTGCTCTCCTCCTAACCTGCTAGAATGCCGGGTATTTGTATTCTATAATCTACCGCGCCATTTGGCATTGTTCTTCTGTAATGTGATTTCCTTGGTCTAATGTAATAGCTATTCTTTGGTGTAGTAGTGCATACTAAATGAAATGGAATGTTAATACAGTTCCTTGTCTGAGTCAGCAGCAGGAAGACTTTGGAGCTAAGCCTTCCCAGAACCCCACTAAGGCCCTAGGAGCTCCTTAAAAATTGAGATAGAAGTTCACATACCATAAAATTCACCCTTTTAAACTGTGCAGTTCACTGATGTTTAGTTTGTCCACAAGGCTTTGCAACTTTCACAACTATCTGACTCCAGAACATTTCTCTCACTCTAAAAAGAAATTTATTAGCAATTAGTCAGTCCTCCCATTCCTGTTCCCACCCTCCAACTTCCCATCTCTATCCCCTGGCAACCACTAATATACTTTTTATCTGTATGCATTTACCTATTTAGAAATTTGTATAAATTACATCATATAATATGTAGTCTTTCCTGTCTGGATTTTTTTTACTTCACATAATGTTTTCAAGGTTCATTCAAGTTCTAGCACGTGTCAACCCTTTATTCCTCTTTATGGCCGAAAAATACCTCAATGTATGGATATGCCACTGTTTGTTCGTTTATGAATAGGTACTTTTGGCTATGAGTAATAATGCTATGAACATTCATTTACAAGACAAGAGTCTTTTTATATACATACACAGAAACAGTATAGACGACCTTTTAAGAAAAATAACCCACTAGGCGAACTCTCTGGGTGGAGAAGGTTGCCATATAAGAGGAGCAGTAATCATGTATGTGGTCAGCAGTAACTTCTGATAGTGGGAAGATGGCTCTTGGTACTTACTGCAAGTTTGAACTCAGTATTTCATAGATAGAAAATGGGTTATTTATCTAGTTATCAAATCGTATACTTTAAAAATGTTATATTCAATCTCTTTTTTTGTCCCTTAATCTCTCTGGCAAATGATACAGCTTTCTGATAACTTTCAGGGGTTGAAGACTTCAGTCTAGCACTAAATTTAATGGTTTTTCCTGCCTCATGAGCTCAGACCAAACCCATGGCCCAGGAACCTGCAGTAAGTAGGGAGAAGTGGATGGTCTGAGCTTCCACTTTCCTGCAGGTTCTCTCCTTCTCCCTCTTTCTTTGGTCTTCTTTTGGGCATTCTTTCATCTTCTGTACATTGGGATCTCAGGAGATGGATTGGGCTGGTGCTGTAGTAATCCAGCCTTTGTAACCAGGAATGCTTCCCTAACTCCAGGGGCACATGGTAAGCTCTTCAAAGCAGCCCCTCACTGGTCTCTATTCTGGGCTCTGAATTTCTGCAGCGCATCGAGCCTCCAGATGGGATTGGATATATCCATTTCACTTTCCTGCAGGTACCACCAATCTCTGAGTGGTTTTCTTGTACCTTTGCTTGGCTTGAGAGGTGGTAAAAACTAACTCTTCACACTCAAGAGGGGAGAAAAGGGAAATAAGCCACAGCCATTTCCCCAGAGATATCAATTCCTTACTCCGAGCAACTTTCCCGCTTCAGGGAATGCTTCTATAATGTCTCGTCCAGTCTTTGTAGGCTGGTGGGATGGGTCAGTGATGGTCTCATGATGGCTCTCCTCTTTTTCAGTAAGTCTGGAGGAATCCCTGCAAACTCCTTGGTGTTTCAGTAGAAATGTTAAGGTGCCTTGGAGAGGGAGTATGATGGGGATTAACTTCCTGGTGCCCAAGAGACACAAGCTTCAAAGCTCATGCTTGGAAGCTGCCTCACCTCGCTGTTCCCCGAGTCTCAACGTAATCTCCATTCCATCTTCTAAAGTCTGCTGAACACTTCTCAGGTGGGCGTGGATCTTAGTTTGTTTCTGCCTCATCTCCATCCTTGTCCCGCTGTCCATGGATATCTGTGATAGTACAGGAGTCACTTTTGGAGGCCGTTCCTCTCATCTGTTGTTAAGAGCTGAACTGTGATCCCCAAATTCATATGTTGACATCCTAACCCCCAGTATCTCAGAATGTGACTATTTGAAGATGGATCCTTTAAAAAAGCAATTAAGATAAAGTGAGGCCATTAAAGTGGGTCCTAATCCGATATGACTGGTGTCCATATACAAAGAAGAGATTAGGACACAGACACACAGAGAGCAATGACCATGTGGAGACACAGGAGAAGGTGGCCATCTGCAAGCCAAGGAGAGAGGCTGCAGAAGAAACCAACCCTGTAGACAACGTGATCTTGGATTTCTAGCCTCCAGAATTGTGAGACAATAAACTGCGTTTTAAACCACCCAGTCTGTGGTACATTGTTATGTCAGCCCTAGCAAACGAATACATGTTTTCCAAACTTCCCTTCAACTCAGCTTCTCCTCTCTCCATTGTTCTTTCTTATTCCACAGCTATGTCACATACTTGTCCAAGTCTCTTGAATAAGGCTGTAAGCTCTCCATGTCAGGGTTTTAACATGTCTCTCTAGTGACAACGAGATTGAGCATCCAATTTGCTTTATACACGTTGGACAGTAGGGGGAGACAGAATCAAAAGCATCAGTACAAAACTGGTGGAACATCTTGGAGATTTGGCTGGATTCCAGTGACCTGACCTAAAAAGCAGGAGGCTGCCCACACGTCACTACAAACCTCCTTCTCCTTTAAGGTCTGATGTAATGCTACCAACCTCAACTAATCAGAACTGACTGTGCCTTCCTCTACAAAGCATGCAACTATGGTCTGCCTTCTATGTTGTAAACCTGGTTATAATACCAAACCCTTACATGGTGCTTATACTTTGAGCCAGACACTATTTAAAGTGCTTTAATAAATTAATATATTATACATAATATAGTTATTATATTTATATAATATATTTAAGTTAAATAATATAAATTTATATTATATATTAATATATTATATAATATATAATTAATATTAATATAAATATATAATAAATAATAATACAATTATATAATATAAATATATTACAAATAAGTAATAAATAATATAATATATAATACTATTGCTATAAATATTATAAATAGTAACATGTATATTAATATAATATTAATATGATATATAATTTATAGGAACAATTTTATAGCATCCAAATCCCAGAGAAGTCAAGTATCTTGCCCAAGGTTGAGTTGGCATTCAAATTCAGCACACTGGTTTCCAAGTCTGTGCTTTTAAACACCTGCTGTGCCAGCTCCCTCATGGGTTTCTTGGCTTCTACTACCAGGTTTTATGTCCCTGTATGGCAGTGACCACATCTTACCCATCCTCATGTCCATCCCTTTAATCTCTCTTTCCTCACAAGCACCAAACACCAAACACAAGCCTTGTGTTTGGTGCTTGGAAGACATTAGAAGCTTAATAAAACTTTGCTGAATTATTGACCTATTTTCTCATGTCACAGACAAGGAAATTAAGACCCAGGAGCAAAGCCCTCAAATCCAAGACCAGAATCCAAGCATCCTGACCCCTAGGTATTGTAAAGACTGGCTGGATCAAGTTCTGAAGTATCTCAGGCCCAAAGAAGTAGGAACCTGTATTAATAAAGATACTCAGAGATTTCCCTTAAGATTCCACTTTCAGTATGTCTTGTCTATATCACATCACTGACTTTCTCTAAATTAACTCCATGAAATATTCTGGTGATTATAGAAAGGAAGGGTTTGCAGAGGGGAAAGGAAAACATTGATTGAGCACTTCCATGTGTCAGGTACCATGCAGTGAGTTCAGATTTGTCATCTCACTTATTGTCAGACCAACTCCCAAATTTAGGCAGTATTTCTCCCATTATTATCGACATGGAAACCAAGGTTCAGAGTGGTTGAATAACTTCCCCAAGACCACAGACCTGAGATTCAAACAGGAGTATGACTTCAAAGGTTGGGTTTTCCTGCCCCACCACCAGGGGCCATCTCGACAACGGGATGACACCTTCAGAGAAGAAAATATTGACTCTGGGGGATGCCAGGGCTTGTGTTTGCACTGTGGCTGTCAGGCAAGGGACCTGGGGCAGCTAACCTGGAAAGCCCTGGATAGGGACCAAAATTCCTCCCCAGACCTCTGGATGTTGGGAAAGTAAATTTCCATTCTTCGTATCTAGTTTCCCCCTTGTCGTATGGGGGCAGGATGGCCATCCCATGAGAAAGCTTTCCAGCTCGGGAGGGGTCCTCTCCAGCTGCCCTATGGTCTACACCATCTACAGTTTTCCTGAAGGGGCTGAAGTTCAGAAAACCTGGGTTCTAGTCCTGGTCCTGCCACTTACTAACTGTGGGACCCAAGGTGAGCTGCTTTCCTCTCTGGCTCTGGGCCTTGGTTTCCTCATCTGGAGAGAAATCTACCTTAGCCACCACCACGTACCACTGTGCGGGGTTCCTCCTAGGGCTTAGACCTGAAACCCCATGATCGCAAGTTTCTTGGGGTCAGTACCTGCTTCAACACACATGCATTCCCCAGGAAAGGGCCATACTCAGTGTAAGTTTCAGATGGTTTTCAGACAGCAGATTTTGAACGGACAGGAGAGAACCTGAGGGCATTGGCCGAGGGAGAGGAGCATGAAATGAGGAGACCAACAGGGGGAGGTTGACATCACCAACCAGACTTCACAGTGTAGTGGGACCAGCAGACTGAGCAACAGGCCACCGGCACTCACCAGTGTGTTGCCTCGGCCACCCAATTATCCCCTCTGGACCTCAGTTTCCAAATCTGTCCACTCACTGTATTCCAAAGCCAGACTGGATTCTGTTCAAAGCTGGGCAGGCCTATCTTCCCACCTGGGCATTCCTGCCAGGATACCTTTTCTTGCCCCACCCTCTCCTGGGTGCACCTCTCCTTTCTTTCAGCATCTTGGCTGGGCATCAGTCTGCCCCTTTCCTACTAACTAGAAGCCAAGGAACAGGGCTGAAGGTGGAAACACTAAAGGGAATCATTCTCCTGTCTACCGTGGAGCAGCTGAAAGACACCTGGTTGAACTTCGCATCTAAGCCCTAAGCTGTGCCACCCTCTGCATGGCCTCCTGAGCATCCCTTTCTGCCATATAGTAAGACCTCTATTGATGTTGCTTTTCCTTTTTATCTTTCTTACATTCTAACCCTTCCAGCTTTGAGTGAGAGAGGGAAAACACAGGAAAGGCCAGCACAGATTTACACAGAACTTTACAGTATAAAGAAAACTTTCATATTCACTGTCTGATTGATGCCCATAACATCAGAGAGAATGACGATGACTGGGTGAGAGTCCCTTCTTGCATTTCCCTGGGACTTTGTGCTTCCCCTTTTTTAGCTGTCAGCACTAATGTGATGTCCTGCTTTAATGTCTGTCTTCCCCAGTGAACCTTAAACTTCATGAGATCAGAGACATGTGTCTGCTCCCTGCTGTGTTCCCAACGCCTAGCATATAGCTGCTACTCAAAAAATATTTGTGGTTTGGTTGAGTGACTAGATGAAGAGTCATCATAGTTTCCATTTTACAGATGATGAAACTGAGGCCCCAAGAAGCCAAGTGACTTTCTCAAAGTCACCTAGCTAATCAATGGCAGAAGTGGGATTCTTTCTGGCTCCTAGCTTAGAAGGTTGAAGGAGTGGGCAAGGGTCATTCACCTCCCGTCAGCTTAGAAGGTTGAAGGAGTGGGCAAGGGTCATTCACCTCCCATCAGCTTAGAAGGTTGAAGGAGTGGGCAAGGGTCATTCACCTCCCGTCAGCTTAGAAGGTTGAAGGAGTGGGCAAGGGTCATTCACCTCCCGTCAGCTTAGAAGATTGAAGGAGTGGGCAAGGGTCATTCACCTCCCGTCAGCTTAGAAGGTTGAAGGAGTGGGCAAGGGTCATTCACCTCCCATCAGCTTAGAAGGTTGAAGGAGTGGGCAAGGGTCATTCACCTCCCGTCAGCTTAGAAGGTTGAAGGAGTGGGCAAGGGTCATTCACCTCCCGTCAGCTTAGAAGGTTGAAGGAGTGGGCAAGGGTCATTCACCTCCCGTCAGCTTAGAAGGTTGAAGGAGTGGGCAAGGGTCATTCACCTCCCGTCAGCTTAGAAGGTTGAAGGAGTGGGCAAGGGTCGTTCACCTCCTATCAGGCATGGCAGACTAGGGCTGTCACTCCCAAGACAGAACATTGAGCGTTACCTCCCCTATCACTCCCCACCCCATTTCCTTCTACTGAGATGTCTTGGGAGGGTCTATGCACGTATCATACTGTCGTATATGTATGTTTATGTGTCTCTCCACCCAACCCTACCCTGACCCAGAATGGGAACTGCTTAAGCACAGTGGCTGAGGCTTCTTCTCGTCTGTATCTTTAGGATCTAGCCCAACACCTGGCACATTATAGGTACTCCATCTGTTTTTGAGGATGGAATGATTGACTCATGGATGAACCTTCCAGTAGCAGCTCCAAGTGTCTTTTGGATATGACACTCTCGGTGCAAGGTCAGAGTGAGGCTCCTGTAAGCCAGGTGTGCCCCTTAGTGGAACCAATGCAAGGGGTGGTGTCAACAGTATTGGGTGTTGGGTACCATTCCAAAGACTATGAGCCCCTGAAGACAGAGCCTGTGGGAAACCTGCAGGACTGATCCATGGGGTCCTCTCGGGCAGGAGGGTCTTGCAGAGGTCTTCTCATCCAGCCTCTTCTTATCTTACACAGCGATATACTGCTCCAAAGGCAGAGTGACTGCCTGAGCCCAGGCTCCATTCCCAGCCCGACCTTCTGGTTCCCAAGGGCCTGCAAAACTAACTGAGAAATTAGAGAACTCATTTCCCAGTCATCAGAAGTGTCCCACGTGGGTCAAAGCTGGGTCACAAAGATTAGCCATCGAGTTCACTCCTTCTTTCTCACACTCTTTGGGCCAGGGCAGTGTTTGCCCTTAGGACTGTCATCCAGAGAGGCACCAGCAATGCCCTGGCAGAGTGTTGACACTCAGCTGTCACCTGGGGTCTTCCCTTCCCTTCCTCCACCCACCCCGCTCCCCGCCTCGAGCTCACTGACATCACATAAGGCTGCAGGGTTATGCGAGGGACAGAGCTACTCATAGGTTGATGTTGATTATCATCACCATTATTAGTTATGTTTATATTATTATTATTACTAGCTTATATTTTTATAGTAGTTTATGGCTCACCAAGTACTTTGCTACATGTGATCTCATTGGGTTGGGTAGCATGTAAGTAGCCTCTGTTTTAGAGATGAGAAAATTGCGATTCAGAAGAGTAATGTGACACATGCCCAAGGTTACAGAGTTAATGTGGCAGAACGGAGACGCAAGAGCAGATTTCCCTGTTTCAGATTCGATTTTATCCCACTGTCCTCACTCTGCTCAACTTCTTCTTTTTCCACTTTAAGGTTATTAGTGGTGCACCACTGGTCTTTGAGTCTTCCACTTCTAATAGGATTCGCTTCAGTCACCCCGTCTCCTGGATCCCAGTGAGAAACACGGCACCTCCGTAGCTGAGGCCCACAGTGCTTCTGAGACAAGTTCCTTGCATGCTGCTGGGGTGGGGGTGGGGCTTGTGGGAGAGATGCGCTGAAAACCCCAGGAAGAGACAGAGCTGGCACGACCTAAGAGCAAAGGATCATAGGGCCCTTGCCAAGTGCCACAAAGGGCGCTTCATTGACTGTCAAGCTTTCTGACCCAAGAGACTTTCTACTCCAGTAAATGAAAATATGTGTCCAAGACTCTTGAGATTAGTGGGAGGTGGCCTCTGTTCTGGGAAGTTGGCTTCAGCAGGGGTACCCAGGTACTGATAGAGGCTCACACTGCTCTCAGCCAGCTCAGTGGTAGCTGCTGCCAACAGTGGCACATGGCTTCCCTCCCTCCCTCCCTCCCTTCCTTCCTTCCTTCTTCTTCCCACAAGTATTTATGAGCCTCTACTATGCTCAAAGCATCTTCTGGGTCTTGGGGATTCAGCAATGAACTGGGAACCTAAAGAGATCAACTATTTGGTACATGAAGAGTTTGGTGCGGGGCCCAAGTTCTCTCTGCACCAGAGAAGCCCTGAGCACTAGGAATATTGCTATACCTACCAGGAACTGAAAGAAGTTCAGAAAGCTGGCCTCACCTAGAGGGATTCCACAGAATAACCTCCCTGGGAGGGCAGTGACTGAACACACCACATCGGAGGCTCAATTCCTGCTCCCCCAGGCTGCAGTCCATTGGAGAGATGAGCCACAGAAAACAGGATTGACTTTCTCCCATCACCTCTCAAAGTCCGTGGGCTCCCCCTCCCTCAGTTGGGCAGCCGGCAGTCAAGTGGACACTCTGTGAGGCACTGCCGGACTCTGTTCTCACGTTACAGCTCCCCAGGTCCTCCCTCAGTTCAGCTGTGGCCATTGAAATAGGTGGTTCGGACAACAGAGATGGAAACGATGTGGGGCTCGGTGGCTGGAGCCCTAGTCCTGACTTCCAGAGCCAGTTTCATTCTCTAGATGAGGAGGGATGAGCCAGATCTCTGACAGATTCCAGGTGACCCAGATTGTCTAAGAATGACTCAAGCAGGACCTGATATCCCTCCATTTATCTAGAAGGGATCCAGAATTTCTAGGGTTTGGTCTCCTGTTTGTCCAGTATCCCAGGGAGACCAAGGCAACATGCTGGAGAGAAGTGACTTCAATCACACTTTGCACTGAATCAGGCTGAGTCAAGGTCAGATCATGCTCTGCAGCGACTATGATGGCCCTGTGGACCTCCTCCCTCCCTGATAATGACAACTAGTTCTCATTCCTTCCTTCATTCTTCACATAACAAGTATCTGCTGAATGCTATGCACTCTGCACTGCATCCTTGAGGACACAGTGATGGACAATGTGAGGCATCTGCCCCTGAGGAACTCTTTCAGGAAGTCTTATCCCTACTGAGCATCTGTTATGTGCTAGCCACTGTGATGTGCCCCCAAGGTCACAGGGGGAACACCCAGACCCTAACATGAAGGGTCTCAGAATCTAACAGTGGAGGCCAGTCATGAACACAGGGCACAGCAGGTGCCCTGTCAGAGAGGCACTCCATTACAGGGAGCCAGTGATGAGGTCCCACCTGGGCAGGTGTTTCAGAGTACAGTCTTTGGAAGCATGTAGGGGTGGGGAACAAAGAGTGTTCTAACAGGGGGTGCCTATAGGCACGTTCGGGGTGGTAATAGTTTAATGTGGCAGTAGTGTCCCTACCATGTAGGGGAGACAAGGCTGGGGAGGTAGAAGTTGCCAAAGTACAAAGAATTCAGGCACCATTTGGAGGGACTTGGATTTTTTCCCCTTTGCGGGTAATAGGGAGCTACTGAAAGTTTTAAATAGGCTGAGATTTACATTTTACACAGATAGCAAGCGTCCAAGGAAAGAAGGCAGTAGAACTGGGAAAAGGAAACCTGGGTGCATCTTTGGATGTGAGATGAGGAAGAAGGAGAAGCTAGGATGACTCAGTCTTGGGTCTTGGGACCATTTACTAAGGGAACCGAGAGGCCTGGAGGGGAGGTGGTGATGGTGGGTTCTGTGCGCGTGGATTGCTGTCAACTGTGGAACATGGTTTATGCCATCAGAAGGTTCGGATAAAGAACAGGTAGTTGGGAGGAGGGAGAGAGGCCCTCACATGGCAGTGATGGGGAGCCCTCATGATGGAGAACATTTAAGGATTCATAGGGTCTGTGGATATCGAGGCAGAGGTAAGGAGAGCAGAGGACGAGTAAAGGAGAGTAAGAAGAGGTTCTGGAGACTGAATTCCCTGGATGGAGCAGACTGCAGTCTTAGGACAGAGCCAGTCATATTCCCAATCACTCATTGGATTTGGGTGGAAAAGACTGGCACAAAGGCAGCAGGAAATTTTTGGTCATTTTGTCATTAAGCTAGAGACTTCAAGCATCTGGTAAATTGCTCAGACCCTTATTACATGACTCAGGCATGCTCTGCCTATCTGCCAGAGCTGGGAGTATGACAGAAGACGTGAAGAAGTCTTGGCCTTGCAGGGCGGGGAGAGTCAGGCTGTGGTGGGCATGGGTGGCCGGATCACATACTGGAGGAGGAAAGGGGACGAGGTGCAGCTCCAACCTACAGTTGCACGTCCTAGTTGCTCAGATGTGTGGGTGTCTTTCTTCTTTGTTACAAGTGATAGTCACTTCCTGCCTTATTAGTATTTTTTTTTATTTGTCAACAGAATCTCCACTACTTGAAGCAGAATGAAGAGAGAACTGTATTTGTCACTCATTTCCCATCTCTGTTCATTTCTTTCTTTCCTTCTTTTCCCTTTTCCCCCTTTTTTCTTTTCCTCTTTCCTTCCCTCATTCCTTCTTCTCTCCCTTTCTCGATTCCTTTCCCACTTATCACGTATCCAGTCTGGAGCTAGGCTCCAGGTTTACAATCAGATTAAGTGTCTTTAGTCCCTGAACGTGAACATAATCCGTTGAGCTTTGTGCCCTTGAGAGAAGGTGGTGTCTTGGGGTGGAGAGAATCATTTTTCCCACATGTGGGTGCAGGGCCTGCCTCTGGAGTGGTCACTTTTCAGTTCAATAAACACTGGGGCCCTTCTGTGTGCAGAGCATGGGGTGAGGCAGCCCCTCCTCAGTTCCCAGATGGGCTCAAGAGTTGGGAACCATGAAGCTCCCCAGGCCTCTGGCACTGAGACCGATTCTTGTCTGGACCACGATACCCACTTCCTTCCAATGGGCTCCGTTCACCATGCCACTCAGGGCACCCATGTTCCCCCAGCTTTAGGAATTCAGTATGAAGATAACATATAGTTCCGTCTTCCAAAGAGTTCGTGATCTTGGGGGTAAATGACATCCATATACAGAGCTGTGTAGGGTGTGATGAAGTATCTGAGACAGTGAGTCTGACAGAGAGGGCTTCTGAGACCAGACAGGTAGGGAGGTGGCATCTGAGCTGCAGGTGGAGGAGAAGGGAGGGCAGCATTTGAGTCCCAGGAGCAAGGACTGTGTACAGCTCTCTCCCTGTGCCTACAGCGCCAAGCATGGCGCCTGGCGCTTAGCAGAAGCTCAAAACATCTGCAACGTTGAGTAGAAGCATCAAAGACCATTTTTGTGAAGACTTCTCTGATACTTCCAGTGAGTTTAGAATGTCCTGAGACATTTTATAATCCAAGTAACATAGATTATAAAATCCACATTTTGCCTCATTGCAGGAAAATTAGAAAATGTCAGTAAGCAAAAGGAAAAAAGAAATGCTTGGGATTCCCCACCCAGAATTACATGCTCTTGACATTTTAATACAGATCCATCCAGACTATTTTCTGTTTATTTACATGTATTATATATAAAGATACAGACATATTTGGAGAGACATATAAATGGAATGGCCATATTGTATGCTATTGTAACTTGCTATAAACTTTTTTTTTTTTTAAATTTCTAATCCACTTTGCTTAAGCTTTGGTCCATAGTCATCAGTCTGCTCCTATTATAGCTCATTGGGGCAACTGTCAGTGGGCAGTGATAGTGGCTTCCTCATCCCTGTCTCTAGGGCCTGGGAATGCCCTAGCAGCAATCCTGACATCTCTGGGTTTCCAATGGTCACTGATAACTATTAATAAAGGCAATAGCAATTATAACAAGAATAAGAGTGGCTAACAATTACCAAGCGCTTCCTACATGCCAGGTCCGGGGCAAAGGGCTTTATAGACATTATCTCAAGGGATCCTCATACGACCCTATGAGATGGACACTGTTATTGCCCCCATTTTGTGGATGAGAAAACAGGTTCAGAGAGGTCACACAGCTGGTAAGTGACAGAGCTGGGACACAAGCCCAGGCTGCATCATTGTTTATCTTTGAGCATTTTCTCTGTCATCTCTTAACTGAACTTCCCCTTGGTGAAAGACATCCTGTCAATATCAGATATGTGAGCCTTCAATTCCAAATATCAGTGGAAATAATTTTAATACTTTGATTTCCTTTTAAGTAATTAAGTCACGTTATGAAATTTATTTTTAAAAATCTAAGTGTATGTATTAGTTTCCCATTGATGCTATAATAAATTACCATAAACTTAGTGGCTTAAGACAAGTTCTGTAGGTCAGAAGTCCAACACGGGTCTTACTAAGCTAACATCAAGGTGGTGGCAGAGCTGTGTTCCTCCCAGAGGCTCTAGGGAGAGCCCATTTCCTTGTTGTTTCCAGCTTCTAGAGGCTGCTCGCATTCCTTAGCTCATGACCATTTTCAAAGTTCATCACTGCAACCTCTGCTTCTGTTGTCACACGTCTCCTCTTTAACATCAATCCTCTTGCCTCCCCCTTAAAAAAAGTTTCACTGGGCCCACTTGGATAATCCAAGACAATTTTTCAATCCCCAAATCCTTAAGCTAATCATATCTGCAAAGTCCTTTTTGCTGTATAAGGTAACACAGTCACAAGTTCCGGGGATTTGGATATGGCCGTATTTGTGAAGAGAGGCTTTATCCTGTCTACCACAGTGTGTGTCAGGGCAATAGTGAACAGTAAAAATAAGACAAATAAATAATAAAATGATCTTCCCAATGTTAAACTCCAAAATCAGCACGTAACGGATGAGAGCAGCACTCAGCAAAGGCCGCCCAATGAGGTGCCTTCCAGCAGAGGGAAGAATGATCTACTAAAGAGCACAGAGGAAGGGCAGCCAGGTGGCAGATGTTTTCAGCACCACCCTAATCTGTCTAGGGCTGGAGATGTTCAGATGATCTGATGGGGATGTCTAGTTTTTTTTACCATCAAAACCTGAGGCCATTATGTAATTCCCCCATCACCAAGCATCTCCAGATTATGGCTCGACTTTTTTGAGAAATTTTCCTGCCAGAAGAGAACGTACCCATCATGCCAACATTTGTTACACATGTTTCTCTTTGTAAATTGACATAATCAGTCTCTTGTGAGTTAGCTGCAGTGACTCAGCACTGCCAGGATTGATAAACTCAAAGACATGGACAAGGTTGAATTTCTGGGTCAGGGAACCATCATCAAGGTAGTGCCACCCTAGGGAGCATTCTTGGGGTCTGCCAGCTGGCCCAACCCTGATGATGCCAAACACTGCCTTTCAGATATAGGTGCTTGACTCCTGGTTACTTACAGCAACTAACAGTAAGAATTATGTCCAGATTTTCTAACCATGAGATTCAGACAATGGTCCATCATGTTTACTACTATTTTCACCCCACTTCAATAGGCATTTTTAACAAGCCAATTATGTAAAATAAAGCTTGCTGGAAAAAACATCACAAGAAGAAATAAAATATTCAAGAGGCAAGGTGCTGTGGAGAGAGGGCTGATAGCAGGATCTGAAATCCAGCCTCTAAGTCCCTGTGTGATCTGGGACAAGCCTCTTTCTCTCTCTGAGCCTCAGTTTCCTCATCTGCAAAATAAGGGGCATGGTCTAAATCAGTGATTCTCAACCGGATGGAACATTAGAACCACCCAGGGAACTTTTGGAGGCTGTCGATGCCCAGGCCTGACCGGGATGGGGTACCACTGTCTCTGAATGAGCCAAGGTCCTTTCTACATCTTCTATTCCCTCATTCCATGAAAGGTCTGGAATTTGTCAATGAGAATCTGGGTTCGGATTTATTGGAGGCATCCATCCTCCTTACTAAATAGCAAATTCAACAAGACAAGGAAATGAAAATTGAGTGTCTACTACCTACAAAGCACTAAACTAGATCCCTTAGGGGTGCCTGCACTCAAAAGACCTTACTGTGTGTCAGCTAGGTGGCCACGTAGCCAAATAATTATAGGTAAAAGGGGATGGACATTGTTCCTTTTAAAATTAATCACACTCATGTATTAAATGAATAATTCCTTTAACCCCTACTGGGCTTCTTTTTTCAGAAATTCAGAGCCTGCCTTACATTATCTTTCTCAGCAAACGGGGGATGAGAAGGATCCTCTGGTGAGCAGAGCTCTAGCAACCAAAGCAAGCTCTCTGGCTCCCCACCTGGTGGTCTTTATAGAACATTTAGAAGTGACGCAGCATCAGGTTTCACTTTTAATGTTGATTGAGTGCTTACTATGTGCCAGACACTATTCCAAGAGTTTTATGGATGTTAACTCATTTGATCTGCAAATGATCCTATGAGATAAACACTATTACCTTCCCCATATCCCAGATGAGGGCAGTGAGACAGAGAGCTCTGGTCACTTGCCCAAGGTCACAAGCTGCTCAGTGGGGAGCTGGAACTGGAGATGGTTCTAGAACTCATGCTCCCAACCACTTATAAATGGATTCTGGGCCTTCCATGAAATGTTCCATGTTTGCCCATAATAACGCCTCCAAATGCTGAGTAACATGGGAAATGTTTATGTTACGATGTTAGGTGAAAAGTTAGTAAGATAAACTCATAAAAGTACCTGATCAAAACTGGGTAAAGTCAAAACAAAACAAAAATCACTAAAAAACTATACACAGTGGAAAAGATTGAAATATAATCATAAAAAGAGACAGAAGGAAAATAACAAAATATTAAGAATACTCAGAAGATGGGATTACAAATGAATTTAAAATTCTTCCTGTTTGTATTTTTTCATAAAGACTATGCCTTCCTATAATGTCATACTTCAGTGGCAAGTAAGATATTACTCTTTTTCTGTAAGAAAACATTAGGGCTAAGCTCTGATACTGCAAACAATAGTTTTGGCTTCAAAAATTGGCAGATCAGTAATTTGAAATTTAAAAGATCTTTTCTCATGGATATGAGTATCCATAGTGATAAAATTAGTTTTAAACTAGCATTTTGAACTAATAGTCCCAGATACTGTTCTAAGAACATTATAATTCCTTATTTAGTGAGCTAGGAATTGTTTTAGCCCCTTTTATAATGATGATTAAGTAACTTGTCTGAGTTTGCAGAGCTGGGAACTGATGGGAGACAGTCTCTCTGTCCAGCTTAGAACTGAGGTGTCTCATGTTTCTCCCTGTCTTACTTCCTCTCATTGCAGCTTTCATTCTGAATATGACAAATTTTGACTACCTTTTCAGCTAACCAGAATCTGATGACTTTCCTGGGGACCTAATTTGTCCTCAGAATATTTTTTGTAGGGTTCCATCACAGACTTTGCAAAACTCTACAAAAAGGATCTTTCCAGGTTGGATGCTCTTTTCTTAGTTATGACCAGAACTCATGCCTCACTTCTGGCAACTTCCATCGAAATCTAGTTCTTCTTCTCCACCTGCAGCATACACCTGGTCTCTGCCGTCTCACCTTGGGCAGGCCAAAGTTGCCTTGTTTAGGACCATATGTGGGAAGAGAAGCCATTCCTAGACTTTTTCTACCCTTTCAAAGGGATTGTTGGTGCCGAATCAGTGTTATTTGTGAGTTCTCTTAGAGGGTTAAGTTCAGGTAAGGAGAGAAGCCCAACTACCCACACCATCTGCATGGGACCTGCTTAAAGTAGCATCACTGAGATAGCAAGCATTCTTAGTGCAGGCTACGGCATCATCTAAAAATGAAAAAGTCACATTAGATTATTGGCTTGGGCTTGGCACTTTATTTTGGATCTCAATCCTTATTCCAAAAAGGTTCATTTAATTTCAGGTTGGGAATTTCCCCCACCATTTCCTATACCAACGAGAAGAGAGAACTTCTCTTCATTTCAGAGGTCTAGAACCCTACTGACGGAGCCTGGGAAATAGGGAGCATAGCAGAGCTGCCTGTGAGATTGACAGACATTGTGTGCAACCTGCCAAGTTCCATCCTAATCTTAGCTAGAGGGCAGCGATTCTCAGGGGATCTTCCTGCGGGTTAATAGTTGACACGCTTACGGAGGGAGGAATTGGGTCCCTGGGATGTGAGGGAAGTGTTGTTACCTGTGCCCCTTGTGAAAGATGCCAGCAGCAACCTGCCCCATGGTCTGCATCGCCTGATGCCAGGTCAGAGCTGAGGCTGTATAAAAGGCTGAAGTTCCTGAGGGCACCTCAGTCCACCTGCTTCCTGGGTGATCTGCTCCAGTGCTGAACCAGGTGAAGGCATCTTGAGGACCAGGAGGGACTCTTGGTGCTGGTGCTTTGGGCAGACAGAAGCCCTGGGTGGAGGCTGAGGACAATCTTCAAGAAAGACAAGGAGAAAAGTGGGTTTGAAAGGGAGGATTCTGCTGGAAGGGGAGGGAGGATTAGTGGAAGGGAAAGAAGGATTGGCGTCTTTTTGAGGTTGCAAAAAATTCATTTGAAACAATGGAGTTCCTAGGTTGAAACTGTTTGCATGCCTCTTGTAACTCATTTGGGGAGATTGGGTTTTAAAAATATGATCATTATAAAGAAGAAATCTAGTGAATTCATAGTTCGGTTTTAAATGTAAGGAAGTTATCTTGGGCTAGTTGAACTTAAAACTTCCGTATTTTCTTCCAGCTTCGTTCAGCTCCTGCTGAGACGTCCTGCCAGCAAAACCAGCAGCAGTGCCAGCCCCCTCCCAAGTGTGCCTCCAAAGGCCCAGCCAAGTGCCCCCCCAAGTGCCCGTCCCCCTGCCCACCTCCAGGCTCCTGCTGTGGCCCCAGCTCTGGAGGCTGCTGTAGCTCTTGGGGCCGCTGCTGCACTGGGACATGAAGACCACTGAGGAGTAACACTTCAGGAGCCCAGGTGCTGGTGACCTGCCCAGCCTGAGTCTTCTCTTTTTCTGGTTTGGAAGAACGGAAGAAGCGTGGAAGCGCTTCTGAAATGCTTAGCGTTTCCCTCTTCTTCCTGCCTGTGTTCATTCCTTTGTGAGGTCTAGATGTTTAACCTCTGACCTTCACTGGCCTGATTCCCCTCCCAGGTATAGTTCTCTGGAGGACTTGGATTGGAGTTCGGTCATGAAGCTGTTTTCCCTGTAACAATAAAGCTTTTTCTTCCTGATGTCCCTGCCTCCTGATTATTTTGTTCACCTCTCCCACTCCCCCACCCCCTGCCTCAAGCCATCCTCCCTTCCCTTCTTTTAAATGTAAGTGAACACTTAAAAAAATCAGTTTGGGAAACAGATTTCAGCACTGAAGCTACTTAGACCTCTGGGAAACAATATTCCCTTTTATGATCTGAAGGAGGGAACTTTAAGCTTGAAGGAAAGGATCATGTCCGAGACCATTCCTCTGACACAAGCTTTCCATGAGGAGGGCCAGGAACGGGTTTTCAGAGAGGAGACGGTGGTACCCAGAAAGGTCGCAGTGAGATGACTCTGGGAGGGTTTCTTTCAAGCATGGGTGATGGTTTAAAAAAGAAGTTATTTCCTAGTCATGGGCAATAAGATCACCTAAAGTGCTCATTCTGGGCTCCAATGAATGGGCACCTTTACTTTTCTGATTATTATAATCCTGGGTGCTTCCATCAGTTGACTACAGAGGAAAGCTGATGGAGGTTAGTTTCTGGGGGACTGTTTAGGAGGCAGGTATGGAATGTCTGAGCCCATTTCCCCTGGCTCCTGAAAGCCTGAGTTTGGGTCTGAGTAGGGAACCAAGAAGGACCCCCTCCTCTGCCAAAGACTGTCTCCATGTGGTTGGTGTGTGTGTGTGTGTGTGTGTGTGTGTGTGTGTGTGTGTGTGTGTGAGGGGATGGAGGTGGGAGCCGGGGGGCTTCTGTCACTGCATTGGATTTTCTGTTTCCTTTAGGAATAGGATGATTCCTTCAGGAAAGACTCAGTAGTGATACAGTAAGTCCCTTCCATACGAACCTTCAAGTTGTGAACTTTCAAAGATGTGAATGTGTGTACTCATGTCCAATCACGTAAGTTAGTTCACACATCTGGCGTACATTGTCACATGCAGCCTGCCCTCCATCTCCTACTGCTGACGATCCTTCAGCTCTACCATCTCCCATCTCCTCTCCCTCCTCTAGTCAGTAACTCTTCTTGCCTGTTAACTCGATGCCAGCCCCTGTATGCCGCTGTTGAACTGTACTATCGTATTTTTCAAGGTACTATACTGTAAGATTAAAAATGTGTTCTTTATTTTTTGTGTTTGTTTGTTTTTTATGTATTATTTGTGTGAAAAGTATTATAAACCTATTACAGTACAGTACTATATAGCCGATTGTGTTAGTTGGGTACCTAGGCTAACTTTGTTGGACGTATGAACAAATTGGACCTATGTACATGCTCTTGGAACAGGACTTGTTCATATGTAAGGGACTTAATCTAGAAATGATAATTCTGAATCAGGCTTTTATGTACAAGATGAACAATTAAACCTTCCTTTGATACGAGTTAACAGTGATGGGTAAAGTAAGTTAGTATATGAGGCTACAGCAAGGCCATATAATGAGCATGTACTTGCCCAAATCATCTCTCATCATCCTGTCTCCATCTTGTTACTTCATTACTTCCTCTTTTCTAATACCGACCTCACCTTTCAAATGTCTCATCTGTATGCACCAACGGGTGGCCCTAGGTACATGCAACCTGTTAATCAGGCTCTAAAGCCATGTTAAATGAAACTGGTATCTTTTTGTGACTTACCTTTCCTTGTGTGCACACTCATGCCTCTCCCAGCTCACTCACTCCCAAACCTATATCTCACCATCAATTCTTGAATTCTTAGTCTTGGATTTCACTTTTACCTCGTATTCATGGTTGTGGGCTGTTGCATTGATTAAGAAGCAGCTCTGAAAGCAGTTGACCTCCAAAGTCTTTCCCAATTCTTAAAAGTTAGTTATTCCAAAGGCACAATTTTTCATGGGCACTTTGGACCTTTGGAAGGGTCTCCTTTCCTCCCTCCCTCCCTCTCTCTTTCCTTCTTCCTCCCTCCCTCTCTCCCTCCTTCCCTCCCTCCCTCCCTCCCTTCCTTCCTTCCTTCCTTCCTTCCTTCCTTCCTTCCTTCCTTCCTTCTTGCTTCTTTCTCTTCACATTGGGCAGTGGCCCCAGGGAGAACCTATCTTCAAAAGGAGTTTGGGATGAGGTCAGGAGTGGAGAGTCTCACAAGCTGACTTGGTATTTGGCAATTCGGCCAGCATCCTGCACAAGTTTTTCTTTTAGGCCCACCAGGGCTGTATGGGGGGGTATGGTAACCTGACTACCCTCACAGCTTTCCTGGTCTTAATTATTCCATAACTTTGCCTGGGGTTTTCTTCCGGTCTCCAGTGACAAAGAAACTGCCACTGAGATTCCCATAGGCACATCCTCACCATCATCTCCACTCAATCCCACCCGGAAGCATCTGGATGAAACCCAGCAGGCTTTTGGCGTAAACTGTGGCCTTCCCAGAGGAGCCAAGGACCAAGATCCTGAGAGATGTGAACTAAGATAACAAGTGAACTATTGGGGTGGCCAAAAGGTTCGTTTGGGCTTTTCTGTACGATGTTACAGAAAAACCCGAACACACATTTTGGCCAACCCAATACAAACTACCATCTAGATGACTACACTGGGATGAACGTGTGCACAGGGAACAGTGTGTGTGTGTGCATGTACGCTGTAGAAAAGGGCAAAGAGAACAGGTCCCAAGAAAGGGGCAGACTTCTCTTCACTTGAGCCCCAATGCCCTGTCTTAGCACACACACAGCCCTCTCAGCTATGAACAGAGTCCTGTTTGGAAAGTAAACATGCTACAGCAATCCTGGCACCTCTGTGAGGTGACTTGAATACCCATGTGCACCACCTATGGTGCTACCTGAGTGATGAATGTCTCTGGGATGTAAGCGTCAGCTGACAATGTCTATTGGGAAATGGGCCCCTCCCAAGAGCCAGCGTCTAACTGGAGTCTTATAAAAGGTTCTCTGGCTGGACACTCCTCAGTCCATTGCCTAGCAGGTGGTGCATTCCAGTTAGAAAGCTGAGTGAGTCTTCCAGTGGAACCAGGGTCTAGTAAGTCTCCAAGTGGAACCTGGGGGAGGAGTATGGGAAGAATTGAAGGCAGAGGGGAGGAGAAGGCAGAACACAGCCAGCAGGTAGATACAGAAAGAGGGCCCTGGAGAGTGCCTTAAGCTTCAAGTGAGCTGACCTCTCCAGGTGTCATGAGGACATGGAAGCCAGATTGGGGGTTGGGGGGGGTGACTCTGCAAGGTGACACAGCAAGTCTGTAGCAGAGATGTGACTGGAATCCAGGTCTTTGACTTCCTGACCTGGGATGTATTACCATCCTCTGCACCACTCTATTTTTCCTTATGGTCATGGGGAGTGAGAGGCATAAGCAGGAAAGAATGACCAAGACATGCTTCTGGTGTTCGTGGATTCTTTAGATCTGGGTCGTTAGGACAGACGGACATATGTGTGATTTTGGTATTTTCTAACTGAGCTAGTGTTGATGCAATGTTAATGATAGGCGAATACCATTTGAAGGTTTATGGCCACAGTGAAATGGGGGAGGGGAAAAGAGCCAGGAGATTTTGGACTGGATCAGACAGAAAAATTACCACAATATCCTCTTTCTTTTCCACTGTGGTGAACTTGGGTGGTCCTTACTCTAGTCAGGAAAAATGGAAAACCATTGATTCTTTGCATAGACTGTTTGCCACTCTATGCAGGTTTAACTCAGTGGAACTCACTCACTGGAACACTTGTTTGGGGTTTGTTCCTTTGCTTCCCCTCTTTCTTGTGTGTGTGTGTGTGTGTGTGTTTTGTGTGTGTGTGTGTTTTCCTTCCTTGCATTATGCCGGGCTCACGTGCTCACAAAGTCAAATCTCAAAAGCCCTGTGTTGGAAAGAAACAGTGCTCCCATGTGAAAAGCTTCTTTTCTTCCAGGTTCTCTGTGACGATGTCCTCCCAGCAGACCGGCAAAGACTTTTCCAAGGGGTCTTCGCAGGACACGAAGGGTCCGTGTCCCACCCCGGCGCCCGACACCTCCTCCTGCTGCGGCTCGGGCTGCTGCAGGGACTCGGGCTGCTGCGGCTGCAGCTCCGTCGGCTGCTGCTGCCTTCCCCTGAGGCGCCGCCTGCTGGGCAGCCGCTGCTGCTGCTGCTGCTGCACGGACAGCAGCCAGAGGTCCCGGTCCTCGAGCTCCGACTGCTGCGGCGGATGCTGAGGCCACGGCTGCCCCACACCTGAGCGAGAGCTGCTCCCACCCCGTGCCTGCACCCCTCAATACCGTGCTCCCCTGCGGGACAGGGCCTCAGAGCTTGCCCCCTTAAAGATAACTGCTCTTAGGTGTTCAGACACCCACCCTGTACTCAGCCCCACAAAACTCCCTGACCCCGCCACCCCCACCCCCGACCCCCCTTGTGCTTTTACTCCTTAGGAACCTGAAAGCTGTGGGTGGGACACTGGACTTTACTGTCTGCAGGGACTTGCATATGTAGGTGCTCAATAAATGCCTACTGATTTTATTGTCTTTTGAAGACATGTCTTAATAAAACTTCTACCTCCTGAGAACACTCCCTTTCCTATTTGTTCTTTCATTTGTGTATTTATTATCATGTTCTGTTACTCCATTTTCTCACTCAGCTCTGGCTTGGCACATTTGTAAAAGGTGGGAAACTAAAAATTTCCCTGGAAAGCCTGAACAAGAGTGGCTTTCTGGTACTTAATCGTGATAGCAGAACTCACATAATGGAGCCAGACAGTGTTCTGAAGGCTTTATGGGACATGCATCGTCTCACAACGATTCAGTGAGGTAGGTGCTATTATACCCATTTTACAGAAGAGAAACTGAGGTTAAGGAGCTTGCTCAAAGTCATTCAGCTGGCACATGATGGAAAAAGCCAGGGCTTATGCTCCTAACTGCTCAGCTTGGTCCCTGGAAGACTTCCAGAGCCTTGCCACTGAGGTGCTCACTCTCCTACCCATCAGGCCCAGGCAGCTGCATGGCAAAGGTTTGGATTTGCAACTCTTAAGGGCTTTGGAATCAGGTGAGCTGAGACTTAACTTTTGCCACAGAAGAGCACCAGCCCACTGCTTTGCTTGCTGGGTAAGGGAACTTTGCCAGTTGAGCATGCCGGGAGACTGAGAACCTCCCCCTCCAGGCCTCATTCATGCAGCTGAGGTCTGACTGGGAGACATGGGTTTCCAGGACTCTGCAGGGTGAGAAGTGTCATGCTCAGAATTATGGGAATGTCATTCTCCAGAGGTGGTGGTTGTGGTGGGGTCATCCTGAGTAGCTCGGAAACCTCAGCCTGCAGGTGTAGATCTTATCCACTCGTTTCAGGAAGAGGAAGCAGAACAATGTCCTCTGCAGTGGTGCCTGCTGGGTTCCCAAGGGAAGAGGCAATAGTAACAGTGATAATAATAGTGACAATAGCTACCACTTATTGGGCATTTACTCTGTTCTCATGCTGGGTTGGGCACAGGTTTAGGCACTTTACATATATTATCTCCTTTAGTCCTCAAAATAATCTCCATACATAGACAGGAATTTCCTTATTTTTTTTTATATGTAATGAAAGTGGGGCTAAGAGAGTTTCAGTGACTTGGCCAAAGTCGCACAGCTAGCGAATGTTCTAGGTCCCTAGATGGTGAGTGAGGGAGATGAGAGTTGAACTGGGATCTGTCTGACTCCAAAGTCCATGTTCTCAGTCTCAAGCTGTCATATTCTCCTATCTTAGAAATCACCATCACCCAGGGAAGGGGACACTCAGACCTCTGCAGACACACCCAGGCTCTTAGAAAATTGAAGCCTGGCTTCTTGGCTGCTGCTGCATCAGTGACCCAATGACTGGTAAGCCCTGCCAGGGCAACCACCCAACAAAAGGTATTTGCTCTGAGGCAGGGTCAGAAATGCTTCATTGATTTCATCCAGGATGTTTATACTTGAGACCAAATGCCCCCTGTCATGGAGGCTCTGAAAGGCAGTCCTGCTCTGAATGAGAGGGGCCCTTATTTCCATCTCTGGGATTCTGTAATTTCCAGTGAGAGGTGATTTGTGGAAACTGTTTACAAACAGATGACATCACCCATAGAGCTGCCTCTCCCAATGCCAGTGACGTGTGTTGAGGCAAAAAGCCCTGGGACTTGGTGGAGGGGTGAGGCGGGTAGGGAGAGCTGCCTGACTCAGAACAGACAGATTGGAAAGCCAACCTCAGGGTGGAGGGAGTGACCCTTAATCAGGGAGGTGAGGTATGAGTTTTGGGAAGGAAAGATGGTGACTCACCACTGAGAGACACGTGAATCCGAATAGCAGTATATGCTCTTGCACACAAGGCACAAAGATATAGATTAAATGGCTGACTGTGAGATGGTGGTACGGCCAGGCTCAAGTATGTGACCCCTAGCAGGACACACGGGGGGACTTTGATGAGAAAGGTTTGGGCATTCTAAGAATAGTTTTATTACAGACACCTGGAAAGCTACTTTGGATGGGCTAGAGCTCTCTGTTCATGGCCCCATAGCCTTCTCTGACTTCTAGCAGCAGGTAAAGCTGTATATGTGGCACAGGCTTTCCCTCAGTGACAGCACTGTTGAATGTATTTTATTCAGGATGGCTCCAGTTCCTTCTTAAATTATGTCATTATAGTAATAAGAATAGCAACTGATATTTATATAGAACTTAGCAGTTTATAAGGTGTTTTCACATATCTCCTTCACAATCCGTAAGACAGTATTATTGTCTCTTTTTTCTGTTTAACAGATTAGGAGAGGCTCTGAGAGTTTACATGATTCACCTGAGGTTATCCAGCCAAGAAGTGGCAGTCTCTGATTGGACTAGGCTTTCTAATGCTTTCCAAGAAAGCCAAGAGTCATCTCTTCTTTTTTTAAAAATTTTTATTGGAGTTTAATGATTTACAATGATGTGTTTGTTTCTGCTGTACAGCAAAGTGATTGAGTCATACATATATCCACTCTTTTTAAGATTATTTTTCCATATAGGCCATTATAGACTATTGAGTAGAGTTCCCTGTGCTATACAGTAGGTTCTTATTAGTTATCTGTTTTATATATAGTAGTGGGTATAGGTCAGTACCAATCTCCCAATTTATCCTTCCTCCCTGCTTACCCCTTGGTAACTGTAAGTTTGTTTTCTACATCTGAAGAGCTCCCTCTTCTTAATCTGTACACTGAGATAATTGAATAATGTCACCCAATTAATTATTTAGGGACAGCGTTTATTTATCCCTTATTTATCATTGCATTCCTAGCATCTAGAACTATGCCAGGTACATATTAGCAGTTAATAAGTAAATGGATGTTAATTAACACATCATGTGTAAAGTATTGACCTAAACAATTCTAGGAGATGCACAAAAGTATGTCTTTACCTCAAGGAGCTTATAGTCTGAGTTGAGAAACATGGTAAATAATCATATAAGATATGAATGATAACATCACATACAAGAAATAATGTCACATACTGATACATACGAATACAAGAAACATCAAAAACAAAACACAACATAGATAAGCACTACGGGGGTTCAAATGAATTTAGATGAGGATTTGTTACAGGACTTCAAATGAGGGCAAGTTACTGTGGACTGGGTTATTCATGAGATTTCACGGAGGAGGGATCTGGGTCTGAAGGATGGAGACACTTCGGGAGGCAGAGATTCATTTGTTTATGCATTTACTCAACCCCGTCAGACGCCGTTGGCAGTGCTGGGACAGGATGAAGAATGAGACCAAGACCCTGCCTGCATGGACCTCACCTTCTGGGACAGAGGCAGACAAGAAAGTGAGCAGTCATATTATTTCACATAATGAAAAGTGCTGTGATGAAATAAAGAAGAGACAGATACAGACATGAACCGAAGGTGTATGGAGATTTTAGATAGGGACCAGGGAAGGCTTCCCGGAGGAAGAACTATTTGAGCAGAAAAGGTGGGAATCATTGCACAGAGCAGGAAAGCGTACGATTATGGGGTTCTTACCTTGCTGGCAGCTTGAGGCTACGATGTTTAAGGGGAGTACACGGTTATGATGGCCCCATTAGAAACTTTTACTACTAGGAAGTAGCTTGGAATTCCAGTTGCTTGGCATACAGATTTGATGGTAAGATTAATCAGATACTATGAACCGGGCATTACTTCACTTAATCCTCCCAACTCTCCCACAAGCTAGTTTTTTTTCTCACATATTTGGGATAAGAAAAACTAAGATATTATTATAATAGGTAGCCATCCCAAGGTTGTACAGCTTGTAATTGTCAGAACAGGATTTTGAACTGTATATGTCTGACTCCAAAACCAATGATCTGAACACTGAGCTCTGATTGCTTTTTTGGGGTGAAGAAGGCGGGTAGTTTTAAGCTTGAACAGAGGAAGGAGAAAGGACATCCAAGGTGGAGGTTGTGGTGTAGAAACACCACGAGGACACATCCTTAGAGAGGAGAGATGAGGCCAGATCACAGATGGTTTTGATTGCCAAATCACAGCATTGAAACTGTATATATTTGTGGCAAGTGACGGTAGGAAAATGGTTTTGAAGGAAGTACTTTAGGAAAATAGGAGTTGGTCTACATGAACACCTACAGTACTCTCTGACATGACCCTAAGATTAATTAGGCAGTGGTAACTAGGATGCTCTGGAGGGGGAAGTGAACTGAGAAAATATGGTATATCACTGTGAGAAGGTGCAATGGCCCAGGCTTGAAGTGAGGATCTGAACGCAGTACACGGCAGTGGGCAAGGAAAGGAAAAGACGAATGTCAAAAGCATTTGTCCAGAAGGAAGAAGAATAGACAGAACTGGGCGATGTATTGGGACTGCAGAAGAGGAAGCAGCTAGGGTTCTCTGAGGCTTTGTGACTGGTGATTGGGAAATGATGATACCACTGACAAAACAGAGAAGTCAGGAGAAAAGAGATGTGGGGAGGAGGAGTAAGTTTGGTCCAGGACATGTTGAGTTTGAGGTGCTAGCAACACATGACCATGAGGCAGGATGTGGTGCTGGAACTCCAGACATAGGATCTCTGAAAATTGATATAAACACATAGAAATTAGTCATCCAGAGATGACAGTCAATTCCTTGGGAATGAATGTGGTTCTACCTCTTCATTGAAAGTTACTGAGAGGACAGACCTGGTCTGTCTGTCTTGTTCATTGCAGCAACCTCAGTGTAAAGAACAGAGACTGGTTCACAGAAGGCACTCAGTCAATATGTGTTGAGTGAATGCATGAACAAATGGATGAATGGGCAAACAGAAAGTCAAGAGTTGAGCTGAGGGGGAAATCGAGCATTTAGAGAGGAAGCTGAGTCCCAAGGGGAGAGGGCAAAGATGAAATCAGAGAAATTACTCAGACAATTCATAAGACTAATTTTGGGTCTTAGATTCTAGAAATCCAGGTGGAGGAGAACCAGGAGAGTGCAGAATTGCAGAAGCTAAAGGATCTCATCCAAATCAAGTTAATTACACAAGATCTTTCTTCCTGTTGCATGATCTATCTTGTACTCTTTAAATCATTGAACAGTTATAATAAGAGATTCCATCAGGAGGGATAGAAGTTTCATCTTTTAAAATTTTTTTTTTAATTTATTTTTTTATTTTTGACTGCGTTGGGTCTTTGCTGCTGCGCGCGGGCTTTCTCTAGTTGTGGCGAGTGGGGGCTACTCTTCGTTTTGGTGCGCAGGCTTCTCATTGCAGTGGGTTCTCTTGTTGTGGAGCACGGGCTGTAGGTGCGAGGGCTCAGTAGTTGTGGCTCGCGGGCTCTAGAGGGCAGGCTCAGTAGTTGTGGTGCAGAGGCTTAGTTGCTCTGCGGCATGTGGGATCTTCCTGGATCAGGGCTCGAACCCGTGTCCCCTGCATTGGCAGGCAGATTCTTAACCAGTGCGCCACCAGGAAAGCCCCAGCAGTTTCATCTTAACTCAGTGGAACTTGTTGAACAGGAAAACTGGCATTCATAGAGTGGGGAAAACATCCTCTCTAATGACGCTGCAGAAGATCAGAATGATTTGGCCCTGATAAATCTGAAATACGTCAGTTTGACTCAGGATATATGATAGTCCACCCTAGAAAAGCAAGTATGTTCTCTTCTCTTGTAGACATTGCATCAGAGCAAGAGCTACCGCTCCCAATGTATCTCATTTAATGATGTATCTTGTTCTTAAGAATGTATAAGATCTATTGCCAATAAAGTAGCTGTATCAGCTCTGCATGCTTGGAAACTTAGCTTGCAGTGCTTGAAGGCTATTTTTCTATGGGTATGAAATGTGATTACCTGTACCTGAAAGTCAGGAATCAACCCTCTCCCTTTATGCCCCCCACCCCCAGTCCGGTGATTTTCTGTTCATAACCTCAATCTTTCATTCATGAAAATCTTATTGATCACTTACTATGCCCTACGTACTTGTGTACTTACTATACTCTACGTACTGTCTGATACAAGCAAGTAACTCTTCTCTAATAATTCAGTGAGAGAGAGAGTCAAATGTCACAATACGGTTAAATGCTTGAAGTCAGCACCACAGAGAGGGGACCGCTCATGCTGCTGAAGGCTTGGCAAAACCTATAGTTTAAACTTAGTCCTGAAGGATGCATAGGAGTTGGCCAGGCTGAGAAGACAGGAAAAAATGTTTAAGCTAAAGTAAACAGCCTTTAGGTTTAATTAGGTCCCATTTGTTTATTTTTGTTTTTATTTTCATTACTCTAGGAGGTGGGTCAAACAAGATCTTGCTGTGGTTTATGTCAAAGAGTGTTTTTCCTATGTTCTCCTCGAAGAGTTTTATAGTGTCTGGTCTTACATTTAGGTCTTTAATCCATTTGGAATTTATTTTTGTGTATGGTGTTAGGTAGTGTTCTAATTTCATTCTTTTACATATAGCTGCCCAGTTTTCCCAGCACCACTTATTATTATTTTTTTTAATCTGTGACTTTGTTTTTAATTCTTAAGCCTTATGATCAGATAATTTACAAATCTGTGCTAATGATAGAGCTCCTCTACCTTAACCCTTCTGAGTTGGCAAAAGCATCATTACCAATCACACACCTACAGTAGTTCTACAGTTGTGTTTCTGAATACCTGTTTAAAAGACAATCCTGAATTATAACTTAGTCTGACTTTGTAAAGAATTCACAAGCAAGTTTCCCAACCTATCATGTCACAGTGAATTTTAAAAACATCTGATCTTAAAGATCATCTCTAAAATGTGAGAAGTACTAAATATTCTTTATCTGATGCTATACATAAACCACACTAAAATGCCCTTCATTAAGTAAAACGCAATATTTTAGATGGAGAATTTTAATTAAATTGGCATATTTAAGACCAAAAAGATAAAGTGGACATTGTCAGTGTATCTTCAGCCCTTGCCTTAACAGGTGAATGAACACAACTTGAAACACAGGTGAATCTTGCTGGCCTATGAGACAGTGAAGGGAGCTTCTCAATATTTAAATATATTAATATAACCAGTTATAGAAATCTAAATATAAAACCAATCTCCTATAGGGTTTGAGAAGGCATTCACCATATCCCTGAAAAGTTTAACATTCCTTATTCAAGTTTAATCATCTCTTTAGAAGGGGAAAACACTGACAGTACTTGCTGAACCAGAATTACTATCAAAATTCAAAAAGCTGACCATATTCATTTAGCCACAAGCCAATCTTATTTAAATCAGGACAGAAATATTACATCAGCTATTCATGACCTGAATTCTAGTGTATGAGATCAATTTAAATATGGTACACATAAAAAGTCATGAGACAGCTGTTTCATAATAAATAAGGCAGTGGCCAACTATTACTCATTAGTAGCTTTTTTGAGATAAGCTATCAAGTCTGCCCTTTCTGACTTCTTCTTAATGCCAGCGAAGATCATTTTTGTTCCAGGGATGTACTTCTTGGGATTCTCCAAATACTCCATCAGTGTCTCCTCTCCCCAGGTGATGCCTTTGTTCTTGTTGGCATCTGTGTAAGAGAATCCGACAGCCTGACCTGTCTTTCGCCCAAACAGACCATGGAGATTTGGCTCAGTCTTGTGCTTGCCTCCCTTTTCCACAGTATGGCACTGGGCACACTTCTGAACAAAAATCTTCTTGCCCTTCTCAATATCACACATTTTTAAATCGTTCTTTCTCCGTGTACGACTAAGCCGTTCCCGCTCACAAGCCAAACGTCCCGCTCTCTAATCCCAAGGACACGCCGGTCCGCGCCTATGTACGGGTGAAAATGCAACCAAACTCAGCACCACTTATTGATACAGCCACTATGAAGAACAGTATGGAGGTTCCTTAAAAAACTAAAAACAGAGCTACCATATGACCCAGCAATCCCACTACTGGGCATATACCCTGAAAAAACCATAATTCAAAACGAGACATGTACCCCAATGTTCATTGCAGCACTATTTACAGTAGGCAGGACATGGAAGCAACCTAAATGTCCATCGACAGATGAATGGATAAAGAAGATGTGGCACATGTATACAATGGAATATTACTCAGCCATAAAAAGAAACAAAATTGAGTTATTTGTAGTGAGGTGGATGGACCTAGAGTACGTCATACAGAGTGAAATAAGACAGAAACAGAAAAACAAATACTGTATTCTAACACATATATATGAAATCTAAAAAACAAAAAATGCTACGGATGAGCCTACTGGCAGGGCAGGAATAAAGAGGTAGACATAGAGAATGGACTTGAGGACACAGGGCGGGGAGGGGGAAGCTGGGACGAAGTGAGAGTAGCCTTGACATATATACACTACCAAATGTAAAATAGATAGCTAGTAGGAAGCATAGCACAGGGAGATCAACTCAGTGCTTTGCGACGACCTAGAGGGTGGAATAGAGGGTGGGAGGGAGACTCAAGAGAGAGGGGATATGGGGATATATATAAACATATGGCTGAGTCACTTTGTTGTGCAACAGAAACTAACGCAGCACTGTGAAGCAATTATACTCCAATAAAGATGTAATTAAAAAAAAAAACAGCCTTAAATGCAAAGGCTGGCAAGGTGAGTACACGTTTTGTAGCCCAATTTTGCATGACTGGAGCTCAAGGAAGCCAGGGCAGGTGAGATTATACAGCTGATCAGGGAATAGATAAGGCAGGGCCTTTTGCAACTACCCAAAGCTCCTGGAACTTTATCCTGGAGGCCTAGTGAACCATATTTGGGGACTCATTAGGTCTCTCTCCCTTGTTTTCCATCATACTAAAGTTATCTTTGCTTACAAAATGAGGGCATTAACTTTATCTCCAGCTATCATGTCCATCTATCTTTTCTTTTCTTAGTGTCTTATCCCAGTTTTGAAAGTGCCATTCATTGTTTTATCTTTTATTAAATCTTTCTTAATCCAGCTGAATAATGCTTGTCCCACCAACCAACCATTATGCTAGATGACCTCACTCCAGGGTTGCCAAGTCATCACTCAAGCTCTGCTTCCAATGGTCTTTCCTCAGTTCCCAGGATCTTAGCTCTCTGTGCACCACTGTCCACCGTTGATCAGCTTCTGCCTCTCCCTTTGTGACACTGCACTTCCCCTCAGTGTTTCTGTGCTTTGGGCTTTTTAATAATTTCCTCTCTTCTGTTCTCTCTCCTAGCTCCACCTCTAAATCTGTGTATCATACCTAAGTTTCAGCCCGTAACGATTCAACGTTCTATAGAGAAATCTCATTCATTCACTCTTTCTTCACAATCTTATTGAGGGACTAATATGTGCTAGGTTCTTGGTTAGGATTTCAGACAGAAAGACACAATCTGGGTGATTCCCTTACATGAATGTTTCCCAAATCGCCATCTCCAGCTATGATATTTCCTGCAAATTATAGATTGAAAGCCTCTGATTCTTATGGAATAGTTGCATTTGGATATCTCAGTCACATCTCATACTAAACATAACTACCTCTCAAATGAGGTTCTTTTTTTTCCTTCACATTTTTCTGTTTCACAAGGTGCGGTCTCTGTCACCATCCACATTGAAAACTGTAGTGAAATCTCTGAATCTTCCCTTTTCCTTGCTTTTGTATCTGACCGGTCACCAAGCTGGTGGCTTCTTCCGCCCCAGGTTGGTCTCCCTTTTGCCCTTTTCTTTTTATCCCTACCACTATTATCTTTTAATCCTCAACAAAAAAAATGGGCAGGGAGTTTGGAAGTAAAGGATTCAGGAAAGACACCTGTCATTGGGGCCAAAGTGGGCTAGAGTTGGAAATCTTAATCCAAGCCTACAAGGGATAACATGGAAACAACTAGCTGTAGTGGGGTCAGAATTCGATATCATATCTGCTAGACAGCTCTTTACACTGACACACTCTAGAGCACAGTAACCCTAATTGTTCTCTTCCTGCCTTACATTTTATTGTTGGCCAATATTATAGCTTCATCTTAACACCCTCAAGTTAGCCATCATCACTTCTAGTATTTTATACTGTCAATGCTTGTTTATTTTTATCCCCATTTTCACCACCACCCCTCCCAATTGCTATGTCAGGTCATTCCTTCTTTCTGGATTCCATTTCCTCCTTCCTGAAGTAACTACTTTGCTAGTTCATTTGCTACTATCTATGATTGTCAAAATCCATCTTTATCTAAAATATTTTAATTTGTTCCTCATCCTTAAATGATATTTTATCTGGATATAGAATTCCAGCTTGGCAAATATTGTCTTGGTTCACTTGCAAGATATTTTCCCACTGTTTTTTGACACTAATTCTTGAGAAGGGTGCTGTCGGCCAAATTTTTATATTTTGGAGGTAACCTCTTTCATTTCTCTGGCACGTTTTATAACTTTCCCTTGAGATTTGTGTTTCTGAGGATTCATGACTTTCATTAGTTCTTGAAAATGTTAGGGCAACAACTCTTCAAATATTTCCCCTCACTCATTCTTTCTTTTATGGAAGTCTTATTAGAAACATGTAGGACATTTATATTCTCTATTCCAGAAAACACTGTATTGAAATTATTTCAACATATCTTCCCATTCATGATTTCTCTTTTCAGCTCTTTTTAATATATCATTTGCCACCTGTTAATTGACTCCAATATCTATATTCCCTTCCTTCCACATTAATTAAACTCCTAATTAATTGTATCATATTTTAGATTCAGATTCAGTTTCATGGTTGTCCAGAATAAATATCCCAGACTCTCTTGCGGCTATGCATGGCCATGTGACTCAGTTCTGGGCAATAGGAACAGTGGAAGTATTTTCAGGATTCTTTTTAAAGGATAGATCCACACCCTTTGCCCCTTTCCTACTTTATCCCTTCCTTCCTCTCCCTGTTTGGATTGTGTATTGATGGCTGGAACTACATATTGAACCAAAATAACAAGTGTCACCCCCTATGAGTTGTAAACAGAAAGGTAGAAGATGAATCAGTCCCAGATGGCTGTGGAACCGCAATGCCAGGGCTGGGTGGCCACACTGCAGAATTTTATGTGAGAAACAAAACTAATTTTAGGTGAGAAAATTGTAACTTGTTAAGCCACCATCTCTTCTTTTTATCTTTTATTCTTAGCCAAATATAATCACTAATTTCGAAAAATTACTTTTAATTTTTTGAAATCGAAGTATATTTGATTTAGAATGTTGTGTTAGTTTTTGGTGTACAGCAAAGTAATTCAGTTAAATATATACACATACACATATATATGTGTATATATATATATATTCTTTTTCATATTATTTTCCATTTTGGTTTATTACAAGATACTGAATACAGTTCCCTGTGCTATCCAGTAGGACCTTTTTGTTTACCTAATTTATATATAGTAGTTTGTATCTGCTAATCCCCAAATCCTCCAAATCCTAATTTATCCCTCCCCACCCCCTTCCCCCTTTGGTAAACATAAATTTTTTTTCTATGTCTGTGAGTCTGTTTCTGTTTTGTGAATAAGTTCATTTGTATCATATTTTAGATTCCACATGTAAGTGATATCATGTGGTATTTCTCTGTCTGACTTACTTCATTTAGTATGATAATCTCTAGGTCCATCCATGTTGCTGCAGATGGCATTATTTCATTTTTTATGGCTGAGTAATATTCCATTGTGTGTGTGTGTGTGTGTGTGTGTGTGTGTGTGTGTGTGTGTATCACATGTTCTTTATCCATTCATCTGTCAGTGGTCTTTTAAGTTGCTTCCATGTCTTGGCTATTGTAAATAGTGCTGCTATGAATATTGAGACGCATGCATCCTTTTGAATTAGAGTTTTCTCTGGATATGCCCAGGAGTGGGATTGCTGGATCATATGGCAACTCTATTTTTATTTTTTTAAGGAACTCCCATACTGTTTTCCATAATGGCTGCACCAATTTACATTCCCACCAACAGTGTAGGAGGGCTCCCTTTTCTTCCATTCATTGATTTTTAAATGTCATTAACTATATATATAATTTCTTATAGTTCTTTTAGTTCTTTTTCATGGTGTCTACATGTTTTCTTACATTTTAAATTGATTATTGTTTTAAATAAATTGAAACATTTATTTTATAATTATTTTTATAATTATTTTTTTTTAATTTTTGGCTGCGTTGGGCGCCCGTTGCTGTGCACGGGCTTTCTCTAGTTGCAGTAAGTGGGGGCTACTCTTCGTTGCAGTGCACAGGCTTCTCATTGCAGTGGCTTCTCCTGTTGCAGAGCATGGGATCTAGGTGTGCGAGCTTCAGTAATTGTGGCACACAGGCTCAGTAGTTGTGGTTTGCGGGCTTAGTTGCTCCGTGGCATGTGAGATCTTCCCAGACCAGGGTTCGAACCTGCATCCTCTGCATTGGCAGGTGGATTCTTAACCACTGAACCAGCAGGGAAGTCCCAAAACATTTATTTTTATAACAGTTATCAGATATTTCTTTAATTTGAAATTTTTTGGCAGTCTCATTCTACTGTTTACAGAGTATATTAACTTTCACTGAAGGTAAACTCATAATTCAAAATTACAAAACACACAAGAAAACAATCCACCATGAGTTCGTCTTCAGTGGGACTTTATTTGTGAGCATCTTTTGTAACTTTTTGAAGACAAGTCCTTCTAGATTAATTTTGGGTTGGTTTCTGTCAAAAAATCCAGGTCACCTGCCTGGGACCAATTTTTATTTTAATTACTTAAATTAGGGATTCTCAGACCACATGTGTAGTATATTTTGGAAGAACGGCAAACCAACATGAGGCACTGGCCTGTGGTTATAAATTATAACTGTAATCCCAGGCTAAGGTGGACAAGCTTCCCTGTGTCTGTGGTATCCTTTTATCTCGTCAACCTTTTTTTACTGAGGATGTCCTTTTTTTTTTTTTTTTTTCTCCCAGCAATGTCTCTTTCTTTTCATGACCTTAGATCTCAAACTCCTAGAAAATGAATCTCTTTGCCCTTAGGCAGCTTCCATATCCACCTATGGGTTTCCTATTCTGGTTTGGTTTTAAATTCTCCCTTGAATTATGAGACTTGAGAATTTTTTTTCTACTTGCTTGCAAGCACAGATACATGTTAAAATAATATTTATACTATTTTACCTAACATTTGAGATGGTTATAAGAAATATTGCCAGAACCGGTAGTTGGTTTTTTGAAAGTTCCAGCTTGTCTCAGCTGTGTTAAAAGAAATCAAGGTAAAGAATTTCTGCTCTTCTTAGGGCCAGGTTTGCTCTGGGGACTGTTGTGGAGGGACGGATAGTACTTGTTTCAAGAGAAACTCAAAGGAGCCAAACCTCAAGGACCAATTGTTGATTCTCATTCCATTACTAAGCAAGGCAGATTTCTTATACAAGTACTAGATTCTAGGCTTCTTGAGGACAGAGGTTGTATCTTACATGTCTTGGTGTTTCCCTGCCTGCTTAGCTTTATGATTTGTATATAGAAGTTGCTCAAAAAACAACTGTTGATTGATTGTTGACACGATGAGCTCTATAATTTTCTCCTTGCTTTGTGCTTTGTATTAATCAGAAAATTACATCAAAGTGTGCTTCATTCTTAATATAAAGCAGCACATTAACCCTGAACTCCACCCAGGCCAGAAACATACAGAGCCTGGGCTCATTTTTGACATTATATCCATTATATCCATTCCGTAACTAAATCACTATCAATAATAAAGTAGAACTTATTACTGTATTACCTGGCTAGTTAAAAGTATGTTTTTCTTTAAACTTAAGGGTTAATAGCCCAAAATTCACAATATTTTTAACATTTGAAAAGATTAATAGAGACCGTGTAATAGAATCACTCATTCAATGCAGAAAAAAGTCCCTCTACAGTAACCTGGTTAATGCTTAAACATATTAGAAATAGTGTGTTAACTCACTACCTCACAAGATAGTTTATTTCATTTGAAAATTTTAATTTGTTCGATAATATTTGTATTAAATTTTCAGTAATGTAACTTTTTTCTTATTATTTAATAATTCTTTTCATTGTAAAAAAACAAGTATAAATAAACAAAATAACTTATAATTCTATCATCCACAGATAATCATTTCTACATCTGATTGTGTATTTCCCCAGATCATTATCTATGCAAGCTTTTTCTCTTTTAACAAAATGTATTCAGACTGTGAATGCTATTTTTCCATTTGAACTTTTCACCCAATAATATATTACAGCATTTTTTTCATGAGAATGAACACTCATCCATAGCATACTTTTTATACCAGAATAATTTTTCATTTTACGGATAGTCCCTCATTTATTTAACCAACTCCTTATTGCTGGGCATTATCTTACCTCCAGTTTGTTGCTATAATTAAATACGCTGTAATGCACACAATTTATTCATTCAACAAATATTAAGCATCCTAACTCTGCCTAGCAATGTACTAGGTGCTGAGGATTCAGAATGGGGGTAAGTTCCTGCCCCCCATGATAATCGTTGAAGAGGGGGGTGAAAGATTTAAAATAAACAAACAGACCACAAATAAGATACTCACAAATAGTGATAATCAATATGGCGACAATAAAACAAGGTAATGAGATAGAAAGTGATGGGGTTGAGTTTGTCATTTAGGCAGGGAAGATACACTATGTGATGTAACCATGGGATAAACCTTAGATGAACCTGTGGAAGGGGAATTGCTGCATTTGGCACTAAGCTATTCTCCCACCATGGTGTAGAGGGCCTGCTTCTTGGCATCCTTACCAATGTTGGCTCCTGTGCTGAGTCTTACTGCTGCTCTTTGGCCCTCAGGGATCAGCTCAGGACCAGCCATCAGCTTTCTATTTGCCTCAGCAATAATGTTCCTCACGCACATAGAACTTCACACTTTACAAAGAACATTCACATGCTAACCTAATATATTCATTATTTTGTTTTGTTTTTATTATGGAAAATTTCAAATCTGCATAAAATGAGTTAGAATAGGATAATAAGCCCCTAATTACCCAGCACTCAGATTTTTAAAAAACATTTTGTCAATATTGTTTCATCTACTCCCCTCCACTGCCCACTGCCCCCTGCCCCTGCAGAAACTGTTTTTCCTGGATTATTTTAGGCAAAGCTAAGACATCACATTTTTTCCTACCCATAAATACTGGAGTATGTATCTCGAAGACATAAGGACATTTTCTTTTCTTTCTTTTTTTTTTTTTTTTGCGGTATGCGGGCCTCTCATTGTTGTGGCCTCTCCCGTTGCGGAGCACAGGCTCCAGACGCGCAGGCTCAGCGGCAATGGCCCACGGGCCTAGCCGCTCCACGGCATGTGGGATCTTCCCGGACTGGGGCATGAACCCGTGTCCCCTGCATCGGCAGGCGGACTCTCAACCACTGCGCCACCAGGGAAGCCCCATTTTCTTTTCTTATACAACTTCAATGTCATTACTATTTGTGACAGAATTAACAAAATTTTAATATCATGCAACACCTAGCTCACATTCACATTTCCACAATTATCTAAAAAAACGTGGATTTTAAAGTTGATTTTTTGAATCAGGTTGCAAAACAAGGTCCACATGTTTGGTTGATAGGTCTCTTAAATTTCTTCTTGTCTATAATAGTTCCCCTACTCTTTCATATCATTTACTTTTAGAAGAAACAGATTATTTATCTTGAAGAATTTCTCATGTTTTGATTTCAACTGATTGCTTTTTTCTGGTGTCGTTTAACTTTTTTTCTGATGTCCCTATATTTCCAATATTTCTTGTAAATTGACAATTAGATCAGAAGCTTAAATTAAAGTTTGTTTTCTTATTTATTTATTCATTCATTCATTTATGGCAAGTATACATAAATGTGATGTTATGTACTTCTTATTGCACAGTACAAGAGGCACACACTGTCTAGATGTTCTACTTCAGTGATATTGAGATTGATCTGTAGGTTTGGGTAATCTGTAGGATGTTAGCACCATCCATTCATTCCTTTTAAACTTCTCTATAGACCTTTCACCTAATGCTATAAGCACATATTGATGATTATTCCTAGACCCATCATTTCTTTAGGGGTCAATAAATGGTGATTTTCTAATTCTATCATTCATTCTTCATTTATTAAGTAAAATTGTTTATCAAGAAGAACTTTCCTCAACAACTACATGGTAACCTGAAATACAGTTTAGGTAAGAAAGACAGAATGAATGCTAAAGTCTTTCTCTTGCCAATTTTTAGAATAATAAGTTGGTGGCCTAGTGATTTCCAAAGATGACTTTTTTTTAAAAGTATCATTATGGACCCATGGATGTCTCTATTTTTGATGTGCCTTGATCAATTGCAATGATTATTCTTTTTTACTCTCAAATTGTTCCAATTTTTAGCTTCTTGCGTCATTTTGACACAACCCCAGTAGTCTACCACAGCTTCCTTGCTTTCTGGTATAGTAAGATGTCCCAGGCTCATCTTGAGCGTCACCTGCCTCAGATCTAGCCTCAGACATTTCTCCAAGAAGTCTCACTTTCTTTTAGTGGGAAATGGTATTTAGAAACCTTAAAATGGGTGAATTGGATGAAAAATACTACTAAGGTTTTATTGTAGCTAGGTCGTTTTTAGTGGGCAACACTAGGAAATATATTTCTTTCAAGAAAAAAATCAAGGATAATGATATTTATATTCAAAATAACATTTTAGAATAATACTACTTTCATATTTACACTTGTATCTTTCTCCTCTTATGATGAAAATTTTGGTCTTTTTTGTTTTATCCTACAATATAGCTATAATATTATTTAAATGATAATGCCAATATTACTACTAATCATAAGACCATTCAATGCTATGTAAGGTTTCTTTGAGATTCTTTTCATCCTCGGAATAGAGTTGTAGAGTCAAAATATTGTGTTTTAAAGTTACTTGAAATAATTCTCTTCTCAGTGTAGTTATCCCATCAAACTCATATATGGTTAGACACATTTCTTGTAGTTTGTTTTCTCTGTTTTGATACTTTTAAGTTTAATACTTTTGTTTTTAATCATGAATTAAACATTTACATTGTTTTGAAGTCAAAGCTATAAAACAAGGTACATTCATCAAAGTCCAGCTTCCTTCCTTGCCCCATTTCTCTTTCCTATACATAATCATTTTTATCAGTTCTAGGTTTAGCCCACAGTTTCTTTAACATTTTTTTTTTTTTTGTGGTACACGGGCCTCTCACTGTTGTGGCCTCTCCCTTTGCGGAGCACAGGCTCCGGACGCGCAGGCTCAGAGGCCATGGCTCACGGGCCCAGCTGCTCCGCGGCATGTGAGATCTTCCCGGACCGGGGCACGAACCCGTGTCCCTTGCATCGGCAGGCGGACTCTCAACCACTGCGCCACCAGGGAAGCCCCAGTTTCTTTAACTCTTAATCTTATTTTTAACACTTTTATGTTGGCATGAAACTGATTATTATTAACATCTCCATCACAGAGGAAGTAGCCCTGCCCATTTAAAACTAAGAGCACCAGAATCCAAATACTGTGCTCTTCCCCCATGCCCCACACTTCCCCTACAGACACCCTGAAGAAATTCATCAAGGCGATACGGCCATCTGGTCACCCTTAGGTTAGACATCCAAATTAACCAGGTTGTTTCAGTATTTCTCCTCCTATTCTAGAATTATGCGAAATAATCATGCCAGCTATTTTTGGACTCTAGGTGTTGCTTGGTGTCTGGAGCTAGAGAAACACGTGGGTAAATACGTGTGAATAAGCATCTGTGTATTTGTGCGTGTGTGCGTGTGCGTGTGTGTGTGTGTGTGTATGTGTGTTGTTAGGGAAACAAATTATCCCCCAAAGCTGTCATTTTCTGTTAATATCTACTATGGTGACATGGAATTGAGATACAATAATGGCATTATCCCTGGAATCCCCTTTCAGGAAAATGTGGGGACCATTTTACAAGAGGAAAGTAGTTTTGAAATTAATGAGGATGGCCATTCAGAAAACATGGCAGAGGCTGTGAAGTCCCAGTTTGTCCCCAAATGTAGTTTGGGTACATTTAACAGTAAAAACTCATAAAATCTTTCATGAGTTTAAAATGACTGTAGATTTATTATTACTTTATCTTTCTAATTCAATTTAATTTTAAGTTATATTGACAACTAGAAAGACAATAGGGACTATAACTTCCCTAAGGGGGTGAGTGCAAGTATGACAGAGTGAAAATCCTACTGTATTGTTGATCGCCAAAGGGCTCTCCCCTGCCCCCACCCCGCAGCCCTGGAGACCTGGGGAAGCCAGAGGAGCAGAGGTAGCGCGGGGCGGGAGATGCCAGCAACAGTCTTCTAAGGTGAACGTTCAAAGCCCACGGAAGCTTCTCCCCTGCTTTGTTCTGCTTCCCAAGGCATCGACAGACAGGTTTTTGTAGAAAGGGGCCTGATGGAGGCTCAGAATAGAGCCAAAAAAAAAAATGAGGTGGCTCTCCCAGCATCCCTTCTCTGCCTAGACAAGATCCAAGGAAGCATCCCCATAACTTTGAGCTTTTGTTTGTTTATTTGAAATAAAGTTTCAATGGCAGAGCGTTTCGATGTCAAAGGTAGTTCACATGCATACAATGGAATTAAGTTACTTATTTTGTAAACAACGACAAAAGTGATAAAATGTCAGTAGAGAGCAGTGAGAAGCAGCACCGCAAGTGGGGCGGGAAAAGTCAACTTTGAGGTTAGGGCCAGCGCCACAGCCTTAATTTGCTGCAGCGGAGTAGGTCAACCTGGGCAGCTGTCAAGGGTGTGGGGTGAGTTGCCAGACTCGGGTCCTCCTCCCAGGGCTCATGGCAGCACCTAGGGGAGGCTGTTCACCTGGGGACAGTCCCCTTTCTCTTTCCTTCTGGTTAAGGAGCTTTCCCCACGCAGCAGTGGTCACGGGAGGCGGTCACCGACTCGGGGTGACCAGGGAGGAGCAGTGATATCTTGTTTCTTCATTGATAAAACGAGGGGGATGACTTTTCCAGCTCTGATGCCGTAGCCCTTTCTTCCCCTGGGCCCATCAGCATCAGGACCCTTAATTATTAAGAATTTCACGCTGCCTAATTATTCTCTTTTAAAAATAAAGCGATTTTATTATAATTAAAGCAAGGCACATTTGCTAAACTTTAGAAAACGTTGGAAATGTGAAAAATTCACAGAAACATGTGAATACAAATTTGACAACACCTGCATACCATATATTCTGCTTTTTCACATTGCATTATGAGAATGTGTCCATCTTTAAAAGTGGTTTACATGGTGGAGCAATAGTTCATTCATTTCATGGATGCACAATATTTTTGTTAACTTTCCTCTATCGCTGGACATTGAAGCAATTTCTACTTTATTGCTCCTCTAAAGAATGACACACACAATCAAATTCTGTTGATTTAAATGCGGGCATTTTTCTAGAAATAGTTACTATTCTGTTAAATTCAAGTTTTGGAGACACGGTTAAATTGGCCGTATCACCGCCATGTGTATGCCCATTCCTCACAACCTCAAGTGCCCAGGATCTGGTGATTACAGAAAGACAGGTAGAACAGTTTTTGTTTGTTTATTGAGGAGATTGAACATATTTTCATATTTATTGGCCATTTACAGTTCTCTCATGAATTGCCTTTGTCCTTTCTCAATTTTTCAAAATTGGGAATAATTTTTATTCCTTAATATGATAGGACTTTCTGCATTTGTGCTATTTGGTAATTACATAGCTCTAATAATATGTAATAATATTAATGCGGTTGAATAAACACCCTAAACAATTTTACTCTGTTTGTTGTTTCCTTTTTTAAACTTTGCTAGGATAACTTTTGCCCCCTGGGGCTGCAAATTGTGTGGTCAGCTGGGGCAGCTCCCCACCGATTTGGAAGATGTCTCTGGGGAGGGCTGAGGAACACTCACCGCAGGTAGCTGCTAGGTAGCTCTGGTCACTCTTGCAGCCCTCCGCCTGCAACCTTGCAGCCAGCTCATGTGGGTGGAGCTGCCCTTATGGCTAATTCCCTTTCCTTGTTTTTAGCCACTGTCGTGATTACTGTCTTTGACCCAGTCTGCCTTTTCCTGGTACTCTGTGCCTCTGAACAGACCTCACCCTGTGCTTTGGGGCCGATGCGAGTCCTTTTGGGTGACTCTGGGAGCATATCTGGCACAGAGATTTCTGGCATCTCAAAGCATAGATGCCTAGCAATCAACACACAGGGCTCCAGCCAGCCTGCTGCTGGACCCCAACCCGGTCCATGCTGCTCTGGTCCTGTTAGAACAAGCAGCTTAGCGTCCTAAGTGCAAGCTGGTGTAAGAGGTGGGCAGGGCTGGGATGGGCATTACAGAAATATAAGTTGGGGGAGGTGAACAGAGGTCTTAGGGCTCACTGTCTAGCAGAGGAGACAGATAGATGCGCAAACAATCACAGGTGCTATAATGGGACTCCTGATTCTGACTGGACAGGGGACTGGGGATATGTAGAGGGTCAGAAAAGAATGAGTTCATGAAGGAATTGAATTCTGGGTTGGGTCCAGCAGGACGGGCAGAATTTCCCAGGCCAAGGGGCACTCCAGACTAAGCACTGTGTATCACAAGCCAGGCTCAAACAGTGGGATGGCTTCTAAGAAGCACAGATATTCCTAGGTAGCCTGAGCACAGGTGAGGGAGCGGCCAGAAATGGGGCTAAAGGGTTAGGTAAGGCCAGAAGGGCTGAGTCTTGGATGGAGCACTGAGGACCTTGGCCTTATTGTATAGGAGGTAAACATCCTTTGGAGGGTTCAAGCTGATTTCCTCCCCGGGACTGACACAGGCTGCTCTTACACAGGCAGAGTGACTTGTTTCTCTCTCCCTACCACCCCACAACTTCCCAGACAATAGAAAATGTAGTCAGGACAGAACTTGGCTTTGAATCACCTTTGGGGTAGTTGCTGCAAAAGTGAGGACCTCCAGTAGGAAGACTGCCAGCCCTCCAGAGCACTTGCCATTTAGAATTCAGAGGAAGGAGAGGATCCAGCCTTCACTGTTCTCGCCCCCTAGATGCCCTCCCCTCCAAACCCAATCCACCCACAAGTCCTGTCCAGTCCACTTCCTAAATAGTTCCTGAATTTGCTTGTGTCTCTCCGTCTCCACTTTCCACTGTCCCATTCGGTCATAAGCATCTCCTTTAAGCTGTACTGTAGTAGCCTTCTAATGCCCTCATGCTTCCATTCTTGTCCCCACCCCTTCCCATGGAAGCCAATTATTAAACAATAAAGAAAAGCATAGATGAGGTTAGACTTCTTTAAAATACTCCATAGTATTTGGAATAAAACCCAAGCTCCTGACCTTGGCCTCCAGGTCCTCTGTGATCAGTGCCTTGTCAACTCTGCTCTCCTGTCCTGCCCTTCCCATTCCTCTCTATGCTCTCCACACTGGCCCCCTTTCTCTTCTTGGAATGTGATGAGCCTGTTTTCATTTTATGGAATCTCATTGGAGGTTTTGATGAGAGATCTGACCTGAGCTACTGGAAGTCTTATCTGCCTTTAGGCCAACGGGAAAGCAGAGAAGAGGGAGAGAGATGGGTTATGGCCATTGCCTGGCAAGACACGAGAAGGACCTGAGCGAGGCTACTGGCCCTGGTGTTGAGGAGGAGGTAGCAGATGTGTGAACCCTCCTAGAGGCTGACTCTCTGGTTCCCTAGGGCTTGGGGGTTGGCTGGATGCGAGGGACAGGGAACCCCCAAAATCTTTGGGATTTCCAGGACTGGTAACTGAGACTTGGTGTCAATAACAGAACTTTGGAAATCGGGAGGAAGAGCTGGCGTGGTGGGAGAAGATGAGAACTGAATTCCATTTACTGACCAATTGCTGATGATTTATCAACAACAACAAGAATAATGATGATGATGATGATGATAATGATAACTACCATGTACTAAACACTTTCTATGTGTTAGACACTGTGCTTTTTGACACGTTTATCTCATTTTTTTTCACAGCCCTCACTCACTGTGAGGGAGGTGCTAAAAGTATCTTCCACTTAGAGATAAAGAAATAGAAGCTCAGAGAAGTTAAACAACTTGTCCAGGGTCACACTTAAACAACAGCAGAATTGGGAATAAAATCTGGGTATATTTGACCCTAACGTTCCTAGAAAGTTTCCTTACCTCTACAGTGACTGTAACATTCTATACATTTGAAAACCTCATAAACTTTAAGGTTAACAGGTCTAAGGTTGCAATTGTTAGTGTCACCCTGAATAAACATCTCATCCTGTATCCTTCAGCTCAGGGATGAAATAACACCACAGTCCACTCGGGCCCAAACCCGAGGCCTGAGGGTCGCCTTTGATTGCTCCCTTTCCCTAACCTCTCAACCTCCGGTTGCCATTTCTGTCCCAAACGGCTCAGTCACTGAGCTGTGTGCCAGACACCTCTCTGCTCTCCTCCATCCCACTGCCTGGCCTCCGTTCTGTCCTGCACCCTCTCCCTCTGCCTTGGTACCCAATGAAAAGACCCAGGAACTAGGAAGCAGTGAGGAAATTAAAGAAGTCCTTCAGTGACAAACTAAATGAGGATTCCTTGTAATAGAACCTGAGGTCAGGAGGGGAACAAAGGTTCTTAGAGCGTAATAAGGTCAAAGTTGTAGGGAGAGAGGTCAGAATCGTGTACAGGGACAACAGAAATTGGGGGAGTCCCTTTTATTGAACTTTTATTTTTTATGGGCCTGGTGACTTGCTGTGTGAGACACAGCCATGACATCCTCCTCACACCCAGGCTCCAGCATCTTCTTGGACAAGGGTTAAGAGATTCCTTGGGAAGTCCTGACTCTGCCTCTTAAATTTCCTCAGACCTACTATTCCTCACTGACTTGCTCAGTGCATGAATATGAACCAAACACTTGCAAAACATTGGCAATACCAAGAGAGCCCAATTCTAGGATCTCATGGTCATGATGGGCAAATGTGGAACCAACCAAGTAAAATGCAATGTTTCAAGTGCTGTAACCCCGCACAAGCCTCTGTGAGCAGTTACCCCAAGTGTCAAAGTCTGCACAGCAAGGGGGAGAAGGTCTTACTCCCTACCTCTGTGTGGAACCAGCTCCTTTCTACCCCTGGGACAAAGTCTTTTGCACAGACACAGGCCCTTTCCTGTAGTGAGCGTTTGGAAATGCCTTCGTCAGCGGTGCTCAGGCTGAAAGAGGAATGAATGCAGGGTGTACTGTTACCTGCATGGGGTTGGTGATGTTCTTTCACTGTCAAATCACAGGGTGGCAGGGGGAGGTGGGAGGGAGGGTGTAACCCCAGCCTTTTTCTGATGGGCACTGACTTCTCTGCTCAGGGCCACAGACTTCCCCTGAGGTGGGGAGAATCTATCTTCCTCTTCCTCTTCCTCTTTTCACCCCAAGTCAGGTCACTGCACCCTGCATCAGCAGGGTTGGGCTCCAAGATGCTGAAGGAGGAGAAAGCACTGAGCAGCCTGGTATGGCGAGGGCCCAGTGGAGGAAGGACAGTTGGTGTCATACTAGCAAGACCTCATGGCTTCACAGGGCCACAGGTCTCCATCACGTCTACCACAGCAAACCTGAGGTTTTGCCCAGACTGAGGTCTTCCCTGAGTTTAACAAACCTGCATTGGTGTCTATTAAACACCAGGGCTCTCAAACAGCTGGAAACAAATCTTAACTTGAGGCCAAGTTTTTCCATCCCGGAACACATCAGAGTATCTGTATATATGTGTGTGTTGTGCAGTGTGTGTGTGTGTTTATGTGTGTGTGTGTTACCCAAACCATGACTCCGCATTCTTTGTGCTTCCTGGCTGAGTACGGCCTAAGAATTTTTTAATTTGGGATAACAAATAGTCTATCCATGCTGTGAATCCAGAGCCTGCTATAGAGTGAGTCCCACACTTGCATCCACATCCTCAAACAATCCTATCTCAGCCAGGCGAGCTGGGCTGTATATTTCAAAGCGAGTCAGACATCGGCTCCATCTTGTGGACCATTTTTGGTAACTTATTTTTCCTGAAGTCTAAGGAACTGGATCCATGCCTGCTGGAGGGGAAGCTGATTTCTAGTTTGCCACTTCCCAAGGGTTTTAAGGACCTTTTAATTCTATGAACTATAACATGGTACTTACTGTGCCAGTTTGGCTCTAGGTCAGGCATTGGTATGTCTTTACTATTATTATTTTTATTGTGGTAAAATGTACATAACATAGAATTTACTATTTTAACCATTTTTAGATGCACCATTCAGTGGCATTAAGTACGTTCACAATGTTTTGCAACCGTCTCCACTATTCATTTCCAGACTTCTTCATCATCCTTAACAGAAATTCGGTATCGTTTAGGCAATAACTCCCTATTCCTTCTGCTCGTAGCCCCTGGTAACCTCTATTCTACCTTCTGTCTCTGAATTGGACTGCTCTACGTACCTCATATAAGTGGAATCATACAATATTTGTCCTTTTGTGTTTGGATTATTTAACTTAGTATAATGTTTTAAAGGTTCATCCATGTTGTAGCAAGTGTCAGAATTTCATTCCTTTTTAAGGTCAAATTATATTCCATTGTACTTGTATACTACATTTTGTTTATCCATTTTTATGTTGATGGACACTGGGGTTGATTCCACCTTTTTGCTGTTGTGCAAAGTGCTGCTATGAACTAGGGTGTACAAGTATCTGAGTCCCTGCTTTCAATTCTTTGGGTATATGCCTAGAAGTGGAATTCTATGATGTCTTATTGTTTTTTTAGTTTTATTTTAAGGAACATTCTGGCTCAGGTCTGGCTGATCATTCTTGATTTTACATTATTTCACGATTTTCAGTCAATGGAAAATGTCACTCAGGTGTTCCACAGATGCAGGGTACATCAAGTTGATTGTGGAGATTTAATCCGCTGCTTCGGAGGCTGCTGGGAGAGATTTCCCTTTCTCTTCTTTGTTCGCAGAGCTCCCGGGGCTCAGCTTTGGATTTGGCCCCGCCTCTTAGTGTAGGTCGCCTGAGGGCGTCTGTTCCCTCTCAGACAGGACGGGGTTAAAGGAGCAGCTGATTCGGGGGCTCTGGCTCACTCAGGCCGGGAGGAGGGAGGGGTACGGATGCGGGGCGAGCCTGCGGAGGCAGAAGCCGGCTTGACGTTGCACCGGCCTGAGGCGCGCCGTGTGTTCTCCCGGGGAAGTTGTCCCTGGATCACGGGACCCTGGCGGTGGCGGGCTGCACAGGCTCCCCGGAAGGGAGGTGTGGGTAGTGACCTGTGCTCGCACATAGGCTTCTTGGTGGCGGCAGCAGCGGCCTTAGCGTCTCATCCCCGTCCCTGGGGTCCGCGCTGATAGCCGCGGCTCGCCCGCGTCTCTGGAGCTCCTTTAAGCGGCGCTTTTAATCCCCTCTCCTCGCGCACCAGGAAACAAAGCGGGAAGAAAAAGTCTCTTCGGCAGGTCCAGACTTTTCCCCGGATTCCCTCCCGGCTAGCCGTGGTGCACTAACCTCTTGCAGGCTGTGTTCATGCCGCCATCCCCGGTCCTCTCCCTGCAATCCGACCGAAGCCCGAGCCTCAGCTCCCAGCCCCGCCCTCCCCGGCCGGTGAGCAGACAAGCCCCTCGGGCTGGTGAGTGCTGGTCGGCACCGATCCTCTGTGAGGAAATCTCTCCGCTTTGCCCTCCGCACCCCTGTTGCTGTGCTCTCCTCCGTGGCTCCGAAGCTTCCCCCTGCATCTTCTTTTTTCTTTTTTTTCCAGTCATTATGCATAAATCCATCTCTTTTTTTAATTGAGGTATAGTTGATTTACAATATTATGTTAGTTTCAGGTGTACAACATAGTGACTCAAAATTTTTATAGATTATACTCCGTTTAAAGTTATTGTAAAAATTGGCTATATTCCCTGTGCTATATGGCATGTCTTTGTAGCTTATTTTATACATAGTAATTTGTACCTCTTAATCCCATACCCCTATCTTGCCCCTCTCCCCTCCCCGCTCCCCACTGGTAACCACTAGTTTGTTCTCTATATCTGTGAGTCTGTTTCTGTTTTGTTATATTCACTCATCTGTTTTATTTTTTAGATTCCATATATAAATGATAACATAAGAGTATTTGTCTTTCTCTTTCTGACTTATGTCCATCCATGTTGTTGCAAATGGCAAAGGGACAGTATCAGGCTCTAGGAATGCAGAAGTGATGAAGTCCCTGTCATCAAGGAACTGTTTAATAGAGGAGATAGGACAGGAATTTAGGTCACCTTGACCTTGAGCAGCTTTAAAGGCTGTGAGAGGCTGTTGCCAAAAAGAATCTTGGCTCTCTGTGCACTGATGCCGTACAGAAATAAAGCGACAGAGATTTTGGAGGATAAGAGAGATGGCTTTATTCCTCTGCCAGGCATAAGGGAAGACACAGCAGGCTAGTGCCTCAAGAACTGTGCCCCCCCCCCCACCACCATTCAGGGAATTAGAGAAGATTTTATATGCGGGGCTTGCAGTCCAGGGTATATGATAAGGATCAAAGTAGTGAAGGTCTTGCATTCTTTTTGTCCTTGCGTTATTTCAAAACAGTCATAGTTGGCATCAGGCAGCCTGGTAATTGGGTCCATTTGTCTCTGGTTTATCGGCCTGTGACCTTCTTTCTGAAATGCAAAAGCTACAGTGGGTGATTGTTACAAGAGAGACCAGGTGCTTTGTGACCGCCTGGAGGGGTGGGTTAGGGAGGGTGGGAGGGAGGGAGACGCAAGAGGGAAGAGATATGGGAACATATGTTTATGTATAACTGATTCACTTTGTTATAAAGCAGAAACTAACACACCATTGTAAAGCAATTATACCCCAATAAAGATGTTAAAAAAAAAAAAAGAGAGAGACCAGGGAATGTAAACACCAGGACCAGGATGTAATTTACATAAAGTTAGGGAGTGGTAGGCACAGGATGTAATTTACATAGTGTCAGGGAGTGGTAGGTTAAGCTTTGTGAAGTACAAATGTAGTTACAGACACTACAGATTAGTAACACTGAAAATAAAACAAGGAGTGATTAACTTTTTCAGGCCAGGTTATGTTTCTTCTCTAGCCTGTTCACTGTTCCCTTTATTTCCCTTGTTCTCAGGAGAGGGGGGAAAAGAAACCTCACTTCCATTTTTATTGCAACAAGGCATCTACAAAGTTCATCCTCCAGAGGACGGAGGACTTGGATGTGGCTGGGAGACCAGGCAAGTCTCCATGAAGGAGATGGCATTGAGCTGGATGATGAAAGTCATGGGTGTTGGGTGGGGGGTGGACAAGAAGGGTCCTCCTCAGACTTGCATAGTATTGACTTTGATCCTCCCCCTCCAGTCCTGGATAGAACTGTCATATCCCCATTTAGCCCCCTAGGGATGTAATCTAGGCTTGGTCAGTGTACCCACCTTCACTCAGGCCAATCTGAAGGCCCCAACCTTTTGGTCACTCACTCACATGGGTATCCCTTTGACCCACATCCAGCTGCGTGTAGCTGAGGAATCCAGCCCTGGGAATTGTGAAACATCCGGATAATCTGCTCCATGGCTGCCCTCAAGTAACATGTAGCCTGGAGGCTTTAATTGAGTAGGCATAAAAGGCTTCTTCCTTCCCAGCCCCACAGACCTCCAGACTCCGGGATAAGTTGTCCACATGTCTTCCTCTAGGGTGAGGCTACATCTGGGTGGGTATACGTGTGGATATCTCTTACTCAGAGGCTGCTAAGGCAGCCCCATTTCCTCCTCTTTTTTTTTCTCCTAGGGAGTAGATACTCCAGGTAGGAGAGGTCTGGGGCAGGGAGAAGGGAAGGGAAATGGATCCTTTTGAAAGACCCCAAATGATCTAACATGGGAGAAAGCCACAGAAGCTAGAGGGCCAGAGAAGTAGAGAAGGTATATGCAGGCTTAGGAAATTCAGGGCAAAATAAGACCAAGTGAAGAAAGGGTAGAGACTCGGACCTCCTTTACACTTGACTATGGTGGACATTGGCCTGGGAAAAGTGGACTATCAGCTCAACTAGGTTGCAGTTTTTGTTTTTCTTATTTAAGAAAAAAATAAGTTATTATGGTTATTGATGAGTGAGACCCCTGGGAGTTCCCACCACGATTTGCTCCCCTTTCAAATCCATTTTCCCCTCCTGGGGTGGATTTTAACAGGTTGTAAATGCTAGGTTCCCATGACAGCTCCAGCTCATGGAGAAGAGAAACAAACACTCAAGGCACCTGGGTCCCTGATCTAACCAAATGTTCTTTTTCCTTCCAGCTTCCACGGGCTAGCCAGGCAATGTCACAGCAGAAGCAGCAATCTCAGGAGACTCCAAGTGCTCTCAGAAGCCCCCCTCCCCAAGGCCCAAATCCTTCCCTGTTCTCCTGCTCCGTTCCTTGCACTCCCTGTACAGGAGGCTGTAGTTCTGTTTCCCAAAGGACCTGAGATCAGAGCCCGGTTGGCTCTTGGAGGGCTCGCCGGAAGCCCCACGGCCTCAGGGGTGGCGCAACCTACCACATCAAAGAGGAGAAGTGTTATGGAGTATTAAGGTGACTGGCCCAGAAAAGGGGACACGAGGACAGCTGCTCTTGCCCCACCCGGGTCTCCGGCACTCATTCGCTGGAAGCTTAGCCCCCTCCCTCTCATTTGGGCTGGGAAACACCTCCTGGCGCCCCTGCACTTAGGAGGCCAGAACTCTGCTAAGCTGTACTTCCACATCTGTCCTCCACCCACCCCTTCAGCTCAGCACCAACACAACTGCTTTGGAGGTGCGGCTGCTGTGAACACTTGAGGTTTCTGCTCAGGTGTGCTGAGACTTTTGCAGGTGGAGGCTGCCCCTCCTTCTTTCCTCCTAAGAGAGCTGAGGATGTTTTAAAGAGACAGGTGGTTTGAGACTTACGTCTGAGTTCTCAGCATCCTCACATCCATTGACCTGTGTCATCCCCCAATCCTAGCACTGAAGGCATCAATGTAATAAACATATACTGAAAACCTACTGTGTACCAGGCTCTGTGTTCACAGATGTAAGTTGGAGATTTGTTTCTGCTCTAGAAAAGCTTACAGTCTATTGGGAGAAGCAATGTACACTCCAGACTGAAATATGTAGACTAATAAATATAATTTTAAGCTGATTGACATACTTATTTTTTTCTTACTTTGCATCTAAAAGAACTTAAAGGGAGAAAAAAAGTAAGAAAGGTCAAGGACAGCAGGGAGAGACTCATCCTGATGGTGTGCCGGGAGCCGTATAGGAAGTGCCTTTGAGTCTCAGCACGGATGAGCCTTTGAGTCTCAGCACGGACGAGACCCATAGTGCCAAGCAAAGCTGGTACTGCCAGGTACAAATATGGAGAAGCAAAACTCTCCTCTGTATGGTTCCCCTTGCCCCCCCCCTGCTTTTGTTTAAGGTGATAAATATTCCCGGCTTTGATAGAGGATTTAGAGAAAGACCCCTACCTAGGGTAAAATTAAGCGGGATTGTGATTACTCCGGCTCCCTTAATGATTATGCCTGAAATTTTCACTCCCAGGTTGAGGCGTTAGGTTTAAGGAAATACAATAGAAGCATTTATGTGGCAAAAGCCTATTTTAGAAAACAAGTTGAATGAGTTATGGCCTTCCTGGGGAGGTAGAGGTAGGTTAGGAAATTTTTGGGTATGGTGGTGGGAAGGTTTTATGCTACAGTGGGTATATAGCAAATTAGATAGAGTAGGCTATTTGGCAGCCTTTTATAAGTTTCGATCATAAAGGTAGAAGAAAATAGTCTGTAAATATTTATAATTGTTAAAAGAATAATGTGCTTGAGTTTGTGCTTTGAATAGTTGGCTGATTGAACAAGAACATACAGGTACAAGAACATCTAATTTTCTAAGGAAGACGATGAAACCGCAGACTGTGTTCCTGACGTAGATGTGACCAACATGTACCTAACCACAGGAGATGAAAGAGACTCTGGGTGATGGGAAAATTACCTAACCTGTTTTGATCAATCTGCTGATGTAAATTACCTTTGTTTTGTAGCCTATGTGGGGGAGTTTTTGGCGTGGGAATGAGGATGTTGAATTTGAAAATGAGATCACTTTATAGTATAAATGCTTTGAAATCACGAAGAATAAATTTGTCAGATCCTTGCATCCTCTGAGGTGTCTTGTGCTCTGTCCACGCCGACTCCGTCTTCCCCTTTGGGTGAATCCTGTCCAGCTGGGGCTGGTCCTCGGCAAGTGGCGCCCGAACAGGGACCTGAAGGGGTAAGTATTATTTTTATTTCTTTTCTCAGACGGATAGGAGTCTCACCGTAGGGTGCTGCAGACCCCCAGTTAAGAATACTGGTTAGGAAGGTGAGTAAGGCGGTGTCAAGATGGGACACGCTGAGTCCAAAGAGAGGCTCTTATTTATTGATATAGTTAAACATATGATAAATGGAAGAGGAATTAAGGTAACTAATAAGCAATTAACTCAGTTTTTTCAGTTCGTACAGGAACAATGTCCTTGGTTTCCAGAAGAGGGAACAGTTAATATAGAAACCTGGCAAAAAGTGGGGCAGACTTTGCAAGTATATTACAGTCATTTTGGACCTGAGAAAGTTCCAGTAGATACTTTTACTTTATGGAACCTTATTAGAGAGAGCATTGCTCCCTTGCCTGAAGGTCAAAAGAACCCATATAAATATCCTACAGAAGTAATGGATGAATGTACTCCGTTACTTTCTCCAAAAACATCAAAAGATACCCAGGTTTTGGCTGCAGCTTTAAAAGACTGTAACCTTAATGATAATGACTCAGAGGAGGAAAATGAGTCACCTATTGATACTAAGCCTAATTTGTTAAAAAACCCTCCTTTTGATGATGGATTGCCTCCTGCAGATCAGGATGATTTAGATGCTGCTGCATATGATTATGAAAGAAGGAAGTATGAACCCCATGGTGCTTTTTCAATGCAAGAAACTAAGAAAAATAGGCCTAATTTACAGGATATGCGCCCTTTGGGTCGTTTACCGACCGCCCCACCAGCACCTTTAAGTTCTTCACTTCCCCCTTTAAAAAGGTCAAGACATTCAATTTTGCATGTTAGGGGCCTACCACCTCCACCGCCTTTTAATAAAGCTCAAGGCGAATATAAAAGACATAGGAGAATAAAAGGTGAAGATGATGATTGTGCTTTTGCTGCCTGTTTTCCAGTCATTTTTGAGGATGGTTTTGATGATGATGATGTATATTGGGATCCCTTGCCTCTAAAACTTTTAAAAGAGCTTAAAAAGGCTTGTGTAGATTACGGACCGTTGGCGCTTTATACTATGACTCTTATAGACGCTTTGGCCAATAGATGGATGATTCCATATGACTGGATCCAGGTTGCAAAGGCCTGTTTATCGGGAGGACAATATTTACTTTGGAAGGCAGAATATGAGGAATTGGTGGCTAAGCAACATGCTTTAAATAAGAAATGGGATAAATTTAATATTACTAAAGATATGTTATTAGGTCAAGGAGAATATGATTCAGCCCAACAACAAATGCATATGGGAAAAGAGGCTTTATGGCAGGTAACTACGTGTGCAGTGAATGCCTGGAAGTCTTTGCCTTTGACTCCAGGAAAAGCCTCCACTTTAACAGATCTAAGACAAAAGCCTGAAGAGCCATATGAGGATTTTGTTTCTCGCCTGCTAACGGAGATAAAACGGCTAATAACTGATGAAGATGCAGCTAATATGTTAGCTAAACAATTAGCATTCGAAAATGCCAATCCTGTTTGTCAGAACTTGATTCGACCAATTAGGAAAACTGGCAGTATTTCAGATTTTATTAAACAATGTTCTGACGTGGGTCCCTCTTATATGCAAGGGATTGCTTTGGCAGCCGCTTTAAAGGGAGAAACACTTCCTCAATGTATGATGAATATGGTTCAAAAAACACAAAATCCTAAGGGACCAAAAGGAAATAATTGTTTTGTTTGTGGAGGCGCAGGTCATTTTAGTAGGGAATGTCCCAATAAAAATATACCTCCAGCAGGCCCTGTTAGAATGATATCTCCTGGTAATGTTGGGGTCCCAAAGACTCCTTGCCAAAGATGTGGGAAAGGAAATCATTGGACTAAATTGTGTCGGAGTAAATATCACAAGGACGGACACATTCTTCCCCCTAATGGGGTTTCTGCAGTGCCTCAGGCTGGAGTTCAGATGCCAATATTTCCTGCACCTGTTTTTCCAAGTACACCTGCTGGAACTAATTCGGGAAACTTACTTCGGGCCCAACCCCGGGCCCAACAAACAATAGGGGCCATTCACCAGACGCTCAATCCCTTTCTTCCCTCAGGGGAATCGATGAATTGTTTAGGGCCACCCCAGGCAGCGCAGGATTGGACCTCTGTGCCACCTCGGCAACAATATTAACTCCTGACTCTCCAGTTATAAAAATACCAACTGGGATTAAAGGTCCATTGCCCCCAGGAGTAATGGGTTTAATTATTGGTAGGAGTTCAACTTCCTTATCTGGCTTAACAGTTTTGCCTGGAGTAATTGACTCTGATTATACAGGAGAAATTCAAATAATGGTGGCTCCCTCTAATAAGACGCAGCAAATTTATGTAGGACAAAGAATAGCACAATTGTTATTGCTACCATATTATAAGACAGGAAAGAATGTAATTCAAGAAACTAGGAATGAGAAAGGATTTGGCTCCAGTGATATGGCATTTTGGATTCAAGAGATTACCAGAAATAGACCTTTGAAAACTTTAAAAATTAATGGAAAAAATATTCAAGGTTTATTAGACACAGGTGCAGATGCTTCCTGCATAGCAGGAAAAGATTGGCCTAGCAGCTGGCCCACCCAGCATGCTGACAATATGTTAGCAGGTCTAGGAACTGCTCCAGCAGTAGCTAAGAGTGCCCAGATTTTAACTTGGGAGAATACTGCTAATAAACAAGCAGGCTCCTTTTGTCCTTATGTAATACCTGGCCTGCCAATTTCCCTTTGGGGAAGAGATATACTTATGCAGATGGGAATGCTCCTGTATAGTCCAGATGATTGGGTCTCCTCACAAATGTTAAATATGGGTTATGACCCAGATAAAGGTTTAGGAAAAAATCAGGAGGGAAGATTATATCCTGTGGTTGCTGAGCCCAAAAATGATAAACATGGAGTGGGCTATCCAAATTTATAAAGGGGGCCATTGTTCTAAAAGCAGCTGACCCTATAGTGTGGCTTTCAGAGGAACCTGTGTGGGTAGAACAATGGCCCCTAACTTCTGAGAAATTAGCAGCTGCAGAAGAATTAGTGGAACAGCAATTATCGGCAGGACATATTGAACCCTCTAATAGTCCTTGGAATACTCCTATATTTGTTATAAAGAAAAAATCAGGAAAATGGAGACTATTACAAGATCTTAGAGCAATAAATAAAACAATGGAAACAATGGGGGCTTTACAGCCTGGACTTCCCTCTCCAGTAGCCATCCCTAAAGATTATGCTATTATAGTCATAGACCTGCAAGATTGCTTTTTCACGATCCCCTTACATAAGGAGGACAGAAAGAGGTTTGCGTTTAGTGTACCCTCTCCTAATTTTACCAGACCATATCAGCGGTATCAATGGAAAGTTTTACCGCAGGGCATGAAAAATAGCCCTACCTTATGTCAGAAATATGTAGACCAAGCCATATGTAATATAAGACAGAAATATAAAGAAATATATTTAATACATTATATGGATGATATATTAATGGCCCATAAAGATAAGGCCTATTTACATCAGGCATTGCAGGATATGATGGAAGCTTTACAGGAGTATGGATTAAAAGTTGCTCCAGAGAAAATTCAAACTGAGCCTCCTTATAATTATTTGGGCAGATTAATACAGGAATTTTCCATTCAGCATATACCTTTTCAGCTAAGAACTGATCATTTGGTTACTTTAAATGATTTTCAAAAGTTTTTAGGAGATATAAATTGGATAAGGCCTTTATTAAAAATTACTACTGTGGAATTAAAACCTTTGTTTTTGATATTACAAGGAGATTCTAACCCCTTATCCCCTAGAGAGTTAACTGCAGAAGGAAAACAAGCCATAGAAAAAATAGAAAAAGCTTTAAAAAATGTTTTTATTAAAAGATTAGATTATACCAAACCTTGGGATTTAATTATTTTAAGGACTCCAGTTATTCCTACAGGATTATTATGGCAAAATGGACCCTTAGAATGGATACATTTGGCTGCTAGTCCAAAAAAGATTGTTGCCTCATACCCTTTTATGGTTAGTTTGCTAATTATTAAAGGTAGAAAGAGAAGTAGAGAGTTATTTGGAAAAGATATGGATAACATAATTATACCTTATAATAAAGATCAATTAGAGGCCTTGCTGTTGTTAGAAGATTCATTAGGAATAGCCCTGACCTCATTTGGAGGTCAGATTTTATTTCATCTCCCTAAAAGTGTATTGCTACAGTTTTTTAAGGAACATATGGTGGTTTTCCCTACATATTACAAGATGAAACCTTTGGAAGAGGCCATATTAGTATTTACTGATGGATCCTCCTCAGGGAGGGCAGCCTATATTATTAATAATGAAAAGAAAGTATTAAATACAGAAAATTGCTCAGCACAGCAATCAGAAATTATGGCAGTTATAGAAGTGATGAAATTAACCAGGGATAAAAAGATTAATTTATATACTGATTCCTTATATATAGTTAAATTATTTCCCGCAATAGAAACAGCAGCCTTTCCTGAGAATAAGAGTACAATAATTAAGTTGCTTAAGAGACTACAAAAAGGTATATGGAAAAGAACACAACCTTATTATATAGGCCACATTAGAGCTCACTCTGGATTGCCAGGGCCTTTAGCAGAAGGCAATGCCTCTGCTGATGCCCTGACTAAAATTTTTATAGTAGATGAGGATAAAGTACAAGAAGCAATAGAATCTCATCAGCTGCATCATCAAAATGCTAATGCCTTAAGATATCAGTTTAGCCTAACTAGAGAAGCAGCAAGGGAAATAGTAAAAAATTGCTCTGTGTGCCCTACACAAACTAATGTACCTCAACAAGGAGTAAATCCCCGAGGTTTGCGAGCTAATGATCTGTGGCAAATGGATGTGACTCATGTACCCAGTTTTGGAAAGCTGTCATATGTACATGTTTGTGTGGATACCTTTTCACATGTAATTGTAGCCTCAGCTAGGACCGGAGAGGCCTTTAAGGATGTGTGCCAGCACTTGATGTTTTGTTTCAGTTATTTGGGAATTCCCCGAAAGTTAAAAACTGACAATGGCCCTGCTTATGTTTCAAAATCTTTTCAGCAATTATGCCAACAGTTTGGCATAGCCCATAGTACAGGAATTCCTTATAACCCACAAGGACAAGCTATAATTGAAAGAACCAATCAAATATTAAAGAATATGATTTATAAATTGCAATATGGAGATTTAAAATATTTTTCTCCTCATCATTTACTTAACCATTCTATGTTTGTATTAAATTATTTAAATATGAATGATAAAGAGAAAACTCCTATGATGAGACATTGGGAGATAAATGAAGAAAATATAAAACCAAAGGTATTATGGAAGGATGTTTTAACAGGAAAATGGAATGGGCCAGATACATTATTAACTAGTGGTAGAGGATATGCTTGTATTTTTCCCCAGAATTTTGATTCACCAATTTGGATTCCTGATCGATTAATCAGACACCCTGAGGTGGGGAACTTATTGAAGCGTTTTTCAGAAAAGAAATTACACTGCCGAGATGGCGGAATCACATCCCCAGGAAGTAAAACCAAATAGCCCTATGGCTACGACGTTAGTTCCCCAGATAAAACAATTGTCACTTAAATCATTCTGTGATGAAGAAGTACAAGATAAAGAAGTACAAGTTTCTCCAGAACTTTTGGAGAAAAAACCTTCATTGCCTTCTCGTTCACGAAAGAGAAGGTACGCTGTCTCCACCACTGAAGCGGCTCCAATAACCTGGGGAGCAATTAAAAAGCTTTGCCTGACTGCTGAAAATGCTGTGAATGCTCAAGAATTGCCTTTGACGACTGCTAATTTTTTTGTGGCTATGCTTAGCTTACTTTCCGTTCAGGATCAAGATCCGATCTGGGTGCCATCAAGACTGACGAGAATTGTTGAAGAAAACTTCGGAGATTAGTTGGAATTTCACAAAGGATTATTCAGATTGTGCAACTGAGTGCTACCGGGCTGGAGCCCGTTGCCTTTGGAGATTTTGCCTCTTGGCTCTCTTCTGCCTTTTCTTTCTTTGGGGAGTGGGTGGGGGTAGGAATCTTTGGAGTCTGCTGTGTATTTGGGATTATGCTGTGTCTCTGGTTGGTCTGTCGTGTGCGCATCAGGGCACATCGAGATAGGGTCCTGCTCACTCAGGCACTTCTGGCTATTAATGAAGGAGATTCTCCCGCAGCCTGGCTCTCCGCCCTGAATAATTCGAAATGATTGCCCTTGCACAGAGAGGCCTTGTTGCCATTGCACCTCTATAGGGAATCATCCATTGTCCTGATTGCCCTTGCACAGAGAGGCCTTGTTGCCATTGCACCTCTATAGGGAATCATCCATTGTCCTGATTGCCCTTGCACAGAGAGGCCTTGTCGCCATCGCACCTCTATAGGGAATCAGCCATTATTCTGAGGCAGCCCTTGCACCCTGCGGCCCTTGTTGGCATTGCACGCAGGAGGGTGCCTCAGACATGCCAACAGAAAACTGCCCTCGTACGGGCTATGTTCTGTTTGGTGTTCTAATAAATAAAAAAGGGGGAGATGCCGGGAGCCATATAGGAAGTGCCTTTGAGTCTCAGCACGGACGAGCCTTTGAGTCTCAGCACGGACGAGACCCATAGTGCCAAGCAAAGCTGGTACTGCCAGGTACAAATATGGAGAAGCAAAACTCTCCTCTGTATGGTTCCCCTTGCCCCCCCCCCCTGCTTTTGTTTAAGGTGATAAATATTCCCGGCTTTGATAGAGGATTTAGAGAAAGACCCCTACCTAGGGTAAAATTAAGCGGGATTGTGATTACTCCGGCTCCCTTAATGATTATGCCTGAAATTTTCACTCCCAGGTTGAGGCGTTAGGTTTAAGGAAATACAATAGAAGCATTTATGTGGCAAAAGCCTATTTTAGAAAACAAGTTGAATGAGTTATGGCCTTCCTGGGGAGGTAGAGGTAGGTTAGGAAATTTTTGGGTATGGTGGTGGGAAGGTTTTATGCTACAGTGGGTATATAGCAAATTAGATAGAGTAGGCTATTTGGCAGCCTTTTATAAGTTTCGATCATAAAGGTAGAAGAAAATAGTCTGTAAATATTTATAATTGTTAAAAGAATAATGTGCTTGAGTTTGTGCTTTGAATAGTTGGCTGATTGAACAAGAACATACAGGTACAAGAACATCTAATTTTCTAAGGAAGACGATGAAACCGCAGACTGTGTTCCTGACGTAGATGTGACCAACATGTACCTAACCACAGGAGATGAAAGAGACTCTGGGTGATGGGAAAATTACCTAACCTGTTTTGATCAATCTGCTGATGTAAATTACCTTTGTTTTGTAGCCTATGTGGGGGAGTTTTTGGCGTGGGAATGAGGATGTTGAATTTGAAAATGAGATCACTTTATAGTATAAATGCTTTGAAATCACGAAGAATAAATTTGTCAGATCCTTGCATCCTCTGAGGTGTCTTGTGCTCTGTCCACGCCGACTCCGTCTTCCCCTTTGGGTGAATCCTGTCCAGCTGGGGCTGGTCCTCGGCAATGGTGTAGGTCAAAGGTGGCTTCCTGGGCTTTGGAAGGAGAAATTCAAAACAGAGAGAGCACACCACTTGTGGGAGAGAAGAATAGGCTCCCCGGGGTAGGGTTGGAAGCATTTAAACAGGGCCTTTAAGGATAAGCAGACTTTGGTACTGGGGCTGGGATGAGTAGGGAGGATCTTCCAGGTGGAAGATACAGCACAATGGAATGCAAAGCAAATGGGGTACTTGCCAATGACATGGATTTCAATTTGGCTGTATTGCCAGGTGTAGGATGATAATGTGGGACAGTTCATAACTCCAATTCCTTATGAAAACTCAAACCAACTGAATTTGCTGAACTTAAGGTTTAAAACTCCAGCTACCAAAAGATTATACCCAAGCTCAGAGTCTATCAGTCTGGGACTGGGGGGACCTGAGGTAAAGAAAGTATAGAGGCCTGGAGAGGCTTGAGGTTCAACTATGTTGCCTATCAGTATAAGTTTCGTGTGAAAATTTTAGCTGATTCTTATTTTCTGGGGGACACTGAAGTATTTTTTTTAACCAAGTACCCAACCCAGTAGACTGTATTACCCAGGCTCAGAGCAGAGTATCAGCCTGTCTATCATTTCCAATACACAGGATGCTTATTTCCATAGCTTAGCCATCCCCCCTATTGCTAGGACCTGATTTTGCCTCTGTTGTGAAATATTTATACCTAGTCATATAGATACAGTATAATTATATATAATTATAATTTTAAACGTATAATTTTTTCTCATTAAACAAATGATACGTACTTGTGTGTATGCAAGATATGTTAATGTAGATAAGCATAAGGAAGATGATCAAGACCAACCAAAAATCTTATCACCTAAAAATAACTACTGCTAATAATTTCATGGATCTATTTCCAAACTTTAAAACAACCACAAACTAAGATCATTTCAGAATATTGTATAACCTGCTGTTTTACTTAACAATGTAATTGTCAATGCTCTTCCATGCAAAAAAATATTGATCAACATTATTATACTCTATTGGATGAATACGCCATAAATTTATATAACTAGTTCTCTGATATCTGGCACTAAAATTGTTTCCACTATTTTGCTGTTTAAACAACAGTAAATATATATATATATATATATATATATATATATATGTATGTATAAAATAATTTAGAATTGGAATTCTACTTTTAAAAATTTTTTATTGAAGTATAGTTGGTTTACAATGTTGTGTTAGTTTCAGGTCTACAGCAGAGTGATTCAGTTATATACATATATATTATATCCTTTTTCATATTCTTTTAAATTATGGCTTATTACAGGATATTGAATATAGTTCCCTTGGCTATACAGTAAGACCTTGTTTGTTTTACATATAGTAGTTTGTATCTGCTAATCCTAAACTCCTAATTTATCCCTTCCCCACCCCCTTTCCCCTTTGGTAAACATAAGTTTGTTTGCTATGTCTGTGAGTCTGTTTCTGTTTTGTGAATAAGTTCATTTGTATCATATTTTAGATTCCACATATAAGTGATATCATATGGTATTTGTCTTTCTCCTCTGACTTACTTCACTTAGTATAATGATCTCCAGCTCCATCCATGTGCTGCAAATTACGTTATTTCATTCATTTTTTATGGCTGAGCAATATTTCACTGCATATATATACTACATCTTTTTTATCAACTCATCTGTCAGTGGACATTTAGGTTGCTTCCATGTTTTAGCTATTGTAAATAGTGCTGCTACGAACATTGGGGTGCATGTATCTGTTTGAATTAGAGTTTTCTCTGGATATATGCCTAGGAATGAAATTGTTGGAATTCTAGAATTGCCAAAGATTATAAAGTTATTTCATTTTATTTTTTTTCAGACCCTCCAGGAAAATTGCATCTTGGTAGCAATTACAATGCCTCCATTTAAGAAAATCATTTTTGGGAAAAGGATGTCTTTTTTCAAGAGCAAGAGTGAGTACTATGTTAAAAAAAATTACCCTAGGTACAGAAAAAGAATGCCTCTTGTGAGAAGAAATACTTTCTGAGAAACTTGACAAGTATCTATCTATTTTACTGTCATGAAATTCATCCTTTTAAAAAAAGTTTAGATGCTTTCTCCCTTTGAAGGAAAAAGGATGCTTTATATTGTATAAAGCAATGTCTTAGGAATTTTGATATACCATTGCTTAAGCTTCCATATTTAGTTGATAGGTTTTTAAATATTTTTGATTTTAGATATTCAGTTATGTCCATGTGAGAGATTTCTGGAAATGAAATCTCATTTTTCCTTAAGAAAAAAGCAAAATATAAACGTTTGGTTGATTGTACAAAGTTTAATGTGAAAGAATATTTTTTTCTATTTTTAATTTCTGCTGTTTATTGAAAACAGACATTCACCAAGTCAAAACAAAAAAAATTAAGTTTTGACAGAAACAAATTTTCTTTGACAAGAGTACTAGTTAATTCCCTCCACTAATTGTTCAACTTACATAGTATTGCATTGACACACTGTTCAGTCTGTATCAAATTGACTTCAAAATTACATTGAAAATAAACTAGTAATTTGATCATTGGTTTTCTTCATAAAGGTCTTCATTTGGCATCTTCACATTTTCTAAATATGTCTGTACATCAGAAATGTCAATATTATAAATGTCTTTTTTGTGTTGCATTAGTATGGCTTTATTTTAATATCGTACACACAGTATACATTTGTTTTATAGTAACAAATAACGAAAAACAAAGACTTCACATTTTGTGCAAAATGTGCTATATACGAAATCTTGGGCCAGCAAAAATAGGTGAGTGGTACCATCATTTTTCTTTAGAATGTATCTAACTTTACACTCTTAATGAATGTTAAATATTTACACATTTTAAATATTTTCTACTTAGAAAAATTTTATGTTGACAGAGGATTGACATTTAATATGCCCTTTTATCTAATTTAAAAAAAATGTTAAATGCAGTATTGTATGGACTAAATAAAGAACATGTAAATAAAAAAAAAAAGAAAGAAAGCAAGTTGCTAGATATTTTAAAGAGCTCCCCAAGGACTTTGAAAGATCCCTGAGTGAAGGTTTCACAGCATTGTGTACCCTCTTCCAGTCTGGATTCCAGCCTTACAACAAGGGAGTTCTTGCAGGGGAACTGAGTTTGAGCCCAGTGATCTAATGCCAGGACAGCCCCTGCCTCAGAGTGCCCAGCTCTCCCTGGGTCTCCAGTCAGGACAGACGTGCCTCTCGTTTGCCTGGCTCTGTGATCAACCTCTAGTGAGGCTGGCCTGGCCCACTCCCTAGGTCTAATGTGCTTTCAGCAGCTCTTAGTTTACGACGTCTGCAGACCATATTTTATATTACTAGATCCTATACACTTCATGACATAGCACAAATAGTAATAAAAAGTCATTGTTTTTATTGATCTCTGTAAAGTTGTCACAAATAAAATATTAAAACAAAATCATCCTGAGGTGAAAGAAAGTATGTGGTGCTAATTTCCACTCATTTAGTGGAAGGCAAGAAATACTGCCTAAACTTGGCAGGTGAAGAAATAGAATTTTAGTTATAGTATTTAAAGTTATAGAGGTAGCCAATAGTAGTATGAAAAATAAAACCATGTCTAAATAAGGAGGAGGAAGGGAAGGGACAATGAACATGGACTTCATTCACTGTGTTTCATTGGGGGAAGTAAATAGGTCTGAAAGGAGGCAAAGAAATAAAGGTATAAGCAGGTTATTTACAGTGACACATTTTTTCATATTACAACCTATTGAATCACTTGATTTTTAATTTTCATTTATATATATTACTTTTTCTAAAAATCAATCAAATCACATCCTAGTTTTACATCCCTGTATGAGTCCTAGGCCAAACTGTCCTTAACAGAGTGAGTGTTAAGTTCAGACCCCTGTCAGGTGGAACCCATGTCAAATCTCTGATAATTCTGTGATTTTACTCAAGTTTCTGTGCTTTTCTATGGCTCAGTTTCCTCATTTAGAAATAAAGTAAAATAAGAGTATCTGTTTCATGGGACTGTGGAGGGGATTATATATGATATTGTAGGTAACACGTTTTGACACAAATGTTAGTTGTAATTTACATTTGGGGTGTACTCTATGTTTTAATAGGCTTTTTTATTTAACATAGTTTTAGATTTACAGGAAAGTTGCAAAGATAGTACAGAGAATTTCCCACGTCCCCTGTAACAGTTTCCCCTGTTGTTGAGATCTTACACTAGTATGGTTCATTAATTACAATTAAAGAATAAATATTGATACATTATTATTAACTAAAGTCCATACCCATATTTTATTCAGATTTCTTTAATTTTTAACTCGTGTCTCTTTTGTGTTCCTGGATCCCACCCAGGACACCATATTACATTCTGTTGTCTTGTCTCCTTAGGCTCCTCTTGACTGTGACAGTTTCTTAAACTCTCCTTATTTTGGATGACTTTGACAATTTTGATGAGTACTGGTCCGGCATTTCGTAGAACGTCTCTCAGTTGGGATTTGTGTGGTGTTTTTCTCATGATTAGAATGAGATTATGGCTTTGAGGGAGGAGGATCACAGGGGTAAAATGCCATTCTCATCATAACATATTACATATCATATCATCATATCAACGGTACATACTATCGACATGACATCGCTGTTGATACTGACCTTGATCACCTGGATGAGGTAGTGTTTGTCAGGTTTCCAAACTGTAAGTTTACTCTTTTTCCTTTCATTTCTCTACTCCTCTCTGGAAGGAAGCCACTATATGCAAAAGCCCATTCAAAGGGGTAGGAAGTTATGCTCTATCTCCTTGAGCGGGCAGTAGCTACACAAATTATTTGGAATTTTTCTGTAGGAAGTTTTATCTGTTTCTGTTTCTCTCTCTCTCTTTCTCTTTATTTAAATTTATTCAATCATTTATTTATATCAGTAGGAACTCATAGATATTGGGTATCTATTTATTTTATACTTTGGGTTCTAATCCAATGCCAATTTATTTATTTTGTTGTTCATATTATTCCAGCTTTGGGAGCTCTTTCAATGAGCTCCAGTGTCCCTTTGGCTTAACCCCATTTGGATTCTTTGTTAAGCACTTCCTTGTTTTATGGCATTATAAGATGATCCAGGTTCATTTTGCATATTCTCTGCCCCAGTCTTAGATTCAGCTATTTGTCTTGTGAGCCCTGCTTTGTTTTATTAGGAAATTACATTATAAACCAAGATCTGGGTGTTGGTTGTGTTCACTGCTACTGGGGTGTCATTGTTTCTTGGCCTTCCCAGTGGATGGAGCTTTGAAATATACATGTGCATACTAACCAGTGTATAGGCACAGGTCTGCAATTCTTTCAATAGTTATCCATTAGTATCTATATTCAGCTGAAAATGAATTCATACTGATGACTTCAACTCTAATTCAGTGTCTCATGGTTTATCCTAGCCTCCTTCTTTGTTCGTCTGTAATCGTCTACTCCAACAATGAGAAATCAGCTCCCACCATTTGCCACACATTCACTTATTTGTTCATTCCCAGTATGCAGGAATGGTATACTCTGTTTTGAAAACAAAGTTATAAAAGCCCAGAAGTAATTTCATGCTGTGCAAGCAACGTTTTTTCTTGCCTCTGGAGGCTATATAGACTATTGATTAAAGAGGAAAGAATGGTGAGCCAGGGTCCTTGAAGCTGGGTAAAGACGGGTCAGGATAGAGACCAGGCATCCTGAAGACCAAGGGACTAAACTGAAATGGACTGTCACTCCATGGGAGCTCTTTCAGCGAGCTCCAGTGTCCCTTTGGCTTAACCCCATTTGGATTCTTTTTTAAGCACTTCCTTGTTTTATGGTATTATAAGATGATCCAGGTTCATTTTGCATATTCTCTGCCCCAGACCTAGATTCCACTCCCCAGAAATCATCTGCTAAACATAGACTCTGCTCAGCTTCCTCCTTCCGCCATCCCGCCTTAGCAGACTCACTTCCCAGGAGCAAGCTCATCACATGGCTTGGGCATAAAGCATGAGATCACAGACACCTTGTGTGGGACTATAGGCATGAGAAAGCCTCATTCCATACCCAGGCACGTATTAGGACCAGTTTGGATTCTCTCGATGAATCAGGGTAGGAGAGGACATAGCATCTCTGTCATAAAACTACATGTAGGAGATCAGAAAACAGTAGGGGACAGCCTATAGGTAGATCAAAGCACACAAGTATTAAATTTGTGACCTAAATAGTTACCATACCTCAGACTAATGATTAGTTCTGAACTTTCTGGTAGATAAAATCTAAAGAGACAAATTATCATATACATATAGTCTTCAAGAGAAGGCTTGCCCTTCCTAACAATGGATTCTAAAAGAAATTGTTTGCAATGATCAGGGATACACTTAAAAACATTATTAGAACAAAATTACAGATGGAGGACAACCACATTGTTTTACCTCCCATTGAGAAAAGCAAGTCACATTAAAACAAATTCCTGCTTATTAACATGGCAGAGAGGGTCAACTGAGAGTATAAGGAAGCCTGAAAACAGAAGGTCTCACAGGTCTAGTCATAGCTTTGTTCACAAAGGATGTAACTCACCCATCTGTGAAACATGGATAATAAAAGTACCTCCATTCTTCATTCTGGTGTGAAATGATGTTCAAATAAGATAAAGGGGGCTAAATAAACCTATCTTACTGCTCTGTTAACCACCTGCTCAGGCTTCTTCTAACACCTAACAAGAACAGAACCTAAGTCCCAGACTGCTCTCTCTCTCTACAGATGCTCTGTCAATTCTCTCAAGTCCCTGAATTCTGACGGATCCCTCCTCCTCCCTTGAGCTTCAGTATGCCCTCTCGACATGGACCTGTGATGTCTCCATTCTTCTCCTTCTGATTGAATTCCCAGAAGTTCTACCCTTATCGCTGACAGGTTCTCTCTGTCCTGCTTTGATTGCCAGTGGAGTAGAGGGATTGACATACTCTGAACCCCATACAAACTCAGTCCCTGGATCGAACACTAGCTCTACTCATTTTTCTAGTGCCTAGTTAATAAGTTTGCTCTCAGACCCTACAGGCAAATGATTTTTAGGGAACTTTCCTCATTATAGCTTTATATAATAGCTCTGATATATGAGAGCCATTTTTCTAATAGATGACTCCAATTAACCCTGAATTTTTGCCTGATCCATCCCAATGTCCATTGTCACAGCTTGCGGCCTCAACCTATGCATGACTCATGGGGATATTTGGAGGAGATGGTGGTGGACCTGTTGGGGGTGGGAGGTGGGAAGAGTGTCGTGAAACCAGCTTTTCCCAGTCACTGACATGTTCTCATGATATTCATTGTTATTTATAAATCTTTAGAGAAATAAAAATATAGACCCTCAGCACTGAGTGACACTGAACTAGCCAAATAGTAATATAATAATACCAACAACAACACAAAAAGAAACAGCAACAATCTGTATTTATAGAGCACCTACTATGTACAACCTGACTTCTAACGACTGTATGCATATTATTTATGTAATCATCACAACAGCTCTATGAAGTAGATGTAATTTTTATCACCATTTTACAGATGAGTAGTCATAGTACAGAGAAGACAAGTGACAAGCCTAACGTTGTACAAATAATAAGTGATGGAACCTGGATTTGAAGCTGGGTGATCCGAGTGCAGATACTAGACATTTAACCCCTATGCTGTGCTCCCAAGAGGATCGTGCTCCCCCTGTGCCCACGCCAAACATAAACACTGGGTGAAGTCAAGTGACCTTAAGTGTCATCATAATTCTGCCTCTGTTTTAACTCTGTGAAATGACTTATCTGATCCTTCAACTCTCATGTGTGAAATGAAACCATATAACCAAGCCAAACAACACATTTTATTTGCAGTTAATTCACTCATTCAACAAATGAATAAGTACTGACTCTATGTCAAGAACGGTTTTCGAGGTATTGCCATTATTTCTTTATTATCTGATCTCATGCATTTATTAGATAAAATTTTCTAACAAAAATAACAGAAAGGAAATGGCCTACTTTGTGAGGTAATGAGTTCTCCAAATAAAAGCATTTCATTTCAGGCCAGAAAGCATTAGGCATATGGGAGAGGGGATATAAGCACCTGACTAGGTGTTTGCTAAGACCCCTCCAAGGTGGAATGAGTTTGTGAATTGACAGTGCTCCTTACATCTTTTAACTGCCTGTGAAGATCCCTGGAGGAGCTTGGAGGAAGGGATTAAGAGGCTGAGGAAACACTGCTGCCCGAAGGTTCTAGGGCTGGCTTTCATTCTATGGTACTACCATACATACATATTACACTTTAGGACGGTATTTCCCAAACTAGCAGAATCATCCAGAGAATATTTAAACAATGTAAATACTTAGGACCCACTCCTCAGAGATTATAACTCAATAGGTCTTAATTGGGAACCAGGAATCTGCATTTTAACAGTGCTTCCCAGATAGCTCAGATGCACAGAAGGTGTAGAGTCTCTGATCTGTAACAGCACCAAGATCAAGACTGAAAGAATTCTTTCCTTGCTTCATGCAGTTCCTTGCTGGGTCCCTATTATTCTTCAGCCTAGAACTGTGTGATCTTCACTTGCTCATAAACTTTCCAATATTCAGTTTTTCCATAGGCAGTAACACCTAACTCACAGTGTTGTTCAGAGGAGAAAGTAAAACCTGTGAAATGTAAGACAAATGTGGGGGAATGTGAGGGACTCCCCTTGTGGGACTACTATCTCTAAAGTATGAATGGCTTAGAACTACAGGTTCACAGACTGACAGAGCAGAAAGTCCTGATGCCACAAACTGAGCAACTTGCATGAGGCTTCTTAGTGCCTGCCCCCATCCTCTTACATTTCATAGAACTGTCCTTCCTAGGTAAAGATAACACTCCTGATCCAACTGGAAGCTGGCTTTTCAGTGAGGGGTGGTATTACCATCCCTGCCTTTTCCTTAAGATGTGTTAATTGCAAGCTGAAAGATACAATCTACTGGGTTATCTCTTTTTGACACAGTGGAGAGAATGATGGTGAAGTCTTTAGCATGTGGTTGTGATGAGCCAGAGATATTATGTGTACAGCAGTCACTAAGTATGGGAGGATGGTGGAGCCAAAGATCTGTTCTGTTCACCTTGGTGAACATCAGAAGAGAGGGATGAAGTTATACAAGAGCAGGAAACTCTGTTGCTGTAGGTTGTGGTGTCTCATTTCTTGGAAGATTTATAAATATCTTCTTGGGATCATTGCCTGGAGGAGAAGCATAGGCAAGGTGATCTCTCTGCATCTTTCTGATCTTAGGACTAAAAGGCATCATTTGTTGGTGACATTTGTAAATACAAACTGCAATAAGAGGTCTTAGTTATTGCTCTACTCACTGAGGTCAACTGAGGGGCCAGGGTAGAGCCCAGGATTCAAAGAGGGATGCTTACATTTGTTACCACAACAACCGTCAAAGATGACTAATCAGAAAGTCACTCAGGTCCTAATATGATCAAGCAGCCCCTAAGCACAGAGGTCTCATCATTACCTCAGAGATCAAGATAAAAACAACACAAATAACCACACTCACTTTACAAGTGAAGACACTGAGGCCTGAAAGAGGCAAATGACCCACAGCTGGTCAGTGTCAGGACTGGGCCTGTGCCTCAGGGATGACCTACTACTTCATTCTAAGGGAGTTTTCTACAGTTGGAGAATTTAGAGAAAGGAGGGGTCGTAATACTGGCACCAGATGACACTGGTGTGTGTTCCCCAATACCACAGGAATAGGACTCAGCAGCCAGGGAATACTTGGGACTGCAATAAAGAATGATGTTTGTACTGTACCTACAGCTTACAGAACCCCACTCAATGCTGGTGTTGGTTTCTTCATTCAAACCACCATCCTATACATGGTGGGCCTACGTCTCTAGTCGACACTATACAGACGGGCGGGGGATTGGCTTTTGTGACCATGTCACAGAAGTTATGGGGATGTGTTATGCTGAGCAGATCTTGTCCCTTTCTTCCATCCACTAATTGGGATGGTCTCAGACCCCCGGGGCCAGGTCATTGAACATGGGTCATGACTGTTCCTTCTACCCCAAGGAAAGCACAAGCAGCATGGGTCCTTCAGCAATGCAGGTGTGAATCCCACTGCCATTGAGAGGACCATGAATCCTCTCCCAGTGCAGTTTGCCAGAGTCAGACCCACATGTCTGCCTGCCATTTGGAATTCTGTCCCATAGGAGGACTGTTCAAAGATCTGACCACTCAAGTCAGAAAGAAGATCCTTATTTTCCTTTATTTCATCACTTAGGAATTAGCTTGATAAGAATCTCATGCATACCAATGCTGGCCTGATTGGTACCTCACCCTTCCATTAAGGGCACACCCAAGACAGCAGGAATCCAGAGCACGCTTGAATCCTCAGGCAGGCAGGATGGTGAGGAAGTGCTTGGGCAGATGAGGATAGAGTCAAGGAATATATGAGGTCCAGACAGCCCTCGAGGAAGAGAAGACCCTCCATCACCTTCCAACCAGTCCCTCTGTCTACAAGCTCATTAACAAAGAGCTCCCCCGAGTCCAGCTCTGATCCTCACATCAGATTTGTAGCCTGGTTGTCACCATAGACTTCAGCTTAAGTAACCAAATCAAGGCACCTAAGGCCACCTAACCCAAGTAATCTTTCTAAAATAAAAATCTCATCATGTCCCTCCTTTGATTAAAAGGTCAAGGAGGACCCAGTTGTCTCTAGTCAAAAGTTTTTAGGCAGCATGATCTAGTTTTCGGATGAAATTGATTGTTTGCCTCTAATACATAAAGCGGGTAAAGGTGCAATGACTCTATTGCAACAGGGGGTAAGTGGAAGGTCCAGATTGCTGTCTGCTCAGGCTCCCCCTCTCAGGTAGCCCAAATTGTCAAGAATTTAGGATAAACGATCATTTAAAATCTGACTCAAAGTTTTTAGGAACCCCCATATCAGTAGAATGGTGAGGGAAAGGAAGGAAACTAAAATGTATTTTCAATGTACTACTTGTCAAACATTATTTGCATTATTACACTAAATAGCTCTATGAGATTCTTATGGTTAACTCTATTTTACAGGTTAAAAAAGAAAAAGAGAGACGAGGCTCAAAAATACTAAATAACATACCCATGGTTCAAAGGCCAGTGCCCCAATTCCAAGACTCATCTTCTTCCAGCTTCTGTGCATGCAAAGACATGAAACTGACACGTAGGCAAGGGTGGAGGCAGGGAGGGAGGGCTGGAAGCACCCCCAGAGCAACAGAGCAACTCATACTGTCTGCAGGTGTGGCTCTCTGAAGAGGTGATGTTTGCACAACCTGGGTAACAGGGTTCCAAAGGATATAATTTTGGAAGCTATTAATCTATAGGCTAAAGTACACAACCCAGCAAGTAAAGCTCTTAATGCTCTGGACCCTCCCTTCCTTTCTGTCCAGTTAGTGTCCCACTTCTTGCTTTTATCCAATAGTATGGCTACTCTGTTTCCAGAAAAGATCAAGCCCTTTCACATCTCCGTGCCTATGCATGTGTTCTGCTTCCCTCTACCTAGAATGCCTGTTTCCCTCTCACCCCCTGACTAACTTGCACTCTGTTTTTGAGCCTCAGTCTTGTTTTATCTGTAACGTGGGATTAACAGCAAGGAACTCAAGAAATAATGTGTTGGAATAATGAAAATAACATGTTTGATGGATGAGAGGTTGAGAATAAATCTTAATTCCCTTCCTTTCTCTCATATCATCCCACTTGTATCATTCATTCCTTAAGGGCAAAGAAGTATCTTAATCTTCGAATTCACAAAATCCTGCACCTAACAGGTACTCAGTGAAAAATTAATGTCATTAAAATGGTCATTTCAAAGTTACTCCAAGAAAGGAGTTTCTGTTGGGATAAATAATTTTTCATTATTTAAACAGTAATTCATTGATGATTTTGGATCAATACAATAGAACAATGTTTTCCAATCTTTGAAAATTATTTGTAATATTTTAGTGGGGGCCATGCAAAGAAGGAGCATAATTTTGCCCATCCCACAGATCTGGGCTTCAATAGCTCACACTCTTAGATAGGAGGGACACGATTAAGCAAGAGTCACATATATACACAATACTCTCTTTTGTCACAACCAGACAAGTTAAATAATTTCCTCTAATAAGTGGGATGAAATAACTAGACTATATGGGGTTGCTTCTTCATCATGTGGCTTACCTTGCAATGTTTCACATCCTCACATACACACCAGCCATCATCTCTCCCCTCTTCATCAAGTTCACCACTGCTCCCAACCTCAGATAAAATAAGTTCAGGGAAAACAGCAAACCAGGAAAGGTAGCACTTGGATGTTAATCCTTGGAGGTCTGATGCTCATAAATGCAAATACACACTTGAAGATGTACTGAGACCATCTGGTCCAGTCTCCTCTGAAACCCAGGGGGAGTAACAGAGCCAGGACTAGATTCCTGACTTCCATTGTCAAGTTCTTGTGGTTCGTTTTTATTGATGACTTTGTCCTGGGAGCAGCCTCCCACACCCGACCCATTTGCTTGCTGCTAACCTGGCCTCCCAGGTACTCTCTCTCCAGGAGTGAAAGGAGAGAGACTTTTGTCTCAACCACAGCTCATTAATTCACTGAGCAAATACTTTTTGAGCACTTACAAGATGTCAGGCATTGTGTAGGTGCTGAGGATAAAGAGTGAACCAGCAAACACTGACATTTCACTCTATCCAGGATGACAGATATAGAAAAATAAATACAAGCATGGTGTTATGAGAAATACCGTAAACTGTGGGAGCATTTCATAGGAGATACAAGGATTCAGAGCAAAGGAATAGGGACAGGCATTAGAAAAGAAAAGGAGCTGATCCTTCTCCAACACAGGAAGTCACAAAGGATGGTTGCAGGCATGAGTAGACTTGGTGGTAGGAAGCGGAGTATTTTACACTTGACGGGTGCTGTTTACCCCATGAAGTAGGGGCAGTATCATCTATCTAGAGGCAGCATCAAGTGTTTCAGAGGTTCAAGAGAGGAGGAAAGGCGTGATGTGTGTGCGCAGTAAATTCAGAGAAGTATACAGGATTGCCAAGCAGTATTTTGGGCTCAACCAGGTGGATGATTATGATCTTAAGATAACGCCAACTTTCCAAAGGATCTGTTTTTGTTTTGTTTTTAATTTTCATAGCAGCTAGGCATAGCAGGGCAGATTCAGCCAGGGTTTGGGTTTTGTCCGTCAAGTGCATTAACAAGCCGAAGGGGCAAGAAAGTTTATTATATTGGCCAAAGAGTGGTTGAAATGATGAACTAAGAAAAGCAAACTAGGAAAGGTTGCTGGTGGGCAGGGCTCTAGTAGGTTCCAGTGGATATAATGAAGGAAGTTGGAAACAAGGAACTGTGATCAAAGAAAGAGGTGGCTGGATTCATGGTCTCAGAGAGTTAGGAGACCTGGCTTCTAGTTCAGACTCTGCAGGACTCAGAGCATCTCCTTCATCTGCTCTGGCTTTCAGTTTCGTCATCCATGTGTGGAGGGTAAATAGTGGCCTGAAATCCTTTCCAGCTGGGCTTTTCTATGAGTCTACATTGTTGGTCAATGTTTTAGGCACTTCGGGATCTGAATCAGATACACTGAGCCTTTGATTGTGGCCCAAGTGTGCTTGGATTATTGGTCCCAAACCTGTTGATCGAGTTTTCAGAAACTCCTTCATATGTTCGGGTGACCCAACATTTGTGGCTTTAGATTTTTATCTCAAGCATGAGTTGGATTCCTCCAGAAACCCTAAATTCAATCCTGAAGCTGCGCCATTATAAACTCCCTTATAAATCACGATCTTCTCATCTTTATGGAAATAATTCCAGGGCTTATGGAGGGGAGGGATGCTCTGGAAAGATACTCATGAACATCCAATAGTGACCCAGTGTGACAAAGTGACGGAGCCACTTGAATGTGGGAAATTGTCATCATAACCACCTGGTTGAGAACAGCTTTCACATGATTTATTCCCTTGAGTTAGGTGCAAGATATGTATAAAAGACGTCAGATCACACTATCTCCTCATTGCATTTGACATATCATCACTTGCCCAAGGGTAGAAGAACAAGGTGAGTGTCCTCATTGATCTGATGGCAATTTGGGGGTGGCTGGGACTGCCACACATCAGCTGAATGGGACAGGTTGGAGAGAATGGGAACTACCTGGTAATTGCAGGAAGATAAGGCTCATGAAGATCGTTGGTGTGGCTCAGAAGTAGCAATCCTAGGGGGGATAAATGGTAACCAGAGATTGGGCCAGTGGTGGGGGAGGCTACTTGGTAGGACAAGAGACAGCCACACAGGGCTGAAGGTAGAGCCCATGATGTAAGAATGAAAAGAAGGGAGATGATGAAAACAGGTGGAGTGACCATGGGCTGAGGCTAAACATGTGGTTTCTAGAATGCATAAACCAGATAACATTATAAAAAAAACTTACGATTTTTGAAACTGCCTAGTGCCCTATGTTACTGCCTTTAAAGTCAGGAGTCGTAGGAGAACCAGGACAGGTAGGAGAAGGTGTTACCAAAGTCTAACTTACCAACTGCCTGATTTCTCCTATGCCAGGAAAGTAGGGCTAATCTGCTGTAAAGACATGGGTCCTGGAACCACAAAATCAATTACAGAACTTCAGACTCTGTAGGAAAAATACTGATACAAATGAGATTTATAATCACTGAACTTTTGAAATATCTGCATTGCTTTATAGAGCAACTGAACATTTTCCAAGATGTCCTGCCAACAAAACCAGCAGAAGTACCAGCTCCCTGCCAAGTGCCTCCCCAAATATCCACCCAAGCACCCCCCAAAGGCTCTTCAGGCCCTGGCTCCCTGCCCGCCTCCTGCCCCTTCCTGCTGTGTCCCCAGCTGCTGTATTTCTGGCTTTGGAAGCTGCTGCTCTCTGGTGTCCCACCGGTTTCCAAGTGTCTACCTATGCCAGCCCCAGCCTTCCAACTGCTGTGAGGTGGAACCCTCTGGATGTTCCAGTTGCTGCCATAGTTTTGGGGCTACAGCTGATCTGCAACCTTGGAGGAGCAAAAGAGCCACAGCCAAAGAACAGTCTGGAGCTGACATCACTTCTCACTCTCGGTTTTATTCGTCCCTCTCCTCCTGAATTAAGCTGCCTAGATGTGTACATAATGGATTCCTCTTTTTCCTGAAAATCTCACACTTCCTGGCCTTAGCTCTGGTCCTAGGTCAAGAAGACCTGAACGCTGGAGAAAACTCTACTTCCCAAAGCCTTATCAGTGTGCACAAATAAAGCTTATCTTTCCTGGCACCCAAAACTAATTAGAGTTTGTTGATTTCCCCCATCCTCAGCTTTGAGGAGCTTCCAGGAACCTGGATTCCTTAAGCAGATTCCCACAAATAGCCACCAGATGGGAAATTCCCTCTAGGTAGACCCTGGGTCTGAGCAGCCTGAGAGGGCTGTGAAAAAAATATCCAGAGGGGAATAAGAAGGGGATGTTCCCAAAGTATCAGTGACCCTGTTCCACTGCTATTGCCACATTTGCTACCATCACTGAAATTTCTTCCTACTCATAAAGGACACGATACTTCCCAGTCCCAGAACTTAGCCTCCAGATCATTTTTATTTGGGGGAATCACATGCTTAAGAAGGAAATGCCACAGGGGTACATGTAGTCTTCAGATCTCAGTTCAAAAAGCCATGAAAAATGCTCTCCTTGAGTGAATCCTCCTGACTGAGTCCCTCATGCCTTCTCTTCACACAGGCGCGAGAATCTGGTGGGAATGTACACCACGGTCCAGTGAGCATAATACCCCCGAGAGACATTTGGGCCTTGGTGTTGCTATCCACCCTATGTGGTTTCTTTTCCTCCTTTATTTAATGGGACAAATGCCATGGGTTGGGGGGCAAGTTCTCAAGGTACTTTTTCCAACCCAACAGTGGGCCATAGGCAACAGCAATGCTCTGCCCATCCTTCAGGACTATGGTTCTTTTTTAAATTTTTATTTTATATTGGAGCATAGTCGATTAACAATGTTACATTAGTTTCAGGTGTGCAGCAAAGTGATTCAGTTATACATGTATCTCTTCTTTTTCAAATTCTTTTCCTATTTAGGTTATTACAGAATATTGAGCAGAGTCCCCTGTGCTCTACAGTAGGTCCTTGTTGGTTATCTATTTTAAATATAGCGGTGTGTACATGTCAATCCCAAATTCCCAATCTATCCCTCCCCCCTCCTCCCCCTGCCCTGGTAACCATAAATTCGTCCTCTAAGTCTGTGAGCCTGTTTATGTTTTGTAAATAAGTTCATTTGTATCATTTTTTTAGATTCTGCATATAAGCAATATCATATGATATTTGTCTTCTTCTGTCTGACTTACTTTACTTAGTATGATAATCTCCAGATCCACTCATATTGCTGCAAATGGCATTATTTCATTCTTTTTTATGGCTGAGTAATATTCCATTGTATATAGGTATCACATCCTCTCTATCCATTCATCTGTCAATGGACATTTAGGTTGCTTCCTTGTCTTGGCTATTGTAAACAGTGTTGCAATGGACACTGGGGTGCATGTATCCTTTCGAACCATGTTTTTCTCCAGATATATGCCAGGAGTGGGATTGCTGGATCATATGGTAGCTCTGTTTTTAGTTTTTTTGAGAAACCTCCATACTGTTCTCCATAGTGGCTGTACCAATTTACATACCTCCCAACAGCGTAAGAGGATTCCAGTTCTTCCACACCCTCTCCAGCATTTACTGTTGGTAGATTTTTTGACGATGGTCATTCTGATTGGTGTGAGGTGATACCTCATTGTAGTTTTGATTGCATTTCTCTAATAATTAGTGATGTTGAGCACAAAAGCATAATATTAAAATGGCCAAGACAATTCTAAAAACCAGGAGTAATTTGCAGGGACTAGCTCTACCGGATATTATATATTTATAATATATTATGAAGCTGTTATATAGATAGTGTGGTACTAGACCATGAATATACAGACAGATCAATAGGACTCAATGGGAAGCTCAAAGCTGGGACCAAATATATAGGGGAAATTAATTAAGTATCACGTAAATTGCATAACTGAGCAGTTTCCAGAAAAAGAAATATTATGGCTCCCAAGCATAATGAAAGAAAATTGAGCTGACTTACTAAGAAAAACTCAAACCTACTCTGAAATATCAGTTTTAACTTATCAGGTTGATAGAGCACAATTAGTTTAATAATGAATTCATTGTGTGAGTTTGTGGGGAAATATGCAGTTTTACACGTTGTGAGGAATGATGTAAATTGGTGAAACATCCATGGAAGAAAAATTGACAACGTCTCTCAGCTTTATCTTTTGAGGAAGCAACTGCACTTAGGGAAATGTATGCTATATCCATTCTCCCCGAGGCACGATGTATGTACAGTGTGTCACCACAGCATTGTTTGCAAGAGCTCAAATTGGGAATTCCCATGTGTCTCTAGATTATTATTCAGACAGCAAACTGAATGAAGATACTCTTTATGTACCGAAATGGAATGATCCCCAACATGAGAAAAAGCAGTGAGCAAAACAATGTGGAGTTTCTCTTATTTTGTTAAAAGAAGGAAAGGTATACATGTTTGTGTGTGGCTTTTAGCATATAAAATACCCCTGGAAAGATATTTGAGAAACTGATTGCTATTGGATGAAGGGATTGGAGTAGCAGGGGGAAATTGCACTGTGTATCCTTTTTACCTTTTGGGTTTCAAACCAAATAAATATATGATAATAATGGATAATATCAAAGGAGAAGTACAGGAAGCTGGGCCTCAGGGACCTGAACCCAGAAGTGAGAGACCACAAGGATTTGCTCCATTACAGAGCAAACTGGCCTCAATTTTCTCATCACCAATAAATTTAGCTCCTATAACTAAAGAAGATGGTCATAATCATCCCTAATTTTGATGACAGAGGCAAAAAAAAAATAAATAAATAGGAGGTAGGAGTGGGGCTGTGAAGGGACACATTCTGTTAGTTTGGATGATGTTTGGAGAACAGACTTTAAAAACAGGTTTCTCACCTTGTGCAAATGAAGTTCGGAGTTATAGCAGAGACCACAGCCCACACACAAAAAAGTAACTAACAATCAGCATTCATGCATTCAACCAACATTGTTTATTCCCTATATGTCAGAGACTATTCTAGAAGCTTGAGGTGAGTCCGTGTGGAAAAAAAAAAAAACTTTGCCCATTTGGAGGTGACATTTTGGTGAGAGAAGAAAGACAATAGACAAAAACAGAGCAAAGAAATTATACGTAGAGTATATTGTATGTATACAAAAAGTGTTACCTAGGAAAAGAAAGTAGAACTGTATAAAGGTGATTGGAGTGAGGGAAAGAGTAGCAGATTGTAATTTTAATTAATTAATTAATTGGGGGTATAGTTGTTTTACAGTGTCGTGTTAGTTTCTACTGTACAGTGAAGTGGAGTTCCCTGTGTATACAGCAGGTTCTTATTAGTTATACATATTAGTGTATACATGTCAATCTCAGTCTCCCAGTTCATCCCACCCCTGACCTCCACCCCTTCTTTCCATATGTCCATACGTTTGTTCTCTACATCCGTGTCTCTATTGGCAGATGGTAATTTTAAATAGGAAGATGAGGGTGTAATATCTCACTTATAAAGCCACATTTAAGCCAAGACTTGAAGGAAGCAAGGGAGTTAGTGATGAAGATCTCTTGGGGAGACTATTCCAGCCAGTACAAGCAAAGGGCCCCAGGTGGAGGGGTGTGGTGTTTATGCTGAGCTAGAAATGAATAAAATAGAGTCCTTACCCCCCGCAAGGGATCCTTGTTTCTCCCATGTTTAGAACCCCTCAGTGGCTCCCATTGTCCTCAGGTTAAATCCAAACCCTTTCCCATGGCGTATAAGGCCCTCATCGGTACCGTGTCCACCCTTTCTCCTTTCTCCCCGCTGTGCTCCAGCCACACCGAGCTTCTCCCCTACACAGGACACCTCCATGTCCCACTCTCTATCTCCCGTTGGCACCCAATCCCTGCTTAAACATCACTCCTTCCGGAAAGCATGCCAGACCCCAAACCCGACCCCATGTGCTCCCTTGGTAACCTGTGCTTCCCCTGCCATCATTCTCATCACACAGTACTGACGCCGTCTACTGTCTCTACACAGAATTAAAAGAGCTTTGAGAATGTCAGCTATTGAGCTTGTACACTTCATGTTCAGGATGGAGCCTGGTAGACAGTAGACAGTACATATGTGTGCGTTAGGCTTATGTCTTAGGTAATCGAACCATTATGTTTTTTTTTTTAACATCTTTATTGGAGTATAATTGCTTTACAATGGTGTGTTAGTTTCTCCTTTATAACAAAGTGAATCAGTTTTACATATACATATGTTCCCATATCTCTTCCCTCTTGTGTCTCCCTCCCTCCCACCCTCACTATCCCACCACTCTAGGTGGTCACAAACCACTGAGCTGATCTCCCTGTGCTATGCGGCTGCTTCCCACTAGCTATCTATTTTACATTTGGTAGTGTATATATGTCCATGCCACTCTCTCACTTCATCCCAGCTTACCCTTCCCCCTCCCCGTGTCCTCAAGTCCATTCTCTAGTAGGTCTGTGTCTTTATTCCCGTCTTGCCCCTAGGTTCTTCATGACCTTTTTTTTTTTTTAGATTCCATATATATGTGTTGGCATACGGTATTTGTTTTTCTCTTTCTGATTTACTTCACTCTGTATGACAGACTCTAGGTCCATCCACCTCACTACAAATAACTCATTATGGGTTTACTCAAGAGCTACCTGTGCCCTTCAGGAGAGAAGAAACCAAGGGGAACCCTGCTATCCAGGCAGCAGGGGGTGCCGGTGAGTCAGTCACAGTCACAGAATATTGGGGAGAGAGAACGACAAGGTCACAGAGGCTTAGAACCTCAGAAGCTTGGCATCCGGAGGGAACAGAAACCATTTGACTTCTGATAGTCATGGATTCACTAGGCTGCTGAGGGCGGGGGCATATCTGCTGCCAGTCCAGGGAAGACAGTTTTTGGAAGCCAAGCATGAGAACCACGAATTGAAAAGAGACAAAAAAGAAGTGTCCAGAGCAGGTAACCCAGAGAAAACTTGTCGATGGGTCCTGCCTTCATGGCTGTCCATTCATCCATTCATTCATTCCTTAGTACTGAAGTCCACATAATGTCATACACTGTGTTAGATGCTGAGAACAGTGGCGAGCAGGACAGCAAGGATGCCTGTGCCCATGAAACTAACAGACCAGAGGAGAAGCCAGACAATTAGGGAAATCATGATAAACATGTAGCGAGAAGTGTAGGGAGCACCAAGAGCTTATATCAGGGCCACAAACCCTACGGGTTAGTGTTGTTTTCCTCAAGTGATGTGTAAGCTGAGACTTCAGGTTTGAGTAATATTCAGTGAGGGTGTGGGGATAGGTGTTCTAGGCCATGGGAAGAGCAGTACAAAGATCCAGACAGAGGCCAGCAGGATTTAGCAGGGATCTGCTCTGGGCCAGTCTGATGACATGGAAGGAACAGTGGCTAGAGATGAGGCTGGGCTGCTGGGCAGAGGTCAAGGAGAGGGCAGTGAGACAAAGGAGAGAGCACTGGCTCAGAACGCATGGGACCTGAGGGCCTTGTCCTTTCCCTCCCTGTGCTTTAGTGCACAGGACTGATTCCTAAGATGCTCTCCATCTTTGATGCAGCACCCCACCCCCAATCGGGACCTGTTCCCGGGACCTGCCCAAAGGGAATGTGCTGGGAGGGGATGTCTGGAAGCAGCCAAGTGAACCCCTGGATGGGAGCTCTGGGTACCCTCTGGCCACTGGGATGAGAACTGCCCCTGTAGAAACAGCCCAGCCTGGACTTGGAAGGATGGAGTCTGACATGCTGGACTTCCTGGTGGACAGGAGGCTCCCAACTGTCAGTCCAGGGGCACTGGCTACAGAGGGATAAAGGTAAGCCACAGACACAGAGGAGGAGAGAAAGAGAGAATGGAAAACAGTGACAGAGAGAGACAGAGAGGCAGGGAGAAGAAATTGTAAAGGAAGCAAAACATGCACAGAGAAAAGCAACAAAAAATTTTAAAGGGCTCACTGTCCACTCTCCCACTCCCCACCTCCCTCCCACCCCCACCTTCTTCTCTACCCTGGTCTCAGGTCTGACCCCCTCATGGGACAGATTCTGACAACACGGAGACTGCGCCAGATACCAGGCTCCTTGCACACGCTCACGTGCGCGTGCGCACACACGCACATGCACAAGCTCAGCCCCCAGGGCTCCAGGGAGCCCAAGTGCACACAGACTTTCTGTCAAACAGCTTCAAAGACCATGGAGGAGGCACCGAGCAAGGCTCCTATGGCCCTTAACTCTCCCCTCTTTTTCCCCATTTTCCTGCTGATGTCTGGGTTCTATTTTCATATCTGTGTGTCTCCTTTTGCCCTGCTTCTCCTTCCTCCTCCATCCCGGGCAAGTCAGGGCATCGACAGGGCAGAACTCTGCCACCTCAGCCTCTCTGCAGCGTCTCTTGACCTGGAGGGAGGGACTGTGTCACTTGTGCCCTACTCCCACCCCTTAGGAGTCCTGGTCCAGTGTCGTGTGCCTAAAACTGAGCAGAGACCTCTTCCCGGATGACAGAATTAGTTCCTGAATAACTGGCAGGCATAAGGTCACAACTGAATTGAGGCCAACACCCTGCCCCACAAGTCACTTTTGCCTCTCAGGTGAGAACCTGCCCCTGACCCAGCTGAGGCTGCAGCCAGACTGCCAGGGACCTGGGAGTGTGGAGAGTGCAGACCCATGGTAGGGACCCCGTGAGGTGACCCTTCTCAGATTTCTTTTCCTCCTGGTGCTCTAGCTCAGGAGATGCACAGCCTAGTGGACCCCAAAGGGTAGCCACCCCGGTCTGTCCTCAGCCAGCAGCAAGCAACACAGTGACATCCTCCTCAGGCTCATGGCGGTGGCTCCTTCCCCCAGAGAAACCCCACGCCCAGCTCAGTGGGGCCCAGCTTGCACACCCGAGCTGAGTGAGGTGGATCCCCAGAAGCAAGGGCTGAGCTATGGGCCTGACACCCATCATCTGAGACAGCCGAGGCCCTGGGTCTACAGCACAGTGTGTCATCGGACAGGTTTCCTCCAGGAACCACCTAATGTAAGAATCCCGCACACCTTCCGGGAACCAGATCTGCCTTCAGTGGCAAAGAGGGGATGGTAAGGCTTTCCGTCCCACCCAGGGAACCCTCAGGGAGCCTTTGGTGTGAGGGGGAGTTGTAACTCCTGTCCCCAGGAGTCCCCCCATCCTCACGACACAGAGAAAAGAACAGAAAGATGAGAGCCATGGCTTTCTCAGCACCGGATGGAGTATTTGGAGTAGGGCTGGGAGGGGGTGGTGGATGGCAGGGCAGGGGTGGGATAGAGGACGGGGAAGAATCCACCGGCAGGAGGGACTGAGGCCAGGACAGAAGCAATCTCCTTAGGAGTTATTCACACAGACTCCAATTTTAAAGCCTGATGAACAAATACAATGAAATCTGTTTGGTCCAGCCACGCAGTCATGGTCATAAACTTCAAGTTCTTCCTACCTTGTTCTTGTGCTTCTGCGTGGACACACACACACACACACTCACACACAGGTGGGTACACACATGCACACACAGATACACAAGTGTGTGTGCCTAGTGGAAAGCCCACGGCAGTAACTGGTTCAGCTTAAAAAAACAGTTTGGAAGGACTTCCCTGGTGGTCCAGTGGTTAGGACTCTGCACTTCCACTGCAGGGGGTCTGGGTTTGATCCCTTGTCGGGGAACTATGATCCCACAAACTACGCAGTTGAAAAAATTTTAAAAAATCAAAAAAAAAAAAAAAAAAGAAAAATCATTTTGGGCCAGTGGCTTATCTGTGGGTTCTGGAGGCTGGAGGGTGGTGGCAACTTGATCTCAGCAGTTGTCACTTGAACTCCCACACACATCCTCCTCCACCCGGGTGACAGGCTCTGACAGACCTGGCACCTCCCTGATGTGGGTGTGTGGACTTGTGGGATGAGCCCCCATCCGGGGTGCTTGCTCATTTCTTCTCCTCCACGTCTCGCCCTGGGCTAGAAGACACCCCAGGTCCCTCTGCCTGCTGACTCTGGGCCACTTCTAGACACTCTGTCCTGCTCTGGGACCTCCCAGTGGCTTTCGTCCACGTGCCATAAGAGGGACTGGGCAGAAACCATAGCGGTGCTGCCCTAGGGGCCATATATTGAGTCCTAGGTGTGTGGACTTAAGGAGGACTTTCCTGGATTTCCTGGGTGGGAGGTAGGTGGGTTGATAAGGAGCAAAGAAAGAGTTGTTTGGGTTTTTCCTACTCCTAGAAGAATCGGGAGATTACAGAAGCCCTGAATGGTTGAATTAGAGGACATCTACAAGGTCCAGTTGTTTCCTCTTCACCCCTAACGCTGCCCCCACACAAAGGAAGAGATAAAGGTCAGAGAGGTGAAGAGAGCTGCCCTGCCCCCTGGCTCAGGAGTCATAGAGCCAGACCTGGAACTCGGTCCTCCATGCCAAGAGCAATGACCTTTCTGTCTCCTTTGCTGGAAACGTCCCCAAGGCAGACACTTCCTACGTGCTGAGGGGCGTGGGGGGGATGATGCTTTCAGGAAGGGCAAGACAAAAGATCCATCTGTCTCAAGATAGTCGGTCACCCTAGAAATAGTCCTGTTGCACCTGGGTCCCTGGGTACCATGTTGGACACCAGACCAAGCACATGCTCTGGGTTGGGATGGAACCTGACTTGAATCCACTTACTAGCAACTGAGGTAGATCTCTGAACTTCAATCATACTGATAGGTAAGATGGGATGAAAACACCAACTTCTCAGGCTGGCTGTAACCCTTCATGAGATGAAGTTCTTGAAGTGCCTGCCACTGGACTCAGACTCGGCTGCCAAGGGTCACACTCTTCCTCATTAGCTAAGAGACCTTAGGCAAAATTCTTACATATTCCGGTCTTTCCTTTTCTATCTGGAAAACGGCTCCCTAGTGAGGAACCAGCACACTGACCCATATGAAGGCACAGAACTCTGGGACTGGGTTCCCTCTGAGCATCCAGCCTTGCTTTCCCAGCGCTGGTCTGTGTCATCACTCTGAAGATGGATGTATCTGGGGGTCAAAGAAGAGGGGAGTGAATGCAGGCAGCCAGCTTTCCCTCTGAAAATGTTCTTTTTGTTCTAGGACCTCCAAAACTTGAGAAGAGGTGTGACCAACCAAAATGCAACCCAAGCTGCCCACCGAAATGAAGCCCATGCTGCCCGCCGAAGCCTCTGTGTTACATTCAGCCCACGTGCTGCTGTTTGGAGCCCAAGCCTGGGTGCACGTGCCTTAATAAGGAGACTGATCCCACTGCACCAAAAACTCAGAACAATAACTCCCTAAGCCAACAGCAGTCCCAAAGTCCAGAACTGGTGCCCAAATCAGGTCCCCAGGGGCAGAAGCAGCCAAACAAGTAGACTGTCACAAACAAGTGGACGGTGCCATGCCCACCACCTGGTAGAGTCAGGCTAGACCTACTTTTAGAAAAGCTGATTCTCATTGACCACCAATTCCTCCCAACCAGAAGCCCCTATTTCCCTTCATAGCCTCCCAACCTAGGGAGGCCCCAGCTGGAAATGGAAGGTTGAAGAGGCTAGAAACATCTTGCCTAGCGATCCTGATATTAGATAGCACAAAAATAAAAGAGCAATACAAAATTGCCTCTGTTTCCTCCTTTACCTATAAAACCATCTCCCTTGTCCAGCCTAAGTCCAAGAAAATATTCTAGGCATGTCATCAAGGGCCCAGGACCCAGAAAACCAGAGTCCAGAAGTACAAGGCCTCTGCTGAGCCAGAATTAGTGTGACTGACTCATCCCTGTTTTAAAATGAAAGTCCCACGTTCCAGGAATCCCTCCAGTCCCAGGAAAAGGGGGCGGCCAGTCACCTAAGAGCAGGAATTCCAGTGCCCCTGGGCCCCTGCGCACCACCTTTGAGGTCAAACCAGCAAGAGCACATGCCGAGGAGTGATTCCCCTCCCTTATCCCAGAGATTTTCGTAGAGATAGAGCTCTCAGGACTCAGCACAGCACTGCAGCTGGCCCAGGCAGCAGAGTCTTATGGCATCAATACCAGCTCTACGATGGTGGAGCAAGTTGTTGGACCCACTCAGGCTCCATTCCCTCATCTGTAAAATGAGGGTAATGGTACTTACTTCAAAGGGTTTTTATGAGAATTAAATGGGATCATTCATTTAAAGTGCTTGACATAGGATCTGACACATCATGGATACTCAATGCATTGGTTCTCCTCAAACTTCCCTCTCTGTCAACAGGTCTCTATTTCTCTCCAAAGAAGCCACCATGCTCCAGCAATTTGTTCCCAAAACACACCTCCGTTAATCTAGGTGGACAGGTAGAAATAGAGAAATCAGTCTCATTCACTGTACTTGTAAACTTCATTTTTTCCTGCTTTCTTGGTATACAGCTGACATATTCATCACCTTCAGAATTTTTCTAATGACCTTTTGTGTTTCTTCCCTCATGATTCTCCCTGCCCACCAATCTCCAGAAAACAACTGATCTACTTTTGGTCCCTATAAGTTAGTTTGAACTTTCAAGAATTTTATACAAGTGGTATCATCCAGTATGTATTCTCTTATGCCTGGCTTCTTTCACTTAGCAAAACTACTCTGAGACTCAAACAAGTTGTTGCATGTATCAATTGTTCATTCTTTTTTATTGCTGGGTAGTAAATGCCCTCATTGTACGGATAACACCACATTATGTCTATCCATTCATCTATTGATGGACATTTGGATTGTTTTCAGGTTTTGACTATTACAAATAAAGCTGCCCTGAACGTTCATGACAAGTTTTTGGATGGGTATATGATTTCATTTCTCTTGGATAGAGACCTAAGAGTAGAATAACTGGTAGAATAACTGGTATGGTAGGTATATGTTTTACTTTTTAAGAAATTGCCCAACTGTTTTCCAAACTGCTTGTGCCGTTCTACATTCCCACTGAAAGTACGTGAGAATTCTGGTTGCTGCACATCTTTGCCAACATTTTGTGTGCTCAGTTTTTTATTTTTAGACATTCTAATTGACATGTGTTAATTGAGTTTAATTTGCATTTCCTTAATGGCTACTGGTATGAGCATCTTTCCATGTGCTCATTTGTCTCCAGGTATCTTCCTTGGTGAATTATCTGTTCAAATATTTCCTCCATTACTTTGCTGAGATGTTTGGTTTCTTATTACTGAATTCTGAAAGTTTTTAAAAGATATATATATACATTTTGATATAAGTCCCTTATCAGATAAGCTATCTGCACATATTTACCCCAGTCTGTGGCTCATCTTTTCATGCTCTTAAAGAGTTTCTTTCAAAGAGGAGGAGTTCTTAATTTTGACAAAATCCAATTAATTTTTTTTCTTTTATGGATCTTGCTTTGGGTGTCCTATCTAAGAAATCTTTGCCTAATCCTAGGACACAAAGGTTTTCTCCTATGTGTTCTTCTATAAGTTATTTTTTGTATATGGTGAAAGTTTTGGACAAAGGATTTATTTTGGGGGGGGCAGTGTGGAGGGGCATATAGGGATATTCAATTGATCCTTTCTCTACTGAATTGCCTTTGCATCTTTGTCAAAAATCAACTGACCATATTTGTTTGTATTTACCTCCAAATTCTTATTTTGTTACATTGATCTATTTGTCCTTCCTGACACTCTCATCTTATTTACTATAGCTTTAATGTGTCTTGAAGTCAGATAATGTAAGTCCTCTAATTTTGTTCCTTTTCGAAGTTGCTTTAGCTATTCTAGGTCCTTTGCACTGCCATATGAATTTTGCAATAAACTTGTCCATTTCTACAAAAAAAAAAAAAAGAAAGCCTGCTGAGATTTTGACTGGGATTGAATTAAATCTGTAGATTAAATTGGAGAGGAATGGACATCTTAACAATATTGAGTCTTTCAATTCATAAACATGGAATATCTAACCATTTATATAGGTCATTTTAATTTCTTTTTAAGTTTTGTAGTTTTCAGTGAAAAGGTTTTGCACATATTTTGTCACATTTTCCCTAGGTATTTCATCTATTTTGATCATAATTTAAATGGGGTTTTTAATTTCAGTTTCTGATTATTCATTGTTAGTATATGAAAATGCAATTTTTGTATAATCTTGTATACTGCTTATTAGTTTCAATAGCTTCATGTAAATTCCATAATATTTTCAATATATGTGATCAGGTCATCTGAGCATAAAGAGAGTTTTACTTTTTCCTTTCCAATCTGGATGCTTTTTATCTCTTTTTTTTTGCTGCCATTTGAGGATGGTCCTTCTCTTTCTACTTTGCTGGGAGTTTTTAACAAAAAATGGATGTTGAATTTTGAAAAATATTTTCTTCTGCATCTATCGAAATGATCATACAGTTTTTCTCTTTTGGTCTATTAATATGGTGAATTACATTGATTGATTTTTTTTTAACATCTTTATTGGAGTATAATTGCTTTACAATGGTGTGTTAGTTTCTGCTTTATAATGATTGATTTTTGAATATTAAAACAGCCTTGCATTCCTGAGTCAAACCCTATTTGATTGTGCTGTTAGTCCTTTTTACATGTGTTTAAGTTTGATTTGCTAAATTCTTGTTACCTTTTTGCCTCTATGTTAAGGAGAGATATTGGTCTATAGTTTACTTTTCTTGTAATGCCTTTTTCTGGTTTTGGTGTCAAAATAATGTCCTTATGAAGTGAGAAGTAGTCCCTTCTCTTCAGTTTTCTGGAGTAGCTTGTGGAGAATTTGGTATATTTCTTCCTTAGGCGTTTGGTAGAATTCACCAGTGTTTCTTTGTGGGAAAGTTTTTAATTTAAAATATAATTTCTCTAACTGATTTAGAGTTTTTCAGATTATCTATTTCCTCTTGAATGAACTTTGCTAATTTTTTTCTTTTAAGAAATTTATCCATATTATTTGTTTTTGAATTTGTTGTCATAAAGTGTTTTATAATATGTCCTTAACATTTTTTAATACCTATAGAATTTGTAGCAAGGTGACCTCTTTCATTGCTTTTTTAAAAAAATTATTTATTTTTATTTATTTATCTTTGGCTGTGTTGGGTCTTTGTTGCTGCACGTGGGCTTTCTCTAGTTGTGGTGAGCGGGGGCTACTCTTCGTTGTGGTGCACAGACTTCTCATTGCGGTGGCTTCTCTTGTTGCGGAGCACAGGCTCTAGGTGCATGGGCTTCAGTAGCTGTGGCATGTGGGCTCAGTAGTTGTGGCTTGCGGCTCTAGAGCGCAGGCTCAGTAGCTGTGGCACACGGGCTTAGTTGCTCCGCGGCATGTGGGATTTTCTGGACCAGGGCTCGAACCCGTGTCTCCTGCATTGGCAGACGGATTCTTAACCACTGCACCACCAGGGAAGTCCTTTCATTTCTGATATTGGTGATTTATGTCTTCTCCCTTTTTTTCCTGCTTAGTCTGGCTAGTGTTTTCAACAATTTTATCAATCTTAAAGAATCAGCTTTTTGTTTCATTGGTTTTCTATGTTGTTTCACTTTTCTGTTTCACTGATGTCTGAGCTGATTTTTATTATTTCCTTTCTTCTGCTTACTCTGGGCTTACTTTGTTCTTCTCTTTTCTAGTTTCTTAACATGAAAGCCAAGGCCATTAACTTGAAGTCTTTCCTCTTCTAGTATGCACATTTAATGTTATTAATTTTCCTCTCAGTACTGTTTTAGCTAGTTTCAAAATTTTTTTATATGTTGTGTCTTAACTTTCTAGATCAAAAGACTTCCTAACTTTTTGAGTTGTCCTTTGATCTATGTGTTAGCTATGTTTTTTTTTTTTTGCCAAATGTTGGGAGATTTTTAAAAGATCTTTATGTTATTTCTAATTTTATTCCTCTGTAGTCAAATAACACACTTTGTATTACTTGAATCCTTTTAAACTTATTGAGACTTGTTTTATGGGCCAGAATATGCTCTATCTTGGTGAATGCTCCAGGTACACTCAAAAAGAAAGTGGAATCTGTTTTGCACGGAATGTTCTATAGTGTCAATTACGTTAATTTTTGTGACAGTGTGATTTCAGTCTTCTATATTTCTAATGATGCTATGGCCACTTATCAATTATTAAATGAGTAGTGTTGATATCTCTGAAGATAACCATAAACTCTTCTATTATTTCTTGTAACTCTAACAGTTTTGATTCATATATTTTGAAAACTTTTTATTAGATGCATAAACATTTAGGGTTTATTATATCCTCTCCATAAATTGCCTCATAATCATCACAGAATGACTTTCTTTGTCACTGGTGATATTCTTTGCTCTAAAATCTACTTTCAAGTCAATTTAGTCACTTCAGTATTCTTTTGATTGGTATAAGCAAGACATTACTTTTTCCATCACTTTATTTTCACCCTATTAGCATCTTTATATTTAAAATGGGTTCCTTCTAGATAATATATATTTGGGTCTTTTTTATTCAATCTGATAATCTCTGCTTTTTAATCAGAGTGTTGAGATCAATACTTTTAATGTGATTATTGATATGGTTGAGTTTAAATCTACCATCTTACTATTTGTTTTCTATGTCTCACCTATGTTCTGTTTTCTTTTGCCTTTGTTTTTCCTTTCCACTGAGTCTTTTATATAATCCCATCTCACCTCCTCTGTTGACTTACTCTCTATAACTCTTTGTGCGATGTTGGTGGTTAAATTGTGTTGTACAGATCCATCCTTCACTTAGGATAGTTTACCTTCATATTACACCACTTCACTTGCAGCCTAAGAACCTATAAACAATATTCTTCCGTTTCTTTCCTTCTGACCTTTGTGTTTTGGTGTGATACACTTTTCTTTTACATATGTTAAAAACCTCGTAATACATTGCTATCAATTTTGCTTTAAATAATTATTTATTCTCCAAGTAGGTTTAAATAGTAAGCAAAAGTCTTTTGTTTTTATCCAGGTAGAGTGCTCTTTCTTCCTTTGTGTGGATCTATAATTCCATTTTATATCACTCCTATTCATCCTGAAGGATTACCTTTTTTTTTTTTTTTTTTTTGCATTACGCGGGCCTCTCACTGTTGTGGCCTCTCCCGTTGCGGAGCACAGGCTCCGGATGCGCAGGCTCAGCGGTCATGGCTCACGGGCCCAGCCGCTCCGTGGCACGTGGAATCCTCCCGGACCGGGGCACGAACCTGCGTCCCCTGCATCGGCAGGCGGACTCAACCACTGCGCCACCAGGGAAGCCCATGAAGGATTACCTTTAACATTTCTTAGAATACAGAGTCTTCTGGTGTTAAATTATTTCAGCTTTGAAATGTTTGACAAAGTCTTCATTCTATAAAGATATTTTACTGAATATAGAATTCCAATGTATATATAGTGTCTCTTCCAGTACACTTGCTCTGCTATTTTCTGGCTTGCATTATGAAGAGTGAGCAATTTGTTCTTACTCTTTTTCCCTCTGTAATATGACCTTCCTTGTGCAATGTGTCTTTTTCTGTGCTGGTTTTTGTGATTATTTTCTTTATCACTTGCTAGAAGCAATTTTATTTTGATGTGATAATATAATTTGTTTCACATTTCTTGTGCTTGAGCTCACTAATTTTTTGTATCCGTGTAGATCCCCCCACCCCGGTTTGTAAACATTTCAGTAATTGCCCTCCTACTCCATCTTTCAGGGACTTCAGCTATGCTTGTACTAGGCTGCTTGATATTTTCCCACAGCTCACTGAAGCATTGTTCCTTTTCTTTTAAAATTGTCTTTCTGTATTTCATTTTGGATCATTTCTAAGTGAGATAAGTCAGACAGAAAGACAAATACTATATTTTCTCACTTATGTGTGGAATCTTAAAAAAAAAAAGCCTCATTGAGACAGAGTGAAGTGGTGGTTGGCAGGGACTGGGTGGGGGCAGGTAGGGGAGGGAATAGGGGTAGAAACCACCATTTATAAGGTAAATAAGCTCTGGGAATTTAATGTACAAAATGGTGACTGTAAGCAACAATATTGTCTTATTTATTTGAAAGCTGCTAAGAGAGTAGATCTTAAATGTTCTTACCATACACACAAACAAATGGTAATTATGTGATAAATATGTTAACTAACCTTATCGTGGTAATTACTTTGTAATATATACGTGTATCAAAGCATCATATTGTATACCTTAGACTTACATGATTTTTATCAATTATATCTCAATAAAGCTGGAAAAAAGAGGAACCATTTCAATGGCAGAAAACTCAGGTTAGGAAGGTGCAAACTGGGGAGACTTAAATGTTTCCTCTCCCCTCCACTCAACACTAGATCAATTGCTGTTTGCTTGATTAAGCATTGGATGAAGTGGTTGGGTTACATTTAGGAGTCATAGACAAAAATTACAAACTGAATTTTTAAACTCTGATATCCTGCTGCACACACCAGAGATGCTTGTACTATGTGAGACCCAGGAAGCTGCAATGGCAAGTTAAGCATGGAAGATGGGGCTCCTTGAACCTCAGCCAGACTGAATGCTCCTCCTTCCCCAGTTAAAATAATACTATACTTACCCTGGCTCCAGCCCCCGTCATTTTTCTTGCCTCCTGGAGGTGGGCATAGCACAGACCCTCCAGAAGGGCTGGGGCTGGCTTGGCTCTATTAGCCCTCAGTGCCTGCAGGGATGCCAGGACTGTCTCTTCTAGTCTCATCCCTGAATGCAGATTTCACACTTTTGTTTGGCCTCATGGCCAGTTAGATCCACCTGCTGCTTGGAACGACTTAGAGGCAGGGGCAGAGGATGGCTGGAATTCCTGTATTGCTAGGGCTGGAGGCAGGGAGAGGAGAAATGAAACTCTAAGCACAGAAATACCACCAAAAAGCGCCAGGGCAGACGCAGGAGGAAAAATGGGGTCCTGGTTTTGCTCTCTAAAGCTTGAGACTATGAATGTGGAGGAAGGAATGTTTACAAAGTCACATGATCACTACTGCTACAAAGAAGGAGAGACTATGTAGGGGGGTGAAATTTTGGAATATTTTAATCCCATCCTTTCTCTCACACAAGACTCCCTGAGGAGCCGTCTTCCATCTTGCGAGCAGCACAGACCCCAGAGGAGGGTCTACGGCTGGATCTTCAAAACAAAAATTAAGTTTCTAAGCAGGCTTTTGGGATTCATGGCACAGATCTAAAATCTTCTACTTTCCAGAAAGCAGTCTTAAAATAATCTGAGGGGTAAGAGGAGAAGGAATGGAAGAGGGGATCTTACCTTGCCTGAGGTTAAGCCAGAGTTGACTGAGTTTATCCGGACTTGAATGCATTAAGTTTTCTCTCATCAAGAACAGTGACTAGATATTAGACGTTAAATTTATTTATGGGAAAACACAGTTACATCTTTTTAACATGAGTAGACATTCCTTCCAGAAGTATTTACGTAGGTGACAGACATATTGGACATGTTGAGGAGACCATGTTCCAAGTACGGTCCCAAGTATTGGGAAAGTCGAGAAATTAATACAGTAAAGAGCTCTCCTCTCATGAACTTACATTCTAGCGAAGGAAGAACACAAGTAAAAACCATAAGTTCAAATGATGACGAGCACTCTAATGAGATAAATAGCATGTTGGAGTGAGCGGTCTATTTAGATAGGGTGGCTGGAGGAGCCATCTCAGGGAAGTGACATTTCGAGTAGAGGTCTGAATGAGGTGCAGAAGTAAGTCATGGAGATATTTGCAGAAGAGGTCTCCAGGAACAGAGAAGAAGTGGGAAAGTCCCAGCCTGGATCCAAACCTCCACAGGCAGGAGCAGAGGAGTGGGAAGATGGGGTTGAAATGAACATGGGCTGTAGAGCTGTCAGGGTCTCGTGGACTTTGGTCTGTCAGTGATGACTTCCCAGCAGAGGAAGGGTAGAGTCATGAGCAGAGTTTAGAAGATGCTGGAGGAAGGGAATCAGCACTGGCTATTCTCCCATTTATCTGCTTCTCTTCCCTATAAGACTTTTTGAAAATGCTGTCTATTCTCACTGTCCCAAGCCCTCTCTTCTCATTCGCTCTTGAAGTCACTGCAATCTGGCTTTCATCCTCACCTCTGCCCTTGACTGCCTTTGTCAAGGTCTCCAATGGACTCCATGTTGCCCAGCCCAATGGGTGTTCTTGGTCCTCATCTTTACAGCATTTCCTCCAATTGTTCATCCCTTCTCCTCAACGTCTCCACTTGTCTTCCGGGATACCCCATTCTCCGGATGGGTTTCTTACCTGCTCCTTCTCAGTTTGTCCCAATTTTCTTGACTTGTTCCTTCTCATCTGACCCCTTGACACTGGAGTAATTCAGGGGATGGTCCTGAACCTCTTCTCTTTACTATCTGTATTCATTCCCTTGATGACCTCATCCTGGCTCATGACTTCACATGCTATTTATACACTGATGATTTCCAAATTTATGTCTACAGCATGAACCTTCTTCCGAACTCCGCTAGTATATCTAACTGCCTACTTGACAATTCTACTTGGGTGTGTCTAATGGGTATCTCAAACTTAACACGTCACAAAGCTCACTGTTGATTTTTCCCACAAAGCCAGCCCCACCCCTGGTCTTCTCTATATCTGTTAAATGGCAGCTCCATCCTTAGTCATTCATTCAGGCCAAGAATTTTTGAGTCATTGTTTGCTCTCACCTATACCTCACATCTAATCTGTTAGTGAATATTACTGATTCTATTGTCAAAGCATATCTATAATCTGACCACTTCTCCCTGCCTCTGCTACTGTTACCCGAGTTCTAAGCAGCTACTGTGTGGCTGTGGTTGCCTCTTACGGTTCTACCTGCTTCCACCCTTGCCAGAGAGATCCTTTTAAAGTAAGTCAGATGATGCCAATCCTCTGTGCAGTACTCTGCAGTGGCTTCTCATCTCATTCACTGTAAAAGCCCAAGTTGCTGCATGATTTCTCCCACTGCCTGGCATCACCCACTCCTCCACCCTCACCTCTGACAGCTCTTTCCCTCATTCACACATGCCCAGCTATACTGGCCTCCTTGCTGGTTTCAGAACATGCCTTAGGGACATGGCCCCTGCTGTTCCCTCTCCCCCCACTTATCCTCACCTTGACCTCATTCCTTCATGTTCTTGCTGTAGGCCTTTCTTGACTACTCCATTTAAAATACACAACATCCCCTCCCTGAGCGCTCCATAAACCTCTTCTTTGCCCTATTTTTCTACACAGTATTTCTAACACGCTTTATATTCCAGGCATGTGTTTATTTCACTTGCCACCTGCCTCTCACACTGGAATGAAAATTTTAGGAGGGTGGGGACTTTCACCTGTTTTGTTCAAGGCTGTACCCCTAAGTGTCTGGAACACAGGCACACGGGAAGCTCTCAATCTGCTCTCAATGGACAAAAGATCAATAAGGCAGAAGGTGATAAAGGGACTTCCAGCACAGAAGCACAGAGGTGAGTAAAGGTGAACTCAGGAGATGAGGGGATCTGGACCTGGCCGGGACCTGCCACTGACCCGCTGTGTGATTCCTGCCCTTCCTTCCCGTCTCTAGACTGTGTCATCCTTCGTGAAGCCAGGGTTGAACTTGATGACCGTAAAGGCTCCTCCAGCACCAGCTTTCTCACATGTGGATCTTAAGCTGGTAAAGAAGCTGGTTTGGTGGTGCCTGGGGCCTGAGGCTCCCAGAAGTACTGGAGGCTGGACCACAGGGGAGAGAAAAGGCGAGGCTATAGCCGAGCACACAAGGACTTGCCTGTAAGAGGAAGACCTGGGCTTGCCTTTCTCCCCTAAAGACTTCTGACTTCTCTCTCTCCTTCCTGCCCTCCCCCCTCCACCCCACTCCAAGCAGGCTTTCTAGTAAAACCTGAGTGGCAGGAAAATAACTTTTCGGCCACTCCTGCAGTTTCCAGCTCAGGCGTCTTCTGGTTTGCAGCTCTTCAATCTTCCTCTGTGGCAACCCTGGACGCTGCTTCTCCGGTATCTCCGGTATCTATTGCACCTGGTGGACATCTCTGCCTTCCCTGGTGGAGAGGCTGGCCTGGGAGCAGACACACCCACGCTTGCTCCACGTGCTGGCTGGGGGACCCCTGCTCTGAGCCTCAGCTTCTCGTCTGCGAAGTGCAGAGGGTTAAATGAGATAGTGGGTGAGGCTTGTTCAGCACCACGTCTGGTAAACAGTAGGCTTTGAAGGTTTGCCTCCTCTGCCTCCTCCCCAGGGAGACTCACAGCCCTGGCCTGTTCACCCCTGCATCCATGCCTAGGCCAGTTAGTTGTGTGCTCATGTGGCATGGCATTGAATCGTACCCATCGCTCTGTTCCTGTACCTGTCTTCCCATCAGATGGGAGCTTCCTGGGAACGGGAGCCGTGTCCCCCTAAATCTGGGGCTTTCTGAGGTCAGGGGTTGTAACTCCCTGGGAGGTTGGGGTGGTAGCCAAGGCCCTCCCCAGTACACTGACCCAACTGGGGCCCCAGAGACCAAGACTTGCCTTGACTCTGCATTGTGGCCTGGTTTGATGCAGAGAGTAAGCAGGAGGCGTGTTTTAGGGAAGAAGGAAGAGGCACTATTTGATACTCTACACCAGACAGACCCATCTGGATGCCTGGAGCAGTTAGACAGCTTAATGACAGCCAAACAATGCACAAAGACAAAGAACAGATGAGGTTAGAAAAGGGCCACACTGGGGCTGAGCAGGACCCCAGCAAGACAATTAACTCCTCTTGGTGAAAGCCTCTTCTCCAGGATCAGATGATGCCAATCCTCTGTATAGTACTTTTATGTAGCCCAGAATGTGATTTCCCAGGGAGCCCCAGGGGAGGGCATCCTGCCAGCTGAAGGAAAGGACACTGAACAGCTCCTTTTCTCTGCTACTGATAAACTTTCCTGGCTTTGCCCCACTTTTTGCACCAGGGGCAGAACTGTGACTGTTCCTCCACAGGGATCAGATTCACAAACAAGAGCCAGCGATGGGGACTGAAATTGGGAACCAGCAACCCCGTAGACCAAGGAGGGGAAGCCAGAGGAAGACATAAGGAAGGCAACCAGGGCACATCACACAGGCCAACCCAGGAGGCCAGAGAGGAAGAATCAGCCTCTTGGCCCTTTCTTGGTCTTCTCTCCCTTCTTGGAGCAGCAGACGGGCATAAAAGACAAATGAGGCATGGAGGTCAGGTTCAGGAGGCCATGGAGAGGAGAGTGAGGATTCTGGGCCTGTGGGAAGGTGACCAGTGTGGGCTGCAGATTGTTAGATGATGTAGGCAACAGTGCGCTGAACAGAGGAGGAGGCCTCAGGGGATGGAGAGGAAGTTAGTGGCCTCAGAGGATGGAGGTATTGCCTCTTCGGGAAACAGCTTAGTCATGGTGACCCAAGGTGGGAACATGAGACCTCCTGGTCCAAGTCTGCCTCTCAGGACCATCTGCCATCACCCCGTCCCTTACAAAGAGTTGTCCTCATCCATTCACATCCCCCAGGAAGTGAAATTCGTGACCCATTCCTCCTGCCCCCACAGCTAAGCAACAGTTCAAGAAGGTCGTTTCTTTTGGAGAGTTTCTAGCTCTGCAAGAGAAAGAGCTGGGGCCTCTTTGAGCTGGGGATGAGCTGGCGTCAGGGCCTCTGCATGTGTCATGGGATATGAGCTCATCCTCATTACACTGGGCGGGGGATGGACAGTTACCCGGCCTCTTCATGTGGGCCTGTGGGGTCACTCGCACAGACACCGAGAGGATCTCCCCTGTACACATGCCTGTCTGTGCCCCAGATGGGGCAACCTGAGGGCAGAGCATGGGGCCTCTGAGCCCCTAAAAGGCTGGGGCTCCTCCAACCCCTCCCCTGCACACGCACACGTCAGCTCCATGCTTCACCCTCCTCACCACACCCTAGCTTTGCCCAGTGACCAAAGACTCACACACACTGTCTTCCCTGCAAAGCTCTCATTATGCTATGAATCAGAGGGCGGGAGGTAGATCTGGCAGGTACTAGCCCCTGGAAACCCATAATACCAGTGTGGCTACCTGGGACTGACTGTAATGAGCTGGGGAGGGGCAGATTCCTCCTGTGTGATGTCAGCAGCAGAGCACAGGGCATGGGTGCCCATGTGTGAGGATACAGGGTTGGTTTTGCATGGGGGAGGGGGATGGCAGGGGGCAGGGTGGAGAGGGCTTTCCCAGCCCCAGAAGATGGCCATCCCTGTGCTAATGCGGAGAACATGTGAGGTCCCAGGTGGGCTCAGGGACCAGAGAGGGCATGAGCAGAGGGTAGTATTCTGGAGGCAGGAGTCCCTCCATCTGTCTTTCCAGACTAAGCCCCAGGAGCATGGCAAAATTAGCACCATAAATAGATCTATTTGGGGCTGGGAGGGAGGTGCCTGTGAGGAAAACTATGGGGAAATCAGAATGAATCTCAAAGTTAGCCCCAGAAATGAGTATTTTCCTTGATATTGTTCTAATATTTCTTTTTTGATTAGGTTGTGAAGAAGAGAGTTCAAATGATGGTCATAAAATAAGCTATTAACCAATCATTAAAAAGAAAGGCAAGTCACAGTTCAGTTTTGTTTACACACACACACACACACACACACACACACACACACACACACACCCCACTAAAATGCTCAATGGTAATTGTCTCCAGGTGGTGAGATGCACTGTTCTTCCATTCCTTCGACAAATGTTTATAGAGCACTGATTATATTCGACGGTTATGACAGGTTTTGGGGACATAGTGGAAAACACACCAGGCAAAACTCCTGCCTTTTAGAGCTTATTTTCCAGTGGGAGACATGGGAAATAAACAAGTGAACAAAAGCATATAAAAGGGCCCTCAATTGTTCTTAGTGAAATGAAGTGAACCAGGGAATAACTCTCTAGATGGGGTCTCAGGGAGGCTCTCTGGCAGGTCCCCACATTTACAGTGAAGGTGAAAGACACAGAGAGCCCCCAGAGGTGGAGAGCACTGGGCTTGTCCTAGTAACTGAGGACCCTCAGCGAGGGTCTTTGAACCTGAGGCAGTGGTTTGGATTGTATTCCAGGAGTGTTAGGTCATCATCAGCACCAGGGAGGGACAAACAAGCTCTAATCCCCACTCTGAAAGCTGGCTTAAGCTATTTTTAGAGAGTAGTTTAGAGAAAGTAATGGATGATCTAGTTTTGATTTTATACCTTCATGCATTTCCCCAAACATTGTATGAAATGTTTGTTTTATCACCATAAGAAGCAATCCTTATTATTTAATTTTTATGTATTATATATTTATTTTAAATATATATATATATATATATATATATTTATATATTAAAGACTTAGAATGGTCCATGCTTTGGAGTTTTGGTGAGCATGGCGTTCTTAGAAACTTCTGTAACTACAGCCTTCAGCATAGGTCCTGGATAACTTCTAGCACATGGTAGCACCTGCAAAGCCTTCTGCTTGACTTTTTGGGCCTAAAGTTGTCAGACTCAACCCTACCCCATCCCAGGAAAGAGTTTATTTCCACACAGAATGGAGTTATAGATGTGTCTCGAGAGCAGATGGGTTATGGACTAGTGGCCAAGAGAATCCCCCAACAGCCCCATCCCTTCATGAGAAGTGATTCCTCCGACCTTTACACAATATCTCCAGACTGGACATCCCAGAAAGACATATAACTTTCTATTCTGTGCCCTTGGAAATGAATCCCACAGCCTAACAATGAGGAAAAACCCATTTTATAGGTGGAGAAAGTGAGATTCGGAAGAAAAGCTTGGCTGAGGTCACAAAACAGGAGGAAAAGGGGATCAGGTTCCTGAGATGCCTCCCTCACCTCCCTGTGCCCAGGTCGCGAGGATCACAGGAGTGAATGAGCCCCCAGAGCCCTCTGGCCAGGCAGGAGCTGTGTGTCCCTGTGAAAAGGGGCCCTGACGGGTTTTTTGCTTAAGGTTCCTATGATGAGTCAGGAAGGGGCTAGAGGAAATAGACCAACAGGAGCGGTGAAACCAGTCCATCTCCTTCACCTTGGGAGAGAGGCGAGGCTGAGGAACAGTATAAAGGGCACCCCGGCCCCTGCTCGGCTCAGTGTTCCACTAGAAGCTTCTGCAGCCATCCTCACTGTGAGTCAGGTAAGTGTTAGCTGGCAGAACCAAGGTTGGGACCAGGGGTCTCCCACGGGCCAGAACACGGCTGGGGGTGGCCAGCCAGGTGGGTGTAGGTATCATTTGTGTGCTGGATTCAACAGGACTACTGTCCTTCTTGGAGGGCTCAGGTCACTGTGCTGAGGGCTAGGTGCCATGGTATGGAAACACAGAACAGACAGCAATCTCCTCCTACCCCATACTTTCTTGGGACCGTATTTTAGAGAGAGAGAGAGAGAGAGAGAGAGACAGAGAGAGAGAGACAGAGAGAGAGAGAGAGAGAGGAAGAAAGGCAGAGAGACAGAGAGGCAGAGAGACAGAGAAATAGAAAGAGACAGAGAGAGGAGTAAGATGGGGATAAAGGGGAAATATGGCCAGTTTCTCTCCTGATTGATTTGGGCTGACTGTGATTTTGCCTTCTTTATGGAGGCAGGGTGTCCGGGGACATGCTTGTAACTCTTGGCTGTGCTACCAAAGGGAGAAATGCAGCATGGGGAACACTTTCTATTTGGAGAACCCAGGCTGAGCAGGGACAGGGAAACCCAGCTTAGAAGTAGGAGACTTGAAAGAACCAACTCCAACTCTCAGCAACCTTCCAGCCCCCTCCCACCACCACCAGCTAAAGCTCAGATGGTCAGGAGAGAAAGCAGCTCTGGAGCTGAATAGGCCAATCTGTTCATTTTACAGAGGAGAAACCTGAGGTCCAGAGGGGCTAAATGACTTTCGCAGAACCACACAGCATTTCACTGGGAGATTTAAGCTGAGATCATGTCATGTGACTCCAGTCCAGGGCGTGCACCCTCACCTCTCAGATCCTCTCGGGATGGGCTACTGATTTTCCAGGACTCGGGAGTTCTCCAGGAGACCTTTCTTTTCGTGGCACCTTCCCTCTTCCTGTCATAATCCCAGAGCTCATCTCTCTTCTTTGTACATGAAGGTCAGAAACAAGGGAGAGACAAGGATAGGCAAGAGCAGGAGGTGAAGTGGTACCAGCCCACCTTTGCAGAGCACCTCTGGAGAGTCCTCTTTGTTGTCTCTTGGGAACAAGAGGCTCCCAGGAGGGCCTTTCCCTGCCCCTCTCCATTCCTACCCTTCACTCTGCTGCTTCTGGGGAATGATAGCCCAGCGTGGGTGGGAGAGTACCCCCACCCAAGGGAAGAGAGGATGCTGAGAAACCAGGCGCTGCTGCATATTTCCAGGGGTTCATCTACTTCCTCGCCTTCAATTAACCCTCTGACCCATCCTAATTTTCAGGTTGACCTAAAGCAGCTTCCAAGATGTCTCAGCAATGTACTCTGCCAGTGACCTTGCCACCTGCCCCCAGTAAGGAGCCCCTCAAGCCTGTTTCTCCTCCCACCAACATACAGCAGGAGCAAGTGAAGCAGCCAACTCCACTGCCTGCCCTATTCCAGGAGGTATCCTCGGAGATCCCAGGGAAGGATCCCATGGAGCTCGGGAAGAAACACACAACTCCTGTGAAGGAGGTGTCCAAGAAAGAGTGTGAGCCACAGCAACAGGAGCCACAGCAGCAGGAACAGCAGCAGCAGCAGCAAAAGTCAGAGGAGCAAGGAAAGCCTGTAGAACAGCAGCAGCAGCAGAAAGTGTCACAGGAGGAAGGAAAGCCTGTAGAACAGCAGCAGCAGCAGCAGAAAGAGTCACAGGAGAAAGGAAAGCCTGTGGAACAGCAGCAGCAGCAGCAGAAAGAGTCCCAGGAGAAAGGAAAGCCTGTGGAACAGCAGCAGCAGCAGCAGAAAGAGTCACAGGAGCAAGGAAAGCCTGTGATACAGCAGCAGCAGCAGAAAGAGTCCCAGGAGCAAGGAAAGCCTGTGGAACAGCAGCAGCAGAAAGAGTCACAGGAGCAAGGAAAGCCTGTGGAACAGCAGCAGCAGCAGAAAGTGTCACAGGAGCAAGGAAAGCCTGTGGAACAGCAGGAGCAGCAGAAAGAGTCACAGGAGAAAGGAAAGCCTGTGGAACAGCAGCAGCAGCAGAAAGAGTCACAGGAGCAAGGAAAGCCTGTGATACAGCAGCAGCAGCAGAAAGAGTCACAGGAGCAAGGAAAGCCTGTGGAACAGCAGCAGCAGCAGCAGAAAGTGTCACAGGAGAAAGGAAAGCCTGTGGAACAGCAGCAGCAGCAGCAGCAGAAAGAGTCACAGGAGAAAGGAAAGCCTGTGGAACAGCAGCAGCAGCAGCAGAAAGAGTCACAGGAGAAAGGAAAGCCTGTGGAACAGCAGCAGCAGCAGAAAGAGTCACAGGAGAAAGGAAAGCCTGTGGAACAGCAGCAGCAGCCACAGAAAGAGTCACAGGAGCAAGGAAAGCCTGTGGAACAGCAGCAGCAGAAAGAGTCCCAGGAGAAAGGAAAGCCTGTGGAACAGCAGCAGCAGCAGAAAGAGTCACAGGAGAAAGGAAAGCCTGTGGAACAGCAGCAGCAGCAGCAGCAGAAAGAGTCACAGGAGAAAGGAAAGCCTGTGGAACAGCAGGAGCAGCAGAAAGTGTCACAGGAGCAAGGAAAGCATGTGGAACAGCTGAAACAGGAGAAGAAGGTCTTGGGCCAGCGGCTGGATCAAGAGCTAGCAAAGACAGATGAGCAACTGGAAAAGAAAGGGGAGCAGCAGCTGAAGCAGTAGGAGGGGTTGCTGAAGTAGCCTCTTCTTGTCCCAACTCCTGGCCAGGTCCAAGAGACCAACCCAGTCCAGCGACTGAAGGGAGAAGTCTTGACCCTAAAGAAGCAGGAGGTGTAGTGTCCCCCAAATATAAGTAACCACCCCTAGGGGCCCAGAGGCCCCTGGAAATCCCACACAAGTGAAGAGAGAGCCAGTGGCCTGGCTTACCTCCAGTCCCCAGCCTGGGTGGCCCACCTTATCTGTGAACCTGCCTGACCCTGTCCTTCTGCATGTCCCTTGGATAGGGCTTGGCGGGGAGGGGAGCTATTGCCCAGCACCCACCCCTGATGAGCCCAATCCCAACCTCAGGTGTCCAGAGCCTCTGCTTGAAGAGACAGTGACTACAGCAACTCTGACTGCATCCCCACTACTATTGTTGAATCTGTGAGTGTGTACAATAATACAGAATAAATGCTGGAAGACCTGGGATCCTGTATTCTCTTTGGCTTTTTACCCTCTGTCGCTCACCATATAGAAACCTGTGTGGGGGTTCATGGTTGCAAATGACTCTTGGCCAATTTCCAAAGGAGGACAGACATTTTGACCCCTTTTTAATTCTGCTCCCCAAACCATTCAATACATTCAACAGCTTCTAAAAATGAGATCACAACAACACCAAAAGAAAACAAAACAACTTCATTCATGCACCTGAAAGGAGCACTTAGCAGTCATGAAACAACTTCATTCATGCACCTGAAAGTAGCACTTGGCAGTCATGAAGAGGAGATAGGTTATTCTGGTTGGGGGAAGAGGATCTATTCATCTCAGTTCAACACTGCTTTACATTATAGCCCCGGAGCCCAATCCTAGCCCATGGCCAAAGGCACGGGGAGGGAGTGGAGGCTCCACCTGGGTTCTGGTCCCTGCCCAGGTTTTCTCTCCATAGAATGTCCTCATGGTTTCCAAGAGTCTTACTAACTGCTTCCATGGTTAAGGAAGACTTTAGGAAAGCAAAGAAGCAGAACTGGGCAAGATGGGGAGAGGAGAGACTCCTGGGACTGGTCTCTGAAGGAGAAAGTGACAGTGTCACTAAAGGAAGTAAAGGTTGGGCCAGCTGGAATCATGGAAGCCAAAGTGCTGAATAGCCTGGAGAAATACAGATCCAAGGTCATTGCAGTGGTTACCCTCCCTGACATTTCTGTAGCCTTTCCTGCCATCAATCACATCAGGACGTGGGGGCTCCCTCCTTCCTGGGAATCACCTGGCTCTAACTACTTAACCACATCATCTCAGGCAGGTTGTCTCAAGTTACCCAAAGCTATTTCATCACAGCCATGAGCATATGTCAGGGACATCCCTTTTGGGACTGCCATAGGCACCCAAACTCAATAGGTTGAAGGGCACTTAGTATCTCTTACTGCCCACCCAACTCCAGGGACACCCACTGTCATTCCTCCTTAGGTATTCTCTCTCTCGGGTAATGATACCTTCTCTGCATTCACCGAAGCCAGAGACAACACATCATTCTCCACTCCTTTCCTTTGCTTCCCTACTCTCCAGCAGAGACCAAGTCCTTGCTATCCTTACCCACACCTCCCAAGCTTTGACTGAGGTCATTTCTCACCTGAACTATTGCAATGGCCCTCAAGCTGTTCTCCTTTGCTCCCTGTCTCCACACACCCTGCAATCCACCCATCACACAGAGGACAGGGTGTTCTACTTAAAATTCTGATCTAACTACCTCACTCCTTCAGTTAATGCTTGTCAGCGGCTCTCATTATTCAGAGGATGAGAATGAAGGCTCAAGTCCTCCTAACAGGACAAGAGTTAGAAGGAAGTCTGAGTAGAACTGGTTGGGAAGATTGGGGGCACAGTGAGAAGTAATCAGAAACACCCAGAATATGTGCAAATGTTTTTGAAGTCTTAGGTTTTGATTTTTTCGTAGACCTTATTTCTCTGTTATTTTCTTTTTTTAATTTGTTTATTTAACTATAGTTGATTTACAATATTGTGTTAGTTTCAGCTGTACAACTTCAGATTCTTTTCCATTATAGGTTATTACAAGATATTGAATATAGTTCCAGATGCTAGGCAGCAAATCCTTGTTGTATATCTATTTTACATATAGTAGTAGGTGTAATAGACCTTTCTTTAGAACAGTTTCCAATTTATGAAAAAGTCAAGAAGACAGTAAAAAGAGTTACCATACACATCACACCCAGTTTCCCTTATTATTAACATCTTTCATTAGTATAGCACATTTATTATTATAATTAACAAAACTGTATTGGTACATTATTATTAACTGAAGTTCAAGGTTTATTCCTATTATTTTAGTTTTTACCTACTGTCTTTTCCTGTTTCAGGATCCCATCTAGAATATCACATTACATTTAGTTGTCTTGTCTCCTTAGGCTCCTCTTGACTGTGACAGTTTCTCACTTTCCTTGATTTTTGATGACCTTGACAGTTTTGAGGGGTCCTGGTCAGGTATTTTATAGAATATCCCTCAAATTGGGTTTGTCTGATGTTTTCTTCATGATTAGACTGGAGTTATGGGTTTTTAAGAGGAAGACCACAGAGGTAAAGTGCCTTTTTCATCACATTATTTAAAGGGGACATACTATTCACATGATTTATCACTTTGATCACCTGGCTGAGGTAACATCTATCAGGCTTTGCCACTCTCCTCATCCTCTCTCCAACATCCCATATTACTGTACTGTATTCTTTGGAAGGAAGTCACTGTGCAAAGCCCACAACTAAGAAGTGGGGAGTTGGGGCTTCCCTGGTGTTACAGTGGTTGAGAATCTGCCTGCTAATGCAGGGGACACGGGTTCGAGCCCTGGCCTGGGAGGATCCCACATGCCGTGGAGCAACTAGGCCCGTGAGCCACAACTACTGAGCCTGCGCGTCTGGAGCTTGTGATCCGCAACAAGAGAGGCCGCGATCGAGAGAGGCCTGCGCAAGGCGACGAAGAGTGGCCCCCGCTTGCCACAACTAGAGAAAGCCCTCGCACAGAAACGAAGACCCAACACAGCAAAAATAAATAAATAAATTAATAAACTCCTACCCCCAACATCTAAAAAAAAAAAATGTGGGATGTTAAGCTCCCCATCACTGAGGGTGGAGTGTCTTCATAAATTATTTTGAATGTCCTGTATAGGAAATGTATCTCTTCCCTCTCCTTATGTATGTATATATGTATGGACATATGCACTTAATCATTTATTTATGTCAGCATGTACTCATGAATATTTATTTTATACTTTGGGCTATAACCCAGTAGTACTTTATTTTCTCTTTCATTGTGGTGAAATAAATATTACATAAAATTTACTATATTAATCATTGTACAGTTCAGAGGTATTAAGTACATTCATGTTGTCGTGCAACCCTCACCACCATCCATCTTGCAAAATTGTAACTCTGTACCTATTAAACAACAATTCCCCATGACCTTCTCCCCACAAGCCCTGGCAACCACCGTTCTACTTTTTTTCTAATCTCCCTTTTTCCCCTACACCACTGTTTCTTGTAACCACTATCCTCCCCTCTGCTACTATAAGTTCAGCTTTTTTGGTCACAAATATCAGGGTTTCCTCCCTTTCTAAGACAAAATAATATATCATGTATTATATCTATATTACATCAAAATGTAATATAATGTTATATACCACATTTTCTTTATCCATTCATCCACTGACATTTAAGTTATTTCCATATCTTGGCTATCATGAATAATGCTACAATGAACATGGGGTATCTCTTCAAGATACTGATTTCTAAATGAAAAAGAAATGAAGGAAACAATAGCAAAGATCAATAAAACTAAAAGCTGGTTGTTTGAGAAGATAAACAAAATAGATAAACCACTAGCCAGACTCATCAAGAAAAAAAGAGAGAAGACTCAAATCAATAGAATTAGAAATGAAAAAGGAGAGGTAACAACTGACACTGCAGAAATAAAAAAGATCATGAGAAATTACTACAAGCAACTCTATGCCAATAAAATGGACAATCTGGAAGAAATGAACAAATTCTTAGAAATGCACAACCTGCCAAGACTGAATCAGGAAGAAATAGAAAATATGAACAGACCAATCACAAGCACTGAAATTGAAACTGTGATTAAAAATCTTCCAACAAACAAAAGCCCAGGACCAGATGGTTTCACAGGCGAATTCTATCAAACATTTAGAGAAGAGCTAACACCTATCCTTCTCAAACTCTTCCAAAATATAGCAGAGGGAGGAACACTCCCAAACTCCTTCTACGAGGCCACCATCACCTTGATACCAAAACCAGACAAGGATGTCACACAGAAAGAAAACTACAGGCCAATATCACTGATGAACATAGATGCAAAAATCCTCAGCAAAATACTAGCAAACAGAATCCAACAGCACATTAAAAGGATCATACACCATGATCAAGTGGGGTTTATTCCAGGAATGCAAGGATTCTTCAATATATGCAAATCTATCAATGTGATAAATCATATTAACAAATTGAAGGAGAAAAACCATATGATCATCTCAATAGATGCAGAGAAAGCTTTTGACAAAATTCAACACCCATTTATGATAAAAACCCTGCAGAAAGTAGGCATAGAGGGAACTTTCCTCAACATAATAAAGACCATATATGACAAGCCCACAGCAAACATCATCCTCAATGGTGAAAAACTGAAAGCATTTCCACTAAGATCAGGAACAAGACAAGGTTGCCCACTCTCACCACTCTTATTCAACATAGTTTTGGAAGTTTTAGCCACAGCAATCAGAGAAGAAAAGGAAATAAAAGGAATCCAAATCGGAAAAGAAGAAGTAAAGCTGTCACTGTTTGCAGATGACATGATCCTATACATAGAGAATCCTAAAGATGCTACCAGAAAACTACTGGAGCTAATCAATGAATTTGGTAAAGTGGCAGGATACAAAATTAATGCACAGAAATCTCTGGCATTCCTATATACTAATGATGAAAAATCTGAAAGTGAAATCAAGAAAACACTCCCATTTACCATTGCAACAAAAAGAATAAAATATCTAGGAATAAACCTACCTAAGGAGACAAAAGACCTGTATGCAGAAAATTATAAGACACTGATGAAAGAAATTAAAGATGATACAAATAGATGGAGAGATATACCATGTGCTTGGATTGGAAGAATCAACATTGTGAAAATGACGCTACTACCCAAAGCAATCTATAGATTCAATGCAATCCCTATCAAACTACCACGGGCATTTTTCACAGAACTAGAACAAAAAATTTTGCAATTTGTATGGAAACACAAAAGATCCCGAATAGCCAAAGCAATCTTGAGAATGAAAAAAGGAACTGGAGGAATCAGGCTCCCTGACTTCAGACTGTACTACAAAGCTACATTTATCAAGACGGTATGGTAGTGGCACAAAAACAGAAAGATAGATCAATGGAACAGGATAGAAAGCCCAGAGATAAACCCACGCACATATGGACACCTTATCTTTGATAAAGGTGGCAGGAATGTACAGTGGAGAAAGGACAGCCTCTTCAATAAGTGGTGCTGGGAAAACTGGACAGGTACTTTTAAAAGTATGAGATTAGATCACTCCCTAACACCATACACAAAAATAAGCTCAAAATGGATTAAAGACCTAAACGTAAGGCCAGAAACTATCAAACTCTTAGACGAAAACATAGGCAGAACACTCTATGACATAAATCACAGCAAGATCCTTTCTGACCCACCTCCTAGAGTAATGGACATAACAACAAAAATAAACAAATGGGACCTAATGAAACTTCAAAGCTTTTGCACAGCAAAGGAAACCATAAACAAGACCAAAAGACAACCCTCAGAATGGGAGAAAATATTTGCAAATGAAGCAACCGACAAAGGATTAATCTCCAAAATTTACAAGCAGCTCATGCAGCTCAATAACAAAAAAACAAACAACCCAATCCAAAAATGGGCAGAAGACCTAAATAGACATTTCTCCAAAGAAGATATACAGACTGCCAACAAACACCTGAAAGAATGCTCAACATCATTAATCATTAGAGAAATGCAAATCAAAACTACAATGAGATACCATCTCACACCAGTCAGAATGACCATCATCAAAAAATCTAGAAACAATAAATGCTGGAGAGGGTGTGGAGGAAGGGGAACACTCTTGCACTGCTGGTGGGAATGTGAATTGGTTCAGCCACTATGGAGAACAGTATGGATGTTCCTTAAAAAACTACAAATAGAACTACCATATGACCCAGCAATCCCACTACTGGGCATATACCCTGAGAAAACTGAAATTCAAAAAGAGTCATGTACCAAAATATTCATTGCAGCTCTATTTACAATAGCCCGGAGATGGAAACAACCTAAGTGCCCATCATCGGATGAATGGATAAAGAAGATGTGGCACATATATACAATGGAATATTACTCAGCCATAAAAAGAAACGAAATTGAGCTATTTGTAATGGGGTGGATAGACCTAGAGTCTGTCATACAGAGTGAAGTAAGTCAGAAAGAAAAAGACAAATACCGTATGCTAACACATATATATGGAATTTAAGAAAAAATAATGTCATGAAGAACCTAGGGGTAAGGCAGGAATAAAGATGCAGACCTCCTAGAGAACGGACTTGAGGTTATGGGGAGGGGGAAGGGTGAGCTGTGACAGGGTGAGAGAGAGTCATGGACATATACACACTAACAAACGTAGTAAGGTAGATAGCTAGTTGGAAGCAGCCGCATAGCACAGGGATATTGGCTTGGTGCTTTGTGACAGCCTGGAGGGGTGGGATAGGGAGGGTGGGAGGGAGGGAGACTCAAGAGGGAAGAGGTATGGGAACATATGTATATGTATAACTGATTCACTTTGTTATAAAGCAGAAACTAACACACCATTGTAAAGCAAATATACCCCAATAAAGATGTTAAAAAATAAATAAATAAATAAATAAATAACCTCTATGGAAAAAAAAAAAAGATGATACAAATAGATGGATAGATATACCATGTTCTTGGATTGGAAGAATCAACATTGTGAAAATGACTCTACTACCCAAAGCAATCTACAGATTCAATGCAATCCCTATCAAACTACCACGGGCATTTTTCACAGAACTAGAACAAAAAATTTTGCAATTTGTATGGAAACACAAAAGACCCCGAATAGCCAAAGCAATCTTGAGAATGAAAAAAGGAACTGGAGGAATCAGGCTCCCTGACTTCAGACTGTAGTACAAAGCTACAGTTATCAAGACGGTATGGTAGTGGCACAAAAACAGAAAGATAGATCAATGGAACAGGATAGAAAGCCCAGAGATAAACCCACGCACATATGGACACCTTATCTTTGATAAAGGTGGCAGGAATGTACAGTGGAGAAAGGACAGCCTCTTCAATAAGTGGTGCTGGGAAAACTGGACAGGTACTTTTAAAAGTATGAGATTAGATCACTCCCTAACACCATACACAAAAATAAGCTCAAAATGGATTAAAGACCTAAACGTAAGGCCAGAAACTATCAAACTCTTAGACAAAAACATAGGCAGAACACTCTATGACATAAATCACAGCAAGATCCTTTCTGACCCACCTCCTAGAGTAATGGACATAACAACAAAAATAAACAAATGGGACCTAATGAAACTTCAAAGCTTTTGCACAGCAAAGGAAACCATAAACAAGACCAAAAGACAACCCTCAGAATGGGAGAAAATATTTGCAAATGAAGCAACCGACAAAGGATTAATCTCCAAAATTTACAAGCAGCTCATGCAGCTCAATAACAAAAAAACAAACAACCCAATCCAAAAATGGGCAGAAGACCTAAATAGACATTTCTCCAAAGAAGATATACAGACTGCCAACAAACACATGAAAGAATGCTCAACATCATTAATCATTAGAGAAATGCAAATCAAAACTACAATGAGATATCATCTCACACCAGTCAGAATGGCCATCATCAAAAAATCTAGAAACAATAAATGCTGGAGAGGGTGTGGAGGAAAGGGAACACTCTTGCACTGCTGGTGGGAATGTGAATTGGTTCAGCCACTATGGAGAACAGTATGGAGGTTCCTTAAAAAACTACAAATAGAGCTACCATATGACCCAGCAATCCCACTACTGGGCATATACCCTGAGAAAACCGAAATTCAAAAAGAGTCATGTACCAAAGTGTTCATTGCAGCTCTATTTACAATAGCCCGGAGATGGAAACAACCTAAGTGCCCATCATCGGATGAATGGATAAAGAAGATGTGGCACATATATACAATGGAATATTACTCAGCCATAAAAAGAAACGAAACTGAGCTATTTGTAATGAGGTGGATAGACCTAGAGTCTGTCATACAGAGTGAAGTAAGTCAGAAAGAGAGAGACAAATACCGTATGCTAACCCATATATATGAAATTTAAGAAAAAAAAATGTCATGAAGAACCTAGGGGTAAGGCAGGAATAAAGACGCAGACCTCCTAGAGAACGGACTTGAGGTTATGGGGAGGGGGAAGGGTGAGCTGTGACAGGGCGAGAGAGAGTCATGGACATATACACACTAACAAACGTAGTAAGGTAGATAGCTAGTGGGAAGCAGCCGCATGGCACAGGGATATTGGCTCGGTGCTTTGTGACAGCCTGGAGGGGTGGGATAGGGAGGGTGGGAGGGAGGGAGACTCAAGAGGGAAGAGGTATGGGAACATATGTTTATGTATGACTGATTCACTTTGTTATAAAGCAGAAACTAACACACCATTGTAAAGCAATTATACCCCAATAAAGATGTTAAAAAATAAATAAATAAATAAATAAATAACCTCTATGGAAAAAAAAAAAAGATGATACAAATAGATGGATAGATATACCATGTTCTTGGATTGGAAGAATCAACATTGTGAAAATGACTCTACTACCCAAAGCAATCTACAGATTCAATGCAATCCCTATCAAACTACCACGGGCATTTTTCACAGAACTAGAACAAAAAATTTTGCAATTTGTATGGAAACACAAAAGACCCCGAATAACCAAAGCAATCTTGAGAATGAAAAAAGGAACTGGAGGAATCAGGCTCCCTGACTTCAGACTGTACTACAAAGCTACATTTATCAAGACGGTATGGTACTGGCACAAAAACAGAAAGCTAGATCAATGGAACAGGATAGAAAGCCCAGAGATAAACCCACGCACATATGGACACCTTATGTTTGATAAAGGTGGCAGGAATGTACAGTGGAGAAAGGACAGCCTCTTCAATAAGTGGTGCTGGGAAAACTGGACAGGTACTTTTAAAAGTATGAGATTAGATCACTCCCTAACACCATACACAAAAATAAGCTCAAAATGGATTAAAGACCTAAACGTAAGGCCAGAAACTATCAAACTCTTAGACAAAAACATAGGCAGAACACTCTATGACATAAATCACAGCAAGATCCTTTCTGACCCACCTCCTAGAGTAATGGACATAACAACAAAAATAAACAAATGGGACCTAATGAAACTTCAAAGCTTTTGCACAGCAAAGGAAACCATAAACAAGACCAAAAGACAACCCTCAGAATGGGAGAAAATATTTGCAAATGAAGCAACCGACAAAGGATTAATCTCCAAAATTTACAAGCAGCTCATGCAGCTCAATAACAAAAAAACAAACAACCCAATCCAAAAATGGGCAGAAGACCTAAATAGACATTTCTCCAAAGAAGATATACAGACTGCCAACAAACACATGAAAGAATGCTCAACATCATTAATCATTAGAGAAATGCAAATCAAAACTACAATGAGATATCATCTCACACCAGTCAGAATGGCCATCATCAAAAAATCTAGAAACAATAAATGCTGGAGAGGGTGTGGAGGAAAGGGAACACTCTTGCACTGCTGGTGGGAATGTGAATTGGTTCAGCCACTATGGAGAACAGTATGGAGGTTCCTTAAAAAACTACAAATAGAGCTACCATATGACCCAGCAATCCCACTACTGGGCATATACCCTGAGAAAACCGAAATTCAAAAAGAGTCATGTACCAAAGTGTTCATTGCAGCTCTATTTACAATAGCCCGGAGATGGAAACAACCTAAGTGCCCATCATCGGATGAATGGATAAAGAAGATGTGGCACATATATACAATGGAATATTACTCAGCCATAAAAAGAAACGAAACTGAGCTATT